>NW_021703778.1:23585007-23752530 GCF_005190385.1 Monodon monoceros
AAAAAAAAAAAAAAAAAAAAAAAAAAAAGGCATAAAATAGAAGGATAAGAGATGCTACAGGAAGTAGAAGACAGGCATAACCTTAAGTACTTGCAAAAATGGCTCACCAAACAAAACTGAGTCAGTGAGCAAGGACTCCATGGGCCTTGCTGTCCTCTTAGGACAGCGCCATGGTTTTACCTGCTCTTAGAAAACTGGGTGCTGCCTTTCCCGGGTATCTAATATTTGGGTACAAATTAGTATGCTGCAGACTTGATAATTACAAAAATATTATTCACTGTTGAAGATTACAGATCTTTTCAAACTGCCAGAGATTAGTGTGGTTAACACAGAGCTGATGGTCTGTGATTAGATTGCTCTTAGGCTATGAATTTTTAACGTTTTCCAGTGTATGGGGAGGGGGGCTGATGACAAGTTTATGGGTTTGAGAATTAAAATTAAATTTTGTAAACGCATTACAGACGTGTTTCCAGTTAAGCTGTGGGTGATTTACATCCGAAAAAGACAATTGCTGGCTTTGTTTACCTGCGCTTTCAATAGAACTTGGATGAGACAGGGCCCCCAAGGATAAAGTGCTTACTTTTTCATGCTTGTGTCTCTCTTTCTCTTTCTCCCTCTTCTCTCTCTCTCGCTTCTCCTTCTCCCTCTCCTTCTCCTTCTTCTCCTTCTCCTTCTCTCTCTCTTTCTTTTTCTTCTTCTCCTTTTTGTCCTTTTTCCTTTCCTTCTCCTTGGGCTTCTCTTTCTCTTCGAACAGCTTCTCGGGAAGCATGGGTGTCAAGGAGGGCAGCATGGCCGGGATCCTCACGGCCGCCGCGGGGCTGAACAGGGGCAGCGCCATGTCCTTGGGGGGCAGGACCAGGGGGACTGGGGCAGCCTTCAGCTTCTCTTCTCGGCCTTTCTCTTTCGTTTTCTCTTTGTCCCGCTTCTCTTTATCCTTTTTGCCCTTTTCTCTATCTTTCTTCTTGTCTTTGTGCTTCTCCTTTTCCCTTCTCACCATTCCATCTTTCAGTCTTGCTTTTGGATCCACATCTTCAAACTCTTTTATCTTCAACTTGTAGGGATCTGCCTCTTCGTCTTTGAGAAAGTCCTTCCAGGGATACTTGGCTTCCTTGCTGGTCTCCTTCCCTTTCTCCTTCTCTTTGCTTCTCTCCTTGCTTTTGTCCCTGTCCCTCTCCTTATCTCTCTGCTTCTCTTTCTTTTTCATCTTCGTCTTCATTTCCTTTTTCAGCTTCTTTTTGACGTCCGTGGAGGCCGGCGCTTTGGGTTTCTCCTCGTATACCTTGTGCAGTGGCTCAGGGGTGGGAGGAGAGACTGAAGGGGAGGAGATGTAAGGGAAGCTGGGGGGCACGCTGGGAGGGGTCCCCATCTTGGCTTTCCGGACCACCTCGTCGATGGATGCGTCCATTGTCCAGGAATTGTCAGAACTTGAAGCTCCGCCTGAAAGAGGGAGAGGGGTGGACCCGGACTTGGGGAAGTTGCTGGAGGAAGTGGTAGCTTTTGGGGTAGCACATTCTGAACCTGAAATCCTCTTAGGGCTGGTAAAAATGTCTCCTTCTGACTCGGACCCAGAAGAAAACTCGAAAGGGTCTGGCTCCCGTTCGGCACAAGCCCGCGCAATCACAGCATCAATAGAGTCGTCGATGGTCTTATCAGTCACGACGGCCTTTTTCGGCTGATTCTCATGGTTCAGTTTCCCAGCATCGGGGGCTGTTTGTATTTGTTTCACCTGAATGGTCTCTTTACTAATTTTTTCACTTATTGTAGCTGAAAGAGTCCTGTTAGGGGTGTCGGGTCTGATGGGTACTTGGGGAATGTGAGTGATGACCTTGGGACTCTTGGGGCTTTTGGGGCTCTTCGAACGTCCAGGAGACTTCTTTTCTTTGGATATGGTTTTTGGAGACCGAATAGGACTTCCGACCATTGCTGGTGATGGAGTCATTTTGGGTGATTTAGTCTTCTGCCCTGGAGAACTGGTTTTAGTCTTTGTTTTAGGTGTAAACGACCTTGCTTCCAACGGTTTTGCAGTTGGCAGCTGTGATTTTGCCACTGGAGCTAACATTGGTGGCTCTGGTGACGGAGGAGCTAGGTCCGCGCTGTCCTGGACATGGACGGGGGACAGCATTGGTGGGATCTTCTGGGGGTTTATTGAGCTGAGTGGCTCTCGAGCCTCCAGTAACACCACGTCCAGGGCGTCCCCTTTAGTGCTTAGCAGGCGTGGCCGCTTCATCGTGGGCATTTCTTCAGCTTCCGGACTGTCCAGCGGTCTCTTACCCAAGAAGTTCTCATCATTGATAATTTCCTCCTCTTCCAGTTCATCATCTTCTTCCAAGGGAACCTGCATGGCTTCTGCTGATGTGCCCCCATCGGTGGGCACCTGCTCTTCTTCTTCTTCTGGTGAAGGAAGAAAAATGAAGTATTAGAATATACATATATATAAAACCTAAGAAATGAAAACAATGCTTCAAACATGATTTCTAAGAAAGAAAGGAAATTATTGACAGTTGTTAGAGAGTAAAGTGGTAAGTTTTCTAGAACCTTCCAAACTTGCATGCTGTCGTGCTTTGAAGAGTGGCAACCAGTGACAGGAGATATACAAACCGTTTTCCTTTCTAGTGGTGTGGCTCTAAATGCAGGATCTGGAGTTTGCTAAGGATTTCCTGTTTGCCCTCTGCTTCCTTAATTAATTCTTTTCCTAACTTGACTAAATACTGCCTTTCTGTTTTCTGCCTCCTCTTACGTACACGTATACACACACACACACACACACACACACACACACCTACCTCTAAAAACCAAGAGATGGGGGACTTCCCCAGTGGTCTAGTGGTATAGAATCCACCTTCCAATGCAGGGGATGCGGGTTCGATCCCTGGTCAGGGAACTAAGATACCACACGCCGCACAGCAACTAAGCCCACGCGCCACTATTACTGAGCTCGCACGTCTCAATGAGAGAGCCTGCATGCCGCAAACTACAGAGCCCATGCGCGCTGGAGCTCACACGTCTCAACTAGAGAGAGAAAACCCTCACGCCACAACCAGAGAGATGCCCGGGTGCTGCAACAAGAGACCACACACCGTAATGAAAGATCCTGCATGCCTCAACGAAGATCCCATGTGCCGCAAGACTTGATGACGCAGCCAAAAAAAATAAGGAAAATAAATAAATAAAAGAAATATTTAAAAAAAATCAAGAGATGGGTTATTATATGACTACTTTCCTCAGAAATGACAGAAAAGAATACTTTTTAAAAGAACCTTCATAGCATATTTTAATTCTTGGAGTTTGGAAAATGTAAATCTCCAACCTGGACACAATTCATACGCTATTTATGTCTTCTATTCTGCCGGCTTGAGGACAGCCACTTTGAGAAGCAGTGTGGTGACATGAAGGAAACATTGGCTTGGTGTTTCAGCAGGCGTTCAGGCATCACAAAGCAACAGGCCTAAGGCAATCTCTTAACCTCCTTGAGGCTGTCTTCTGACCTCTCAAAAGGGGCTAACGTTACTTGTCCTACCCACTTGACTGAGCTGCTGTGGGGTCAGATTATTTCTCTCCACACATATTAACTAAGCATCTACCATACGTAATGCACAATGGTAAAGGCTGAAAGAGCTACAGAATAAGTCAGAAATAAACCACGACCTGAAAGAGCTTACAGTTCAGCAGGAGTCGCCGTGTAAGTGTCTAGCACATAGAAAGTGATTAGTACCGTAAGAGAGATAAAGTGCCACAGCAGTTCAAAGGAGAAACAGAATACCTCAATGTCAAAGATCTGGGACACACTTGACTACTCAGGTAGCATTTTGGATATTTGGAGATTGATAATGGTGAAGTACAGGATGTAGGAACAGATGACACAGAGATGGAGGGGTGCACATAGGAAGTTGTATAAGAACCAGGGAATAATTTGTCTGGAAGGTAGGGTGCAAGATGGGAAATAGGAGAAAGTAAGTTTAGCAAGCTTACATCCAGATCCTAGAAGTTTTGAATTCCAGAAAAACAAACATGATCTTTATTCTAGTGGTAGTTTAGACCTTGTAAAGATTTTTAGACAAGGGAGAAAAATGACTGTAGTGTATGTTAGCAAAATTACTCTGGCAGGAACATATATGATGGATGGGAGGTAATGGATACTAATGGAGAGGTGACAGGTTAGGGGTTATGAAATGATGTAGGGAAGTGACAAGAAAGGTCTGAACTAGAAGAGCGGTAACGCGTAAGAGGTAGATGATATTCTGAAGAGAGAATGAACAGAATCTGATAAGTGATTAGGTATAAGAGTGGAGGAAGGATTCAAACAGGTTTAAGGCTTTCAGCCCTGGTGAGTGAGAAATGCAGTCATTCATACAAACAGGAAGTAAAGAAATAGAGAAGGAAGATGATTATGAATTAGCTCAATCCTTGAGATACACTATTCAGAAAACAGGACAGGGTGTTAGAGAAATCTTTGCTGCGCTCAATGAAATCACAATAATGGATAATGTCAGCAAGGGAGCAATCAGGGTAGTCAGGTTTAGATATTCGAAGGATAAAGAGAAAAGGAGGCACTAGAGAAATCAGGAGAGGTCAAAGAGATCAAGGGGGGTAACAGTTTTCAAGGGGAGGACTCAGGAACAAAGTCAAACGCTTATGAGGGCAGCGAGAACAAAGGCTCACAGCGGAAGTCCCTCCAAGGGCAACACTAAGGGGGGAAGACGTAATGTTCGTGAAAGCGCTTTGTAAACTACAGAGAACAAGACAAACTGGAGACACAATTATTGCTACCATTACTCGAGAATAATACTGTCATCCATCCAATCACCCAAGTGAGAAACATCACGCCATGCTGCTATTGCACTTTCCCCTCTTTCTCCAGATCAGAATTGTGAACTGTTTTCTATTCTGTTTCCTTTCATGTGTTTTCCCCATCACTACTGTTAGCTCAACTCAGCACTGGGTTTCTACACATCGTGTTTAAGACTGTACTACTTTGCCAGTGAGTAATTCTATCAAATTGGAACTGGCAAGATGACTACCACATAGGCGTTTGAACTGCAGGATGTGTGTCACACTGGGCTATGGAAAACGGGACTGTTTTTCCAGCAAATACTTTAGAAAACAGACTGGTTCATTTAGAATTTGGAGCTCAAGTACCTCAGAAAAATATTTTAAAAATTAATGGTTGTTGCTTACATTTAAGTGAGAAAAATTTAACATAAAACTTAATTCAAAGCGGTCTCCACAAGCTAGGAGGGATTACTCCAATTCTGTTATTTTATTTTTATGGTTTCTTTTTTTTGTTTGTTTATTTCAAGTCCCTGCTGTGAACTTGTATGCCTCTGGAAGCTTTATGTGGTTTAGAGGAATATAAATGAATTATAAAAATAAACTATTACAAGAGCTGATTTTAGGAATACTTAAATATACAAATGTTTACTTTTAATTTACAATTTTTTTACGCTTAAAGATTTTATAAGAAAGCTTCAATTGCAGCATCAAAATTAATCAAAATGAAAAGGGAATTTTGCTGGAAGAGAAAGCCTTCAGCTTTAATAAGAACAGGTGTGAAATGTTTAAAGTGTGAAAATATTTACAACAATTTTCTGAATTAGAAATTATCTGGTACATTGCAGAGCATATTAAGTGATGTGCATGTAAGGCATAAAGCATAATAGTGAACGGATACCTGTAAAACAATTGTCGACTTCCGGAAGACAGCATTAGCATCATCACCACAACTCCCCTTGGTTCCTTTCTAATTCATCTTCTCCTCTCTCCACTCTCACCCCTATCCCCAGGTAACTACTGGTCTTTCTATATCTTTCCTTTCTTTGTTTCCTGTACAGTTTTACCACATTTGTATGTAGTGACTTGTTTTTGAACTGTATATATGTGGTATCATACTATAACGTTCTTCAGCTTTTTTGCCCCTAACATTATGTTTCTGAGCATCACCTATGTCCATTCAGGTAGCTGTAGTGCATTCATTTTCACGGTTGTAAAAATGTACCACACTTATTAACCCATTCTCCACAGTATTAAAGTTTTCCACTTGAGTGAATATATTTTATTTTTAAAATATTACAAAATGCAAACAAATGAATACAACTGATCTAGCTTATGCTTGCTCAAACACAGACTTAATTGGTGATTTTGCATAACGAGTGTCTGGCTTTCTATTACATGAGTCATTTTAATTCTGTGTTCTAAGAGTCTGGAGTAAGATAAATATGTGATGGCTACTGAATGGTTTATTCTTTACCGTCATCCAAACCCCCACCTGAAGGTTCATCTCAGTTTGATTACAGGTGAACAGCAATGAAGTATTCCTTGTGTGTATGTGTATAATGAGCATGATTCACCAAAAATCTGTAAAATATCCTAAAATGGTTTTTAGCATTTTCCTATACTTATCCATGAAAACAGTTTTACTATAAAATAGCATATAATTTGGTTAACAGAAGTTTAATATTACAAGATACTTGATCTTTTGACATGTTATTATATAAAGGTATAAAAAACAGTATAAAAATTTTTTTGAGGGGCTTCCCTGGTGGCGCAGTGGTTGAGAGCCTGCCTGCCGATGCAGGGGACGCGGGTTTGTGCCCCGGTCCGGGAGGATCCCGCGTGCCGCGGAGCGGCTGGGCCCGTGGGCCGTGGCCGCTGGGCCTGTGCGTCTGGAGCCTGTGCTCCGCGATGGCAGAGGCCACAACGGTGAGAGGCCCGCGTACCGCAAAAAAAAAAACAAAAAAAATTTTTTGAGTCACAAGCTCTTTCTAATTTAACACAAATATAGACACAAGAATAAAAGCTGTGCTCGAAGGTCAAAAGAGTGATGTTACGATATGAGGAGTATTTTAAAGATTTTTTTTTTTCCAGAAAACTAAGAACTTATTTTCTACTGTTTAAATGTTTATTTTTTTAAAAGATTTTCTTTTGATGTGTACCAATTTTAAAGTTTTTATTGAATTTGTTACAATATTGCTTCTGGTTTATGTTTTGGTTTTTTGGCCAGGAGGCATGTGGGATCCTTAGCTCCCCGACCAGGGACTGAACCTGCACCCCCTGCACTGGAAGGCGAAGTCTTAACCACTGGACCGCCAGGGAAGTCCCATGTCCATCTTTTTTTAAAACTTCACAAATACTGAGAGGAGTGGGGGGAGACAATACAAACTCCATTCCAATTTTCCTTCATTAATGACACAAATAAGTAATCCACACTCCCTATATTTCCCGGAGGAGTAATGAGCAAAACGCACGTCTTTACCAAACTTATCGAACAAAACCGAAACAAGGCAATATGGTCTGAACACACCAAAAGGATTTTTAGGGGTTAGTTCTAAGCTACTATAAATATTGACTTAGAATAAAATATCTTAAAAAAAATCTTTTTAACTAGAATAACAAATGCCTTTAAAGAAACACTATAATCTAAAAAGCTCATGGACATTAGGAAAAAAAGGAAATTGCAAAGGCATGAAAGCTTCTTATCTCATTAACTACACAGATTCATGATCTTAAGCAGAAAATATACTTGTGCTACTGAACTTTGTAGGGACAATAAAGTGCTATCTGTATATATTTCACCAAAAATTAAATGTATTTAAAACTAGATTTCCTGTAATGTTTTGGAAATACACATACAGAAATTAATTTCTAGCAACGATGACATGAACTTTCTTACTCTCTTTTTAGTTTATGCACACTGATGTTTTTATAACAGATATGAAAGGATTCATTTAAAATGCACATTTAAAAAAAAACATCTTTCTATACTAGGTATGTTTATTACAACCAGTTACTTTAAGTGACTCCATACTACTTACATTCATTCATTCACTCCTTACTCATCATTCAATCATGCGTTCACCTACCGAGTGCCTTGTGAACACCAGTGCAGGGAGTACCATGTTAGATCCTAGGAACATACAGTCAAATAAGACATGACTTCCTATCCTGAAGAATCAACTACATTTTGTGGCCATCCGTTCAAGTGCTGTGGCAAGGATCGGTACAAGGCATGTACGTAGCCACATCCAGGGATACGAGGACAGAAATCCCAAGGTCAACTAGAGAGGAAGTGGATGGAAACTATATCTGGGGTCCGTTACCAGAGCCACAGTTCGACCTAGCACAGCCCATTTACTCTCTCAGACCTAAGTTTTCCCATCTGCAAAATAGAAGTACTGGGGGGTGCGGGGGTGGGAAGAGATAAACTGGGAGATTGGGACTGACATATACACACTACTATACAGAAAATAAATAACTGATAAGAACCTGCTGTATAGCGCAGGGAACTCTACTCAATACTCTGTAATGGCCTATATGGGAAAAGAATCTAAAAAAAAAAAAATGAGTAGATATATGTATATGTATAACTGAATCACTTTGTTGTACACCTGAAACTAACACAACACTGTAAATCAACTATACTCCAATAAAAAATTTTAAAAATAAAAGTAAAAAAAAATACACACACACACAAGTATTGACATCTGACTTCTGCTTCGAAGAATTGAAGGTCTCTAATATTAGGGCCATCTCCACATGCAGGGGGATGATCTAAAGGGCAGGACAGAGTTCTTTCTGCCCCTAAATATCTCACTGACCACATGCTACAGTGCTTGGCATTCCGACCACTTGATTTATGTCTTGGATAAGGGCAGTATCTTTAAGATGTTGCTGCCAAAATATTTTTAAGACTGTAAAGCTGACACGTGAATGATTCTATCCTAATTTTTGAGGTAAGGAGACTCTGAGTAAATGGTACTTCAGTGAAGTAATTTGACGGAATGCTGAGGATGGAGAGGGTCTGGAACCCAGGGTGCTGCCAAGAGGGGGAGGCTCTGGTGGGCTGCTGCTGTTGGGGGGGCGTGTCTAGGGCAGTTGGAGGATGACAGGCAGACACTGGATGCCTGGGAAATGCAAGAAGAGCAGCAATATTAAAACAACCCATTCCATCATTTTATCTTAGGTCCAAATGAGGCCAAAAATTTTTTTCGAATCCCATCTACGTGCCCTCATAAAATATTTTAAAAATTGTCCTGTCTATAATGGGACTGAAATTAGACCCTTGAAACACAACTCAACATGTATAAGTGTGTAAGTATTTTCTAAACAAACCTGTTTACTTAAAAAAATGAAATGACTAGCAAAGACAAGACAATTAGGCAAGGACAATTCATACAGTACAACCAATCAATAACAATAAATTGATAGCAGGGTGAAGCTGATGTGTTATAAATACCTATATAAACACTGACCTGCAGAAAAGCACTATTTCACTAACATTCTGCACAATAAAAAACTAAAATGCTATATAAGCAAGCCGACCTGAAATGACACCTAGTATTATAAATGGCCTAATCTATATGTTAATACTGTTGTATCACATAACTGCAGCAACGCTAAGATAACAGTATGACTTTGGGGTTTCTATGGCTACATCCTGGGCTGGCGTGCCTGAAAGGGCTGGCTGCTGACACTACACAAGCATTCTGAGTGCTTCTTTTTGGTTATTTACGATATGATTTATGATAACAACAACATCTCCTATTTTCTCTCCTCCTCAGATACAATAAATTGCTATCGTTAATCACCCTTCTTAGTTCAACTATGATTACAATAGCATAATAGGGTCTGGCTATGGTAATATTGTGGATTTTTTAAAAGAAAGAAATACAAGGAGATCTCTTCAGACAATGTCAATATCTCTAATATTTTAATCATCTTCCTTTAAGTCCTTCAGAATAAACTCTATTACAACTAAGATTCCATAACCAGGATGTAAGTCCTTTGTGCAAATCAAATTCATGATCGAGCCCCACACATTCACAAATCACTACCACCATGATGTTCTTCAACTCACCACAGCAGTAAGACTGCACATAGGATACGGTTTCTTTTCCAAGACAAGACAATGACAGTTGTTTCTCTCTTGTATTGAGGAGACTAATCTTACTGCTGTTTTTTCCTCCCCAGAACTAGACAAACCAGGCAAATTAGCCATTCGTCTATCAGAAGGCTAAACAGTAGACAAAGAATAAAAACTTTGCCACCATGCAGACATGTGTGACCCGCCTTTGCCAATTACTGGCTGTGTGGTTGCTTAATCTTTCTGAACTTTACTTTCCTTTTATGTCCATTCGGGTTAACAGCTAGTACTAACTCTCTGGCTTTTGAGTAACAGTAAGAGGAATCCTTTTCCTCCCTGCATCAATGCCCTTTCCACCAGATCTCGGCAAGAGGTGGAGCCTACTTGATTTGAGTGGCCGGGTAACTTGCTTTGGCTGATGGGTCAGAGTTGGCAAATGCAACACAAGCACAGGATGGAAAACCACGTGCAGACTGGGGCTTGCCCTCCTGCTGCTCATGGGAGACTTGCAACCACCCCAGGGCCCGGGTTAGCCTCCTGGGTGATGAAAACTGTGTGGCTCAGAGCCCCAGCCAAACCGTCAGACATATGAGTGACGCCATCGATTACTAGCTGATGGCAAATGTCCAACCGAGCCCAGCCAGACCCAGCAAAAGGACTGCACCGCTGAGCCAACCCCAAATGCCAACTCCCAGCACTATGAGCCAGTAAACAGTTGCTGTTTTAAGCTACTAATCTTTGGGGTGGCTTGCTACACAGCAACATGTTAACCATGTGTTCACATGTACATGTACAGTGGATTCATGTTATTTGGGGGTGATTATGTTCTATAAAGGGGTTGCAAACAGTCAGTGAAAACCACTGCTCCCAAAGGAAATACAAGGTTAGGTTCCTATGAGGCTTTGGTCACAACATTTTCATCAGCAGATCAATAAAGAATTTTGTTTTATGTGTGTTTCTGTTTAAAGACATCTCATTTAATATATACTGTTGATTCATTCACAGTGAACTCACGGCCAACAGTACTGCACGGAGCTGCTCTATTCTTTCTATGAAGGCACATCAAGCCCTCTCGCACCTGGGAGCACCAGCCAGCGTCACGCTTGGGGGACACTTTAGATAGCAGAATCACCAAAAAAAGCAAAAAGTGCAAAAAGCATGGCAACAAATAGACTGAAAATACACCTGTCGACAGTCTGAGCTGAAATAAGAAGGCAGAGTGTCACTTTGTTTAGACTCAGCTAGAAATGTGCACAACTCAAATTTCCTGCCCCCCTGCGCCTGTCCGTGAATGACTGTGGAAGCACTGTGTGCACTGATCTGGGGGTTACAAGTACATTCTAGCCAGCAGGCGAAATCACAAATACACAATCAGTGCATAATGAGGGTCGGCTACATATAATTAAATGGACACAAACCCATCAACATCAAATATTTTTATGAACAACTGATTTAAAAGAAAAGATTTTTCTTGAAAAGTAATTCCAGTCCTCAGAAGGTATTTAATAAGAAGATGAAAAGTGCCTTATGAACTATAACATTGTGATTATACCTGGCAAGACATTTTCCCAAATCCAAACTGGGACGTATTTTAGTTTAAATTCAAAGAAGCAGCTATGTGCAGAACATTCTGCTCAAGCCACATGATCATTCTTTGACTTACTGGAACATACCCAGTTCCTTCCCTTCTCAGGGTCTTTATACCCACATATTCCACTCCTCTCCACTAGCAACACTCTTCCCTTAGTTACTTCCATGCTTGTCTCTCACCCTTTGAGTCTTAAGCTTAAGCACTTCTCAAAGAAGTATCCCCTGGTCATGCCTTACCTCCAAAATGAGTTACAGTTTGTAACTGCTTGATTGTTAGTGCATTTTTAAAATCTATTTCCCCAACTAAGCTTCACCATGTTTTCCCTTGGCTGCAAAGCAATCATCCATGGCTAATAATCAATATTTCCATCAGCAGCATTACTATTAGAAAAGTAAGAAAAACTATTTTACCATATTTTTTCTGAGTCTAAGTTGTCAAAATATGAAGAAGTGTGTATCTTGGAATTGCTATTTTTAGAATAGTCAGTAGCATCTTCTTGTCTCTATTGGATGAGACCCAGTAGTGATGGAGCAGTCACTGCCTGTCCATGGGTGAACCTGACCATCATTCCTGGTAGCATGACCGGACACCAGTGTTTCAGTCAACAAACAATTTAAAAACTTGAAGAAGAAATATTCTTCTTCAGTTCTATGCAGTTAAAAAGAAACATCTGTATGATAAGACTAATTGGCAGCATGCTTTTTTCCCCTAGTGGTACATAAAAGAATGGTGCTTCTTATGATTGATCATGTGTCTTTTTTTTTTTTTTGCGGTACGCGGGCCTCTCACTGTTGTGGCCTCTCCCGTTGCGGAGCACAGGCTCCGGACGCACAGGCTCAGTGGCCATGGCTCACGGGCCCAGCCGCTCCGTGGCATGTGGGATCCTCCCGGACCGGGGCACGAACCCGTGTTCCCTGCATTGGCAGGCGGACTCCCAACCACTGCGCCACCAGGGAAGCCCTGGTGTGTCTTAAGATCAGTGAAATATGATAGCCGTTCCAAATTATTATTAAATGTTTACTATGCTCCTTACTAAATAATACAGAGAAATTGTTTTAGTTATTAAAGTAACATTAAACTGGACACACCTGAAATTCAAGGGTCCGCGAAGACCCACGAGAACTTGCAAACTGCGACTCAAAGGGAATGGCTCAGGTAAGTGGTAGCTTGGCCGTCGCCCAGGGCTCTCCATTTTCCTCCTCTTCTTGTGCCCACTTACATAAGACCTCCCCGCCCCGTCAACTAGGTCGTGCATCAGTCCTTTCTATGAGACTAACTTGGCCCGTGACCTCTGCGCTGGGGGCAGTGTTTAGGAGCAAGCTCTATTCCAAGCCCCAGGTTATTACGAAGGCAGCGTTTCATTACAGCGTGAACAGCAATGGACTGGAAGACGACCCTGGTTCCACGTTCCTCTGTGACGATGAGCACAAGATTCTTTCTCTGAACACACACAAAATAATGTCAGCCCTACCTACTTCCCAGGGTTATCGTGCACAGTCAGCACGAGCTCAACGTGAAACCATTTTGAAAACTGTTCAGAAAGAAGTTGGTGTCAGAGGTGGTGGCAGCAGCCGAGACCCTCCACTGACACGGTCCTCCACCCAACCAGCAGCCCTGCCCACCCCAGCTGCCGAGCCAGTCCCCCAGAGGAGCTGCTCCAGCAGTGAGCTTCCCCCAACTACGCATGTATAATCCTAGAGATCTTAGCAAAATTTTCAAACGAAAGCTTGGTATAATTACACAATGGCTGTTATCAAAGCAAGATTAGAAAGAAGACTAAATTTCGGATGACTCTAGTTTGAAATGGTAAGAGAAACATTAGTTCAGTATCAAATGGTAAATTTAATAGGGGGAAAGAAATTCAGTATTTAAGTTCGGATTTTTACATGTCTATCCTTGCCTCACTCTATTAACTCCAAAGATCCTCGTATTTAGAAGACAGCCTGTAAAATCTGCTGCTGGCCTCTCAAACTTTGGTGACTCAAAATAAACAAAAAAACACCCTAAGAATCCATCCTCATACAAGCCACAAAACAAGCAATTCACAACGGCATAAAAATGACTAGAAAATGCTATGAAATTACAATCAACTCTTTCCTGGCGTGGATAGGGAGTAGGGGAGGAGCACAGAGGTTAACCAGTCTGTGAGTAACAGAAAGTTACCACACACATGAGATACGGATTAAAAAATTCTTAAAAATCAAAAGCAAAAGGTACTGATTTTTAACACTGAAATGACTTGGAACGTCATTTAAATTTTCTTTGGTAAAAGGCGTGTCAGGAAGTCCCAACGCCTCAGGGATGAATGTCATTACAATATTGCACTTGTGTGACTTTACAAAGAAATAGTTTTGACTAAGAAAAGGCTAAATATGACAGCTGTCTGTTCTATCAAGGCCACCGGTCGGATGAGGCTGGAACTGACTCTCTCCAACTCCAAATGCTAAACCAGAGCCTTCCTGCTCGAGGGCCTCCGATGGTGTCCTGTCCCATCACAATTAGAGTAAAATCCCAGCCTCGCTGTGGCCCATCAGGTCTTACACCATCTCCCCCTGCCCTCACTCACCACTCCTCTTCTCAAACCACATTGGTATTTCAGTGTTCCTCAAACTTGCCAAGCTGATTCCCTGGAACGTTCCTCCTCCAGGTCTTCTCTCTGCTTCTCTTCTCAGTTTACGCACATGTCCAGTGTCGCCTTGGCAGGGGGTCTGCTCTGGCCCCAGCCCCCGCGGCCTGCCTGTCCCCACACTCCACGCCCTGCTTTATCTCCACTGCACTCAGTCCTACCTAACATCGTTTTATTAATTTGCTCAGCTATTTTTTTGTCTCACTCACTAAAATGTAAGCTTTCTGAGGGCAGGAACTGTATCTTCTGGACTATATTCCCAGTGTCTAAAACAGCAGCTAACCCAGAGAAGGCCCTTAATGTTTGCTGAGCAACAGCTCTTAATGAGCACGCTATCCTGCCTGCGGTGGTGGCTGAGGCCATGGGTTTAAGAAAGGCCGATGGGGAAACACACAAAGTGAGAAGAGCAGAGAACTGACATTTTGAGACACAGCCAAATGTAAAGTAGTGGCAGAAGGAGAATGGGATGGAATTAGCCAATAAGCCGGAAGAGGAGAATGTATAAGCAAGTATAAGAATTTTTAACAAGTAGGGAGTATTCAATTGTGCCAAAGATCAGAAAAGTATCAAATAAGCCAAAAGAAAAGTATTATTATGATCCATGATAAGAGCTATGAAATAATTAAATAGGATAAAGTAATAGAAAATAACAACCAGGGAGGTAGTGTAAGGTACAATGCTGCCTCCTTAGACGGAGTGGAGACACTATCTAAACACTGATTAATTAAACAGAGATGTGAATAATTAGAACAGCTAGTCGGAAGCAGGCCAGGGGGCATGCAATCTGGGCGCAGGGATCAGCACGGGGAGCGGCCGTGTTTTTGTCCTGGGGTCTCTGCAGGAAGCCTGTGTGCTGACAGTGAGTCAGGGAGGGGAAGACGGAATGGGATGGGCTGGAGAGGCAGACAGGGCTTTACTGAAAGGTTGATGGGACGTCAGTGATAGTTTTAAAATAGTCTGATCTGTCTTGAAAAAGATTACTCCAGCAGCTGTGTAAAGAATACTAGTCAGGTTACTGGTGAGCTGAGTAAACAGCTTTAGTAGTGCTGGAGGCAAAAGCTGGAGGGCGGTAGGGTAAGGAAAGTATCACGAAGTAAAGACCGCCTCATTCATTCATCCATCCATGCATCCATCCATCCATTCACCCACCAAATATTTATTATGATCTATATACAACAGGCCATACAGAATAAGTAAACAAAAAACAAGGTTTCCCTTCTCATGGACTTTACATGCTGGTAGGGCCGACAGGCAACAGATATATACAAAAGATAATTAATAGTGATTAAGTGCTAGGAAGATAATAAAACAAGATTGCCTATCTGGGGAGGGAAAGGGCTATTAATTTAGATAGAACGTTCACTGAGGAAATGATGTTTCAGCTGAGAACAGGTTCGTGAGAAAGCTAGAGGCATGGGGTGATCTTCTGAACAAGCATCTCAGGGAAGAGACGGCAAGGGCGAGGCAATGCTGTGGGAATAGGAGGAAAGGCAGGCTGGCTGGAGGCGAAGCGCGTGGAGGAGTGTGTCTGAGCTCAACGGGAAGCGTGATCAGAAGAGTGGAAAAGACGGAGGAAGGTAGGAAAGATTGCTACAGAGAGGTATCAAAATGCTCACTATGCAGATGGATGAACAAGACCAGCTATTAGGTAAGGTGAACAAAAGAACCAGAAAATAACAGTTCTTTAGTCTACTCATGGGGAAAGAAATTAAAGGACTGGCTGCATTTAACACAACCACACCAATAGGAAACCAATTATTATATGAAATTACACACATATAAAAAGTCACTGAGCATGCATATCGGCACTGCTCTCCCACTTTTACACAGTGAAGCAGACACGTGCCAGAGGGCAACGCACTTACGGCAGATCAAGATAGGACATTTGTCTTTGGGATAATACTTTATTCTATTTTGCGCAGTTTGCTACCATAAAAATAAAGTAAAAAACTACAACTACATTTAAGTTGATTGATTTTTACATTGCACAGACTTCTAGGTACAGAGTATACATACTTTTAACCAAACCTTTATTCTAATGTAGGATTGTCCCCATGCTCAAAATGACCTTGACAAAATTCTGGAAAAAATATCTCAAGACCTGGGGCTCTAAAGCTCTTTTAGAATTAGCTCTGAATAATTGTCCCACAATATGAGTTTCTTGATTAATTGCTTAAGATAAGGTCTCCTTTTCGTTGCTGGCCTCCAGTGGCTCCACTAGTTCCCACAATCACTTTTGTCTCATTCTTCTAAACCTTGGAAGGCTAACAGAAAAATCAGAGATACACCAATTCCATTACTTGAGGATTAGCTAAGAGATAACCCTTTGTATTCCATTACTGACCATTATTTGAGTAATTATTCAATAACTACCGTATATTTGAAAGATGCACTAATTGTTTTCTGAGGCTCACTCCTGCTTTGCACCCGACAAATTGTGAATGCCATGTTCTTTAACACTGTAAATCTACATTTGGGTCACATGAGAAACATGGCCAGTAACTTTCACTGCATTTCATTTTTCTTGGCTTTCTTTTCCTACCTGAAAAGTAAAAGCTGAAACAAGAAGAATTAGTCAGTTGAAGGTCTTACTGACTAACTAGAAAATTAGGACTCTATTTTTGACCATACTTACGTCTTGCAAGAGTCAGATTTCTGCATAATTTAGACAGAAAATTGGCAGGGGATTCCTGCCAATTTCAGCAAAATTAGTATTCAGCCATCTGAATTTTTGGCAGTATTCCAGTATGTTTATCCAAAGCAATAAGTAGACAGAAAATAAAAAAAAATTAACAATTGTGCCTAAGTAAGTTAGTTTCTCTCTTTACCTCTCTGTCTTCTCTCTCTCTCTCTCTCTCACACACACACCAACATTAAAAAAAAAGGAACGAATAATTTTAAAAGCACATTTCATGAATGGATTCATAGTTTTGTGTTCTGCCCTTAATATCAGTTGCAGACAAAACAAGAAAACCCATCCCATTTTCAAAGTACAAAGAACCCTAGGACAGTCAGCTGCTCAAACACAGTCTACAAAGGGGGAATGTGTTTTCTTTTTTAATTGCTTATCCTCCAAATAAGGCAAACCAGTTACCTCAATTCTTGACTTCCCTTGTTAATAAATGGAAATAACAGAGACAGTGATTCCAAATTCACTAGAAATTGCTTTAGAATGTATCCTAAAGAAAGCTGAAAACCCACAGAGCTAATTTTTGCTTACTTTTAGCTCCTTCTAGAACTCTAGCTGGCACCAGAAAAAAAAAAAAAACGAAGAGGCACAAATCGTGCGTTTAATATTTACTGAGCACCTACCATCTGCAAGCTTTGACCTCAGAGAAAACTGGGAAGTATTTAATCTTCGTGGCCATATTAAGCTTGAGTCTGGCAGCGTCTGACTTTGGTGGCTTGCAGACACCCCCAGCAGCGAGCAGGGTGTTGGCAGGGACACTGAAGATTAGAGTAAGGTTTGGAAGCTATGTGGAGAAGGTCGACAAAAGGGGGGCTTCTATTCAACAGTGTTTGTTGTGCACCTACTATGTGCTGGGCACCAGGAGCTAAGGACCCAAATAAGTAAAAGACCCTCAAAATGCTCACCTATGGGAAAGTTACAAATTGAGAAACACATGTATCACTTAAAATGAGGTAGTTTGGGGCTTCCCTGGTGGCGCAATGGTTAAGAATCCACCTGCCAATGCAGGGGACACGGGTTCAAGCCCTGGTCCGGGAAGATCCCACATGCTGCAGAGCAACTAGGCCCATGCGCCACACTACTGAGCCTGTGCTCTAGAGCCCGCGAGCCACAACTACTGAAGCCCGTGCGCCTAGAGCCCGGGCTCCACAACAAAGAGAAGCCACTGCAGTGAGAAGCCTGCACACAGTAATGAAGAGTAGCCCCTGTTCGCCACAACTGGAGAAAGCCCAAGCACAGCAACGAAGATCCAACGCAGCTAAAAATAAATAAAATAAATAAATTTATTTAAAAAAATGAGGTAGTTTGCAATAATAAAAAATAAGCAGATGGAATTCCCTGGCAGTCCAGTGGTTAAGACTCTGCACTTTCACTGCTGGGGCCCTGGGTTCAATCCCTGGTCAGGGAACTAATATCCCACAAGCCGGGCACGGCACTGCCCCCCCCCTAAAAAAAAGGGCAGAGTGCTAAGGCTCTCAGAAACAAATAGTAAGAGCAGCACCATCCAACAGAAATAAAATGTGAGCCACATAATGGGATTACAGTACCTGAGACATGACAGGCATCAGGTTCAACAAATCTTTGTTGAATTAAAATGAATCACACTTTTCCAGGATGTGCAAAGTATAATTATATTTATTCCAGATGAATATGAAAATTACTTGTCTTTGCTGAGATTTCACTATATGGCAGTTGCGGGGGGGCGTGCACTGGTCAGAAATATGCTCTGTAGTAGGAGACATTAACTTGGAATGCTATACCTGCTACTAAAAATTCAGTAATTCTTGGATAAATAAAATGTGGTATGTCCATACAATGGAATATTATTCAGCAACAAAAAGGAATGAAGTTCTGATATATCCTACAATATGGATGAACCTTGAACATTATGCTAAGCAAAAGAAGGCAGTCACAAAAGATCACATATTATATGATTCCATTTATATGAAATGGCTAGAATAGGCAAATCTAGAGAGACAGAAAGTAGATTAACAGTTGCCTAGGACTGGCAGGAGCTGGGGCGAAATGGGGAGTGGCTGTTCATGGGAATGGGGTTTATTTGGGGGGAAGGTGAAAATGTTCTAAAATTGATTGTGGTGGTGGTTGCACAACTCTGTGAATATATTAAAAACCAGTGAATTGTGTACACTTGAGATGAGTGAATTGCCTGATGTGTGAATTACCTCTCAATAAAATTTACATTACGACAATCATTTACTCAACAACCACGTGAATGACTACTGTGTGCCTGGCACTCCTCTTGGCACTGCCTTCACTGGGACAGAAAGCAAAAAACTCAAATACACATGATATTTTTTTAAAAAGGCAGGATAAAGGGACAGAGTGATAAGGCGTGCTGCTGTAAATGGGAAAGAGGTGACAAGGGTGTTTTCATCCACATACAGCAGAGACCATGTGTATGTGTCGGACACCTGTATTCAGGTGTTTTAATAATTAGATAGTAATGCAGAATGGGAATCCAGACACCCTGTGCTAACAGAATTCTCCTAGAGTTTATCCTTTATTGTAAGACCTAACGTGGTGCACTAAAGAGAATTATTTTTAAAATATCTGTCTTCCTGTCATTTTATCACTAAATACTTTTGATTATAACTATTTTTAAAATCATTACCATATGGATTTTATATTCTGAATACTGCTGTGGCTAAACAGTAGAGTAGGGAATTCAGCTGAGGCAGAGAGAGAGAGAAAGAGAGAAAAAGAGAGAGAGAGAAAAAAAGAGAGAGAGAGAGAAAGAGCAGGAGAGAGGGAGAGAAAGAAATAGGAGAAAGCAAAGTAGTCCATCAATTTTCAGCCAACTTTATTGCCTTCTCCTCCTTCCAGCTGCCTGTGTCACATGGCAGGCCCACAGGCAGGGAAGCGTCTTTTCTATATTTCTAGGCAGGCAATAAATGTTAAGTCGTAAGGGAGGCCTTACTTGCTGAGTAAGCAATACCTTCAAGATGGTTCATTTAGACACTCTAGAAGGGACATTAAGTGGCAGCTTCCGTGTGTGGCAATACAGTTTTCACATTTAAGGCTTTTCATCCTGGGACTCTTTTCAGTCTTTCTTTCTCTCCTTTTTTTTGAGGGAGGACATCTGAATTCTCTCCACCTTTTCTTTACCTTCATTATCATACTTTCCGTCTAGTCAACATTTTATTTGGATGTTTCTTATATACATTCCTTCCAGTTTTTCTCCCCTTTAGGAAGTATCTAGGCTCTGGAAGTGACCTTGGACCACAACTGGACCCGAGGGAGGAGGCCTGCTTCGGGCACGGGCTGCGGAGGCTGCTGCAGGTGAGCCCGTGCAGACAATGTTGAGAAGACCTGAGCACTGGCCCCCTGCCTCTTCCACCTCCCGCCTCGCCTCTCTGGCTCTCTCCATCTCTCTGAAGGCATCAGAGAGCCACCAGGAAGCCTGCATTGTAGGAGCGCGATCCAGAAGAAGAACCAAGAGGTGAGCCTGACATTTGAGCCAGCAAAAGCCATGGCCCAGAGCCTGAGTGCAGGCTCAGCAGGCTTGTGGGGCAAAAAGGAAGGATGAGACCTGACTTACATGGGATCTCAGCAGAATCCCAAGATCTGCCGGGTTGAGAACAGACTTTCGGGGAGCAAACAGGGGCACAGAGAGAAGATGGGAGGCGACTGCAGTGGCCCAGGGGAGAGGTGTCTGGGGCGTGGACCAGACAGGGGAGACCAGGAGAGGTGGTCAAATTACTGTTAAGAGCAGAAGATTCCAACCAGCAACCCAAGGCTTAGAAGTGTCTTCTGAGGGGGACAGTAGACAGGAGGTGGTACGTAATGTTTTTCAACATTTTTAGTTAACTGCCAGGATTTAAGAATCCAGAAATGTCAAAAAATAAAAATCTAAAATTTCTGCCTTTACTAAAAAAATAAAAAACATCAGAAGATCTAAAATTCCACAGCCACCTTCCCATGAGGCTATAACCCACTGGGGCAGAGTGAGGCTGCCCACAAGAGGCGGGGGGGCACTTCACTGTCACCATGTCCCCAAGCTCCTCTCGGGATCTGTGTCTGCAACCCTCACTGGAAAGTCTAAAACAGACCTACCCCAGGATCTTCTCAGTCGGTGATGACCTAGGATTTGGTTAGATTCCCTAAAGCTTTCTCTGGAGCTTGGTTTAACTAAAGAAAGGCAAAGCTTATGGTTTTATAGGCGCATCAACAAGAACGTCTTACGGTACTGTTACCTACATGACGCAGTGTCATACAAATACACAAATACATTTAAAAATGTTTCTGGCTGGGAAAAAAAGTATTATAATTTTCAGCTGAAAAAAATCCCTGACCTACCAGAGGTGAGCTTATAAATATGCCAATGAAGTCTAATTAAAGCAAATGTATTAAAAATATATTTGATAATAAAATATTTACCTTAAGTATCTCTTCAGATAAGTATATATTTGTCTGTCTTCTCCTTTTCTACCTACCCACCTCCTACTTAAAAATCTATCTTGCCTATTAGGATCTCTCTTAAGCTGTGTCCTTTATATTTACACAGAAATTTAATTTCTTACTTGGGTTTATCACTCTGACTTATTTTTCCCTTTTCTTGTCATTTCTGGTTTTTGTTTTTGTTTTTGCATCTTACTACTTCAGAACCACTATAAAATTGGAGTAAAGCCCAACTCTTAAATGAACATAAATAGTATTCTACACTCTTCTTATTTATTGGTAATGTTGTTTAAATAATATAGGGTTATTATTTTTAAAAAGTAGAGAACACAGAGAAGCAATGTGGAACATCAAAACAGAACAGAGCAAAACAAAATGCCACACATATCCCGGAGGAGCCGCTTCCTTCTCCTCATCTGAATCTGCACCATCATCCTTAACTGGAAAGCACTGAATTGACGACAGTAACAGAGATTGTGGAAGACTGCTATCAAAAACAGAGAAGAAACTTACATCTCTCAATTAATGAAAATGAAGGGATTCTTGTAGTTCTAGTTATAGGAAGGCCTGTCTCTGTAAAAAACATTTTCTAACGTTTAGAAATTAAATCATTCTGAGTGGAATAAAATGCAGAAGGAGAACAATCTGAAAGGCAAAAAACCTCCCTTAAAACACAACTATGCATTGCAGAACAAATATTGTTATTACATTAAATTCAAGTTTATGAGAATTTTGCTTATGGTAACTAAAGATTATTTATGATAACTAACCATTTCAAACAGTGCAAACAAATGGGAAACACTAAAAAAAAAATTCTGCTTTGAAGATGAGAATTTTATCATAAGCACATGCCCTCAACTACATTGTGTAACCTAGTTTATAATATGCCTACTTCTCTAGAGGTCAGGCATCAAAAAAATCCTTGATATTCTGGATTTGCCAGACAGGTCTCTGAACCTGAAAACAAAAGCTACTAAGTAATAACCATCTGCTGAAAAGATCACTTGCATTTCTTGATAAGAGAAAGGGAGCCAGTCTTAGGCTATTACCTAGATAACTATAGGTAGGCAGGACTTATAAAAGCCACTAGAATATTAGTTTTTATCTGTTCTAAATCACCAGCACAATAGCTCACGGTTATTAACACAAAGGCAGTCCCACAAGCTTCACCTGCCCACATAGGAATTACAGCAATTATTATTCATAATGACATCCTTGTAGATGTCAGTAGATGAAGTATGTTTGGAGTACTCCAGTTAAGAAATTAATAAAATTGATGATACAATTTGAAAATGTCCATAATGCATTAAAATGGCGTTTTTGACTCAAAAGGTAAAATTTCATAGAAAATCCATTTATGGAACTCCCCCAGTTACCTAAAGATGTAGGGAAAGGGTAACTCTGTTGTCGTGTAGCTATTTTAATTAGCTCATTCGACAACCACTTGAGCGCTTCCTGCATACCGGGCACTGTTGTTCTAGGTGTTGGGGACATAACGGTGAAGAAGCCGAGGACACATGTGGCTGCTCTCCTGGCCTGCAACTCACAGAGTCACACATGTGAGCAAACACAGACCTTCCTGTTCAACCTTATAAGAGCAAACGTATAAGGAACACAATTCGTCCAAAGATCAATAAAGAACTACAATTCTAGGCAATTAATTATACATTTATGAAGTTTAAAATGAATCAAAAATAAGAGGTGGGGCTTCCCTGGTGGCGCAGTGGTTGAGAGTCTGCCTGCTGATGCAGGGGACGCGGGTTCGCGCCTCGGTCTGGGAGGATCCCGTATGCCGCGGAGCGGCTGGGCCTGTGAGCCATGGCCGCTGGGCCTGCGCGTCTGGAGCCTGTGCTCTGCGGTGGGTGAGGCCACAGCGGTGAGGGGCCCACATAACGCAAAAAAAAAAAAAAAAAAAAAAGAGGTGGTCTCCTCGGGGTAAAACTGGATGCCCTACACATTCAAACAAACAAATTTTGAAAAAATTACTTATATAGTTTGAGTGAAACAGTAGTAAGAAAAAGTATCAGGAAAGTAAACTGACATGATTACTCAAAAAGCAGACTATTTAGCAACCTATGATTTCTCAGTAACATATCTTTGAAGTGAGATTTGGACATATTTGTGTCCTTTGATAGAAGGAAACTAATGTGACAACTAAAGAACTAGGACTTTTCCTCAAAGTTTTAAAAGTGATTTCCCTCCTCTGGCCCCCTTGCCCCACCAAAAGCATAGATAGTTGTACTGGGGTAGTGAGGTTATGGGTGTTTTCCTTTTCTACTTTCCAATTTTTCTTTAATGTTGTGCATATTTAAAAAGAAAAAAAAAACTGAATAGACTTTTAAACATTTGATCACTTATAAGGTCACCACCAAGAGAGTGAACTCTTAACTTCCACCAAAAGGAACAAGTTTGGTGTTGAGAAAGGTTAAAGAGAAAAGAGAAGATGTAGCCCCATGAAGCCGTGTGAATGACCTACATGCTTGACTTCTGTGTTTGTTATGGTTTGATAGGCAGGAAATTTCAAACTCCTCAATGATAAACGAAGCACAGACACTAAGTCACACTGGCTTCCTGACAGGACAAAACGCTCAGACTGCTCAGACTTTAAAATCAGAACACACTAGCAGAGAACTGTCACTTTCTTCAATGTTTTTATACCAATATATTTTCTCATCAAGTCAGCACAAAATGAAACAAACTTTGTGTACAAAAAAAAATCAGCTTTGGCTCTCCATTTCTCCTTGCCTCTCAAACATCCTGGCACCAGGTACAAAACAGTAAGTAATAAACACTAAGGATGAGATACTCATACTTACTCATGTTGACAGGGAAATGGCTGAATGTTCTCTTTTTAATGGTATGAGGCTGCTCAAAAAGAATTTTTTTAATAAAATTATAGCCTAAATATTGTGAACTGCATAGTTCAACTGTCCTAGTTTTAATGTTTCTATCAAATTTCATGAAATTCAAGTATGAAATATACTTTATACCTTGGAATGGTCCTTTATTTTCAAAATGAAAATAATGTTTCGCTATTACTTCACTTCAAATGTTAGCTCTATAAATTTCTTATTCAAGATATCTAACCTTGGTTTTTGTATAGAGTCAATCATGTGTGCAAAAATTTAATTCTTTTTCCATTTATTCAAATTCAATGGACTGTCAACTACAGCAGTATTTGTACAGTGAATCCAAAAAATTGGGGAACAGAGTCCATGTTTTGTTTATATCTAAAGCAGGAAGGTATTCCTTAAAAAATATGTATCGCACTTCCCCGGTGGCACAGTGGTTAAGAATCCGCCTGCCAGTGCAAGCGACATGGGTTCGAGCCCTGGTCCGGGAAGATCCCACATGCTGCAGAGCAACTAAGTTCGTGCGCCACAACTACTGAGCCTGTGCTCTAGAGCCCGTGAGCCACAACTGCTTAAGCCCACACACCTAGAACCCATGCTCCGCAACAAGAGAAACCACTGCATTAAGAAGCCTGCGCACTGCAATGAAGAGTAGCCCCCGCTTGCCGCAACTAGAGAAAGCCCCCACACAGCAACGACGCAGCCAAAAATAAATTAATAAATTAAAAATCAGTTAATCAATCAATCAAGTAGCCCTTTCACTAAAAAGAAAAAAAAAGTGTCATCATGCGTCAACTACGGTATTTAATTCAGGATGAACATCAAGACAACTGGGGACTAATGTGACAACTAGAGGTGGATGAAAAAAAGAAAAGACTTGTTTTTACTATACAGCAAACACAGTAATTATTAACTTCAAAAATAAAGTCAGAAGAAAATAATTAAGCTCCTTTTGACTGCTTTCAACATAAAGGTGTGGTAAACACTGGAAAAATTAAAATTAGCATTAGTTTTCATGCAAGTAACATTACAGATTACAGATAATAAACAAAGCCCTCCTCCAAAGTACACAGGGGTCCATTTTCATGACATATACACACAAAATCCATGACAAAAAGGTTAATAAACAGACACATAAACCATATATTACTTAAGATGTGACACAAAGCAATTTTCGATTACATCTGATACTCTGCTCCTGTGACTCTATTTTTGTTCACACACCATGAATCATGGATATAAAATGTCAGCCTTCAACTTGAACTCTTTTGCTATTGGAGATTTCTGTCATAATCATAATAGGATTTAAACATAGCTGCTCATTTTAATGATTTGGGTTTACTCACATAGAAAGAAAAAACTTTTAATAAAGATAGTATGGGGAAATTAACTGTTTGGTAGGCTGACCAGAAATCTTATATAGAAGATTATACATATTAAAAGAACCTAATGTTACTAAGTGGTTTAAATGTATAAGCTAGGAGACACAAGTTTTCTAATAAACCTATTATTTATGGCAGACCAATACAGTGCTCCAATTATGAACTGTAATCTGCTTTTGTTTTCTCTGAAGTGATATATGGCTGAGATAAAATGAACTCCTAGTGGTTTCTTAATGTTTCAAGGAGTAGCATTATTACTCTGTAACACTGCTTTAAAACAGAATACCTTTTATAAGTTCCAGTACATAAAACTGGCAGTAAGTAGACAAAATACACATTGAAACATTAATAACTAAGTAATAAACCATGATCAAGGGATTGCTAGCCATCTGCTTTAAAAAGCGATTATTTGAGGACAGACTACAATTGTTTTGAGTCAACAATCAAGTCTTAATTGCCTGGCTCAGTTATAATCTCAGTTATGTTGTACTTTTATCCAAAAGGTACTTGACATAAAAACACCAAGGCCCCCTCTCACTAATCAGCACACTGTCATTTGTAATGTCTTGGGGATTTGAGTATTAGATTATTTTAAATTAGATACTGAGGCATCTGCTTGATATTTGGAGTACAACTTGATTATCATTTACAGCCTACTGAAGAGGAAAGAGGCGTTTGGAGAAATTAAGGATGAGATTAGATAGTGCAAATATCACAATGGAAAAATCGCACAAGTTTAAAACTCACAAATCGGTCCTCCCCTGATTCCAGAAAAAGCAGTAAAGATATCCACCATATTACCATATTAGGACCCCAATACAAACCTAGGCCAAACCATTTAACAATTAACATTAGTTCAATGATAGTTTATTTAATAAGCAGAAAAAAATTCAAGCAGGAAGAAGTACTCAATTAGAGCCTGGAGAAATCTGACAAGGTTCCAGGGGCAAAGAGTCCTTTTAAAAATTCCTTTGAGTTTGAACGCTGAAGAGTTGAATTTATTAAGAGGTCACCATTTTTAAAGAGAAAAAATAAAACAAATATGAACACATATATTTCAACACAGGCTTGACAAAAATTTGATTGTGATTTCTTGGAGATGGAAAACTGTACCTTATATAGTTCAAATATGCCTATTACCTGGCATGAGATCCTTAAATGTTTCCTGAATTAAGAGAAGCATGGTTTTTGCTTAGCTCTGGCATTTCGGCTTCTGATCATATGATAATGTCAGAATTAGAAAATAAAAATCACTTTTAAAAAACAGAAAACTTTGCTGTCTTTTAAACTTCTAAAATATTCAACTAACAACAGTATTGACCATTAGCTGAAAACTCAAGATTTTAAAATGTAAACTTGCATAGAAAGACTATAAAACCTTTACCTGAAATATTCTCTGTAGTATGTTTCCAGACTTTGACAGCGGCCCACAGTAAAAAATACTTTACATTTTCATACTTATACATAGACACACACATCTTTGTGTAAGTACAACAAAAGTGTCATGAGACAATACCTAACCTCTCTATGAGTGACGAATTCTATTTAAAAAAATTTTAATGTTGTTTTCAGCCCACTAACCTGATTTAACAATCATTAATGAGTCACGACCTGAAGTTGGAAAGACACTGCTCAGTACATCTTGGAAATCTTTTTTTTTATATAAAAGGGGGGAGCTGTCAAAGGGAGTTGATGTAGGTTTTAGTTTTGAACAAAATATTTTGGATAAGTAACCGAATACTAAGAAGTAAGAATTTTTAAAGGTAGTAGGGCAGTAACCTCAAGCTCAGTAGCCTGAACACTATATTTTTTTAGCAACTAAATAATGTGGAAAGGGTAGAAAAACTACCAGATAAAACTATATTTACCGTCCTACTTCAGCATAAGGTATGTCTTTTATAATTAGATTTCCAAGAGGAATAGTATGCATTATTAACAAGACCAAGAAAGGATTAAGAAATATACAATGTCTAAGACAGCTTCTGACCTAAAAAAGGGCTCCTGAGAATTATCTGGGGATTCCAACTTCCCTCAAACAGAATACCACTAATATCCTCCAGATTGTCTGGCCCTAGCCCTCACCATCTCAAGAAAATGTTTACATTACAGCTGGGTTCAAATGCAAGGTCAGTTAGCTTTAAGATTTGGGAAACTACCAAGAGCTTTTTAGCTACAGTATAAATCACTGTTAACAAAATTATTAACTTTCTAAACTGACAAAAACAGTTTCACTCTATTTCAGTGCTACCAAGTTTCCTTAAAGTATTTGGCAAAAATATAAGCTTTATTTCAGAAATGTTTTACCTGCAAATCAAAAAGCTTTTCAGGTTGAGCCATATTATGTTAAAGAAGGACAGCAATTAACTGCGATTTTTTTTTTTTGCGGTATGCGGGCCTCTCACTGTTGTGGCCTCTCCTGTGTGGAGCACAGGCTCCGGACGTGCAGGCCCAGCAGCCATGGCTCACGGGCCCAGCTGCTCCGCGGCATGTGGGATCTTCCCGGACCGGGGCACGAACCCGTGTCCCCCGCATCGGCAGGAGGACTCTCAACCACTGCGCCACCAGGGGAGCCCTTAACTGTGATTTTTACCTCTGTTCTGAATTCAAAAATGACAGTTTATGTCAAGTAAACAAGATAAGGCATTTATATTGTACAAATGCAGACTTGTTCTTTAGAAACTGTTTCTGTGAATAATACAGAATAGACACCAGGAGATTATTTTCTATTTCATTATGTGCTACACAGAAATCAATATGACTTTACTGCAGGTAAGACCACTAGAAATACATTTTACCATTTATATCTCAGAACAAAATGGACAGCATGAAAACCTCAACATTATAAACAGAGATTGGGATCACACAATTCCCACAGCATTCATCTAGTGGGGGAGAAAACCCAACAAATGACCCAAGCATTTTATATATATATATACCTTTCTATGTACATATTGGGGGGAGATGTCATGAAGCATCTGCTATATCCCCAGAACCTACTGGGGTTCTACACATACATTATCTCTAAATCTTAAATACCTGCAAGCCTGGACGTATCTCCGTTTTACAGGTGACAACACTGAAGCTTGGGAAGGCCACATGACTTGCTCACATGTACAATTAATCCAAGTAATCGCAGGACCATGCACTCTGCGAGAGGGAAGCAAGGACCGCTGTGTTCTTGGTGGGGCCGCCCCTCCCAGGCTCAGTACTATCTACCTCGCTGTGGCAAGGGGCAGAAAAGGCAAACCCCAGGAGGGGCCTATCATAGAGCAGACATGACTGCTCAGAGGAAAGCAAGGCTGATGCCTCACTGAACATCCCCCATTACCCGTCTCCTCTCATCGCAGAAGCTAAGCCTCCCAGGCTGTCCATCCATCATCACCAGGCGCCTCACTCCTCCATGGCTCTCCAGCCCCATCTGCCCAGACTCTGCCTCCGAAACTCACAAGCTGTGTGTCCAGGGTCTTCTGCAAAGGCTTCCTTTCACCTTCTGTGAAACCTCTGAGGATACTATTTCCATGACAGCCCCTCCACTGGCGCCATGTTCTCTCCCCTGCACCACATGCCAAGCTTTCCCGAGGTGAGGTGAGTCCCGTTTGCTTCTCGACCACCGCCCCTGCCGCGCTCCCTGAGACGTGCACACCAGCAGGTACCATCGCACCACTCTCCTTGTAGTGCTCATCTCTGGCCCAAGGAGTTAGTCCTCTTCGCTTTTGGAAGATTCTAGTCCCCAGTTTCCTGTTCTCTCCACCTCTACTCAAGCGACCCAAACAATATCAGTGTAGTGGTTTCAAAGGCTGAATGCCAAGAGCTGAACTCTGTGTACCCCTTCCTGGTGGGCACACTGCCTGACCACCTGGAGCCTTGTCTGTAGCAGGAGGACAATCACAGAGTCTGAGCCACTACGGGTTCGGCACCCAACCCTCCGCATGCTCTCAGTGCCCTCTCTCCCCAGGCTGGGCGCCTTAGACCAACCCTGGATCACTCTGCAGCCTCTCGGCAGGCTTGCTCCTGTCTCCCATCATGGTCCAGGCCGGGCCAAATCCCAGTCCTGGTTAAATCCAGCTCTTCACTTTCCCTAAGTTTCTACGCAACTGGCTAAATGTGGACTCTCTCTGAACACAGAAACATTCATTTCAAATGGGCCCAGAGCACTGCCTGGCAATCCTACACTTCTCTAGATAATTCTCTCTCCTACCTTTTTGGAGACTGTTTCATGCCTTCTCCTCTCTAATCAAATTGTCAACATCCCCCTTCTCCCTCTCGGCCCTTAACGGCCTCTTACTTTGCTTCTGTCTCCAGTGGAAGCAACCAGCACTGCCTGCAGCTCCTCTATCGGCCGGCTGACTTAAGGACTCCGCTCCTCCACTGAGGCTCTCTGGTACCCAGCAGCTGACTCCTCTCAAGCGGAACTTTCCTAGTAGCAGACACCATGCCATCTCCAATCTGAAAAGCAAAACTAGACTAACACAAGACCCTTCCTCGGCCCCGCCACTCTCCCACGCGTCTGCTCTGTCCTGTCTACGCGCTTTGACACTGCCCTGCTCACTGCCTCCACTGCTCACCTCCCGTCCGCTCTGCGAACCCCTCCAATCAGACTTTTATCCCCAACCCTCTCCCGAAACTGCTCTCCTGGAGGCCAACAACGGCCTCTATCCTGCCAAAGCCACTGGGCCATTTTCAGTTTTCCTCTTATGTAACTTCTCGAAAGTATTTCCTTCTTAATTGCCTTTTCCCTCACTGGCATCTGCGCCTTCTCCTCTCCCCACACCCCCACACCCCACACATTATCGAGTCCCTGTGCCAGCGCCTCCACCGCCACCTCTGTAATGCAAACCAACTCTCCCACTGCCTGGTAACAGGCTCCTAGCCTGACCCCCTACCTGCTAGTCTTCCAAAGAGCAGCCACAGGGAGCTTGTCAAAGCACAAATTAGATCATGCCCCTCCCTTGATGAAAACTGCCTTTAGATTAGAACAAATCCAAACTCTTCTATACCAAGGCCTACCAGCCTCTCAAATGCCTGTACCTCTCCACGCTCATTTCCTACCATCTACTCCAGGCCCTGTGCTGCCACAGACTACCTTGCTATTCCTAGAAAATGCGAAGCCTGCTTCTGTGTGAGAGCATGTGTACTTGCTGCACCCTCTGCTTGAAATAGTTTTACCTAAAATATACACAAGGTTGGTGGGGGGAACATCCACCTGGATTTTTTTTTTATCAGGTTTGCTCTGATGACACCCTGACTGCTCCATCCAAAGTACCGCCTCTCCTGATTCCCCATCCTCACTCTCCTTCCTTGCTTTATTTTTTTCACAGTACTTACTACTATCTGGAATTTTGTCAAATGTTTACTTAGTTACTTTTACATTGTCTGTCTCCCCAGGAACAATTAGAGGATTTACCCTGTTTGTTTTGTGCACTGATGTATACATATTGATGTATATACTTCCCATATCGAAAAATGAGCTTATGTGTATAGAGCACATAGGAGGTATGCAATGAATATCTGTTGAATGAATGAACTTAGTAAGTAGTGGAGAGGCTTCAAACCCAGGTCCCTATTATTCTGAAGCCTAAGTTCTTTCTAAGATACAACATACTGCCTATATTTCTCAAGAAAATTAGATAAATAAGTATAAGTCCAATTCAGTTACTTTTTGTCAGTCCATTAACTTACTTCAAAATTATTCATTATGTTTTAAGATAAAGGATATACCTCAAATAGTAAACAAAATAGATAAGGAACCAGTTTTGAAAAAAAGAGAACTATATACACTCTTGGGTTGGTTTAAAACAACAAGATGCATGACAGTTCAAATTTATAAACACAAAAATAAAACTGAGTTTTTAAAAGATTCCTTTAATTGCAGTTAAACTGGGATTTACAAATTAAATCTGCATACTTTAAAATCTCACCTGATAGGAAAGACATGCCTTTTACAAGCTCAGGTAGCTGAGAGGTTATGTTAAATAGGAAATTACGTAATAGATGTGGTGTTCGTTATTAAAACAAACTCTACTAAAATTGAGGTACATGCAGATATATCAACAGATACACTGACATTTTTAGAATTAATCCAGCTCTTATATTCTTAAAATTAATTAACTCTTATATTTATCACATTTTATAGCTAAGATCCACATATGAAGCTGATGGGAGTTGAAGGCGAGTGATGGTTACATAAAATTAATTAATTACACTATTTTACTTCTGTATACAGTTGAAATTTTCCATAACAAAAAACCTTTTAAAATTTTTTGAATATTCCACACTTAGTTTCTGTGTACATGCAACTTAAAAACACAGTCAAAACTGGAATACCTACAGTAATTACCTGAAGACAAAGACATAATGTAATAATCCATTACCAAAGGAAACTAGCTACCTGGCTGAAAAAAAGGTTTCTGTTCTGTGTAGTACTTTAACAAGTAACTACTGGGTAGCATCCAAACTAAACACTTTGGGGTTAAGTGAAAGAACTACACTGAAACAATTTACAAACCGGTCACTCATTTAGATACAACAGATACAGTAGACCGTTTAGACTCTTACCGAGACTGGGGCTTTTTAAAAGCTACACGGCGTTAAACTTAGGATGACATAGTTCTTTAGGAGCCTAAAAAGTCCTCTTCCTAAACTCTAACAGGAATTCACACTCCTGTAGGAAAGTGAGAACAAAGGTAAGAGCAACAGGTTTCTCATGAAAGCACTGAGGAGTGGAGAAAGCGTGAGATACAAAGGTATGATAGGTACGTGTTGTAAAGACATGTTTATCACATATATGGAAAGGACTAATGGGTCAATGATTTAACAATAAAGTTTTTGCTCCACCTTCAATGCTAACGACAAGGTGCCCACTATTAAAGAGACTACTACTTAAAATGTCCATATTTATCTCATATTTGAGTTCTTAAGTACAAAAGCTTAGGCAGCACGTACTGTCTCTCCCCACCCTCACCAAAAAAAGGTAAGCAAAGAGGCTTTAGACATTTACAAGAGACTATAACAAACTACAGTGCAAGTCCAAATTTGGAAACACTCAAATGCAAACATTGTATGAAATCAGATTTTCTTTCATTTATTCTTTTGATATATATTCACTGACTGCCTACCAAGTGCCACACAGTGTGCTAGTTTCTGAGTATACAGTGGTGAACCAGAGATGGTCCCCGTCCTTCTGGAGTCTACAGTTTGGGGGCAAGAAGGACAATAAGTAAATAAACACAAACTCTTAATTACCACTTATGATAAATGCTGTGAAATAAACAACATGATCAAAAATAATGGGATGGGGCAAACACCGGCTCTGGCCAAGGATGCCCAAGGAGGTAACGTTAAGTCAAGACCTAAAGGACGAGGAACTAACCAGTGTATTTTACCACCCCTCTCCACTGTGTATTTTAATGCAAATCTCGGACATTATGTTATTTCACCGGAAAATATTGATATTTCCATACGTATCTCTAATAGAAAAGACATTTAAAAAGTATGTGTAACCACACTGCCATTATCACACCTAGCAAAATTAATAAGAATTTAAATGCATGGTTCATATTCAAATTTCCTCAAAAATTGCAAAAATGTGTTTTTGTAGTTGGTTTCTTTGATCAGCATCTAAAACAGGACCATGCATTGCAATGAGCTGCTATGACCCATAAGTCTCTTTTGGGCAATAACAGTTCGCCTTCCTCTCCTTTTCATGCCGTTCATTTGCTGGGTCGTTTGTTTGGCAGAATATCCCACTCTGGGCTCAGCTGCTTCCCTCCTCATGGTACTGTTTCACTTGCTCCTCTACCCTCTGTTTTTCCTATAAGCATGTAGCTGGATCTAAAGTCTTAATTACATTCAAGTTCAATTTGCTTGGCAAGAGCCCTTCATGGGTGATGCAGTGTGCTTCCTGTTGTGTCACACTAGAGGCACATATGTCTAGTTGTCCCACTTTTAGTATTGTCACAATTCGTCACTGGGATGATTTGAAGAGAGGGAGGAAGAGTGTCCCTGGCATAGGGGCAACTGTGTGTTGTTGAGGAATTGAAAGTAAAAGGCAAGGAAGACTCCTTGGAAGATGAAGATGGAGAAGATGTATTTATACACATAGGTTTGTAAATTGGGTGGTGAGTTCCTCACTGAAAAGGATTTTAAACACTAATCTTAAAACCTATGGCATAACTGGGTTGGCAACCTTTTAGAAGTGGGAAGTGCTTCTGACTTCTCTCTTTCTATTATTTCTGAGAGAAGAGGTAGGAAAAGGATGCCAGGTATTGCCTGGAGCAGCAGGGACAAACAGCTTAAGTAGTGCTGTGTGACATTCTCACCTTTAACCCGCATTTAAAAGAAACCCCTTATTTACTCTTATTTCACTTCTATCTAAAAACCCAATAGTGAAAGTAACTAGCAGAGGGCATCCTGAGGTCCAATTCAGAAAGAAACAGAAAAGCACCTGGATGCAGTTCACTCCCCAGTGAGTATTTGTTCAGGTCAGAGGACCTGGGCTGACAGATCAAGCCACTGGCAAGTAACTGCTGGCTGGGATTTGGATTGGGGGGAAAATGTTAACTCATCTACTTGTATTAACTCTACTGTGCTCAAGTTTCTGACTGGTGCACCTGCTAATATCCAAAGATAGCTGAATGTAGATTTTTGCTTCAGAATGACCATGTATTTCCAAATTTAAGAAAACCGTAACTTCCATACCTGGAAGGGTTAGGTCATTCAGTCTTAATTTACAGATGAAATCAAGATCTACTGAAGTTACTGAACTTATAAAACTAATTAGTCCCAGAACAAAAGTATCCCAAATTGTTGTTCCTTTCTTCCACTACACCATGTTGTTTCTTACTCATAAAAATTACCATTTAAGAAATTTTCTCCTAATTGTACTTGGTTCTCATAGATAAACTCAAGTTCAAATTTTATTGCATCTACGGGCTCTTTATTTTTCCATTTCAATTCCTCAAAGACACGTTTCCTGAGTGATTAGGTAATGAGCACAGTATCTTTCCTATCACATATAAAGAAGTGCTCCCGAAACAAATGTACATAAAAAGAATACGTAAATCACTAATAGTTCTGATTTCAGAATCCTGGATGACAAAATTATTAGAGTGAATGTGATTCCTTGTAATAGCCTAGGCATTGTTTTTAAGTAGGGGTCCCAAACCCAGATGTTTTAGGGGCCAGGAAAGTGTGGTCTACAAGTAAAGCAAGCTGGATATACCACATGAAGGTGCCACAGAGCACACTAGAGAGGGGAGTCTCTGCTCCAGGTCATTGTGGCCATTAGGGACAGAAGCTCAGTGTTCCCAAATCTTCCAAATTTTGAGGAAAGATCTAAAAACCAGTTATTTGGTGTGGAAAGCTTATTCAAATTAAAAATGTTGGCAACAAAAGAAAAGATTTTAAGTACACTGTGTAAGTCCAACAACACATGTCTGCAGGATGAATGAAAATTATGTCCCACATAAGAAAGTATGCATTATTCCTGGTTTGAACTTATTGCTATATATTTTAAAAATTCTGGCCCAGCTCATGAGTCCATATACAAACAGATATTTAAATTCAGGTCAGAATCCACCAAATTATTCCTAGTTTTTGGTTGGCAGTTAGGTTAATGTTCCTAAAAAGTAATTTTAACTGAATTATTATACTCAGAAACATGTTTAAAATTTATAAAATACAGAAGTAATTTCAAAAGTCCTGATATTTAGGAATGTTTTTGCTACAGTAGTCAGTGCTGCCTATTTGCAACACATTGTACTATACATTAGGTATTTATTAGATAGGTCCTGCCAAATACAGCAGGAAAAATTCTGTGGTTACAGATTGTAAGTGCTCAGCCTAAGGAGGAGATTAAGGGCTGCGGGAGCACGGAGTGCCGAGAGCAGAGGCTTTAGTGCCATAAATACCTGGGTTCAAATCCTGCCTCTGCCAATTCCTAGTTGATTCCTCTTCTTGCAAATGAAGATACCCTTACCTGCTTTGCAGTGGTAATTCTCTTTGCTGTTATGAGAACTAAATGGGGCCTAGTAAAGCATCTGGCATATGTTAGACTAATAAACGATGTTAGTTTCCTTTTGCCCTAAATTTGCAGCCATCAACCACAAATAATATTTCTAAAATTTAATTCATCACCCTCTCTACATAACTGGTTGTCATCCCATCTCATTTCCTACAATTTGAATCATTTTTTGAAATTAAGTTGTGAACCGATGTAGCAGTTTAGCCAATGACACCAGAACAGTGAAGGCCACGGAAGCTCCTGGGGGAGTCAGGGCCGTTCATTTAATACAAGCGCTGCTCTGAGGGGTAGACAGTGGTGGAGGCCAAGTCGTGGAAGCGGTGGGCAGAGTTCTACCCATGGGCGTTTTGTAAGCTGTTCCCAACTCCTGAGTAGGGCCAGCAGTTCTCAAACTTTTGCATGTAAAAGAAACCAGGGGCTTCCCTGGTGGCGCAGTGGTTGACAGTCCGCCTGCCGATGCAGGGGACGCGGGTTCGTGCCCCGGTCCAGGAGGATCCCACATGCCGCGGAGCGGCTGGGCCCGTGAGCCACGGCCGCTGGGCCTGCACGTCCGGAGCCTGTGCTCCGCAACGGGAGAGGCCACAACAGTGAGAGGCCACAACAGTGAGAGGCCTGCGTACGGCAAAAAAAAAAAGAAAAAAAAAAGAATCAACCAGAAAGCTTTTAAAAAACACAGATCCTGGGCTCCCAAGAGATTCTGGTTCAGCAGGTCTGGAATGGGGCCCTTGAACCTGAATTTCTAAAATGCTCCAGGTGATGCTGATGCTGCTGGCCAGTGGACCAGCTTTGTCAAGACCACTGAACCATTCTGGACAACAGGCATCCAAGGAAGAGGGGACGGCCACAGCCCTGGCTGAGAAGTAACACACCTCCTCAGATTCTTTTCCTTCAAAGCAAGTCTCTTGATGTAAAACATGTAACCTCTAAGCATAGTTCTCAATGTGGTCCCCCTAGAACACCACGAGCAACAGCAGCATCTCTTGGGAACTTGTTAGAAGAGAAAATTCTTGGGCCCATCCCAGACCCACTGACTCAGAAACTCCGGGGTTAGGGCCCAGAAGTCTGTGCTTTAATAAGCCTTCTAAGTGATTCTGACCTGAACTAAAGTTGAAGAACCATTGCTCTATTCAGTTCCCCATAAACACTTCAAACAGAACACATCCAAAACAATCTTTCTTACATACCAGGTTTCCATGTAAGCATTTGTCGAAGAAAGGGTTCCGTGGCTTGAAAAATGTCTGATATTCCCTTCTGTCTCATTATGTGTTTTGTGACTCTGGAAGCATGGAGTAGCCTGGATGCTTTACTGTTACTTTTTTTTAGCAGCTCTCAGTAACGCAGAAGTAGGAGAGAAGGTGGACGTGAAGATGGGGATGCAGACAATGATGATGTACAGGTGACACAAGGTGTTAGGTACTATTCTAAGATCTTTTTATTTATGAACCCATTTAATCTTTGTGGCCACCCCATGAAATAGCTATTGTTAGAATTTAGAGTATTTAAAGTTACCAACATTTAAAAATCAGGACATTTCAGGTTTCTACTTTTAAAACTGAAAAATCTGGCAATGTAGAGCCTGCATTCCTGCCCGAGGATAAACAGCTGGGCTAACAAGCAGCAGCAGCCCAGGCCACCCACTTTCCACAGGGAAGGCGCCCTCTAGTTCAAAGGTTCCGCCCAGACCCCCAGGCTCCTTCATCATTTTCATTAATTCCTGGTACTGGAAGGCATGAATTTGTGGCACCTGCTTTGAAAAACAAAAGTATATGTCTATTTATATACAGAGGGGATGGGGACGGGGAAGGAAGGGAACAACGGAATTATAGCAGGTTGGAAACGGGAATAAAGGCTTTGACGGGGAATCATCAACACGTGTGGGCACAGGGCAAATCCTAGAGATGACTGTGAATCATTAGTATTTCTAACTCCTAAGCATCTCTTGAACCGATCGCCTTCCGTCTATTCCTGCTGCCACTGACTTAGTTTAAGTCTCCACCAACTTCTGCTGATTATTGCAGAACTCACTGCACTAGTTCCCTCCCTGCAGTCTTTTCCAGCTTCAGTCCAACCTCCACACTGCCTTAAGAATGTTCTTTCTAAAATACAAATCTAATCATTCTGCCTTCTTGCCAAAAACCTTTCATGGTTCCACATTATTATAATAGCAGCTTTCAAACTAAGACACAGAACCTTCTCTTTAATGAAAAAGCTTACCTGGGAGATAAATATATTAAAAAGATGAACATGGAAACTGCTCTAATTGTCCCTTACCATTTAGTTCTCACCTTCTTCCCGGGTGGTCCAGCTAGAGATGCCATTTTGCAGCCTCCCTCGAACCCAGGTATGGCGTGTGCCAGAGGAGAGCCGAGTGGGTATGAATGGCAGCATGTTACTGTGGGTCATCTCCAAGTCAAAAGAGCCTCGCTGGATTCGGGGACACCCAGCTGGCAGTAACTCTGCTTCCCCCAAGTAGACTGGGACAATTCTCCTAGGGGACAGATCAGCAATGCGATGGCAAAACCCAAGTCCCTGAAGGACTTCGGGGAAGACAGCTGTCTTGCAGGCCTAGACCAGCCACATTGGTAGCTGCAGGACTGAACTCCTGTCTTATTGATGCCACTGTTTATTTGGCCTTTTTATGACTGCAGCTTAACCTTACCTTTAATAAATACAGTTTGATTTGTGTTTTATTTTTTTTCTAATGTAGACTTATAACCCTTTTAGAAAGCAAGCCAGTGATAAACTAAACGTACTAAGTTCCAAGAAAATTCTATTCTCCCCAAAGTAACAAAAAACTAAAACAACCACCCATATACCCAAACTAACGAAAAATAATTAACATGCTGAATATTCTGGAAAAAGAAAGGGAGTTGGTATTAAGAAGATATTCAACCAGGGGTCAGGCTGATTGCAATCTATTTTCTAAGTTAAACAGTACAGCAAGCAGAACACAACAACATGTATGAAGTGTGGGGAACAGAAAACTAGTATTCCTTTTATGAAGAGAGACAGATGGAAACCTGACAGGCTGTCTGAAACAGCAGCACTCTGAAAAAACAGGCAGTACTAGTAACGTACTGTATTTTTTCTTCTGAGGTATAATTAGCAAATAAAAGGCAATACAAAAGATAAGACACTACAAGGCTATACTACAAACCATCCACCTAACTTTGGGAAAGACATTTCACTTTTCATTTTTCTTTCTGTGGTTCAACAGAGGCAGTATTTCCCAAACTTCTGGCATTTGTATATTTCCCAAACTTCTGGCATTTGTATATTACCTTTACCATTTTTTTGCAATATTGGCATAAAGTGTGGATTATTATCCCTTTATTTCTCTTAAAATTCAGCTAATTTTTAACTTATACCCCACTTTACCCTTGTTCTAAACAATAATACCTGTGAAATCACCAGATCCTTGTGTTAATTATGTTTTTGTAGTATACATTAAAACACAAAAACTAAACTTAAACGCTAATTTGTCACCTAATATCACCTTGTTTGCCAGCAGGGATGTGCACCTCACACTTCGGGAAACACTGGATTTAGACAATCTCACGAGCATGACAATTCTGTGCTCTAAGTCAGGTCTCAGTGTCAGACCTCCTGAAGGACTGCTGGGTCTCCTGGTGCTCCAAGTGCTAAGGCAACAACACAACGACGGACCAGAGATGTGGATGTACCTTGGCTTTAACCCCAGAGTTCCCGTGTGCACTGGTGGTACCCTGCATGTGCCAGAGCCTGGGGTTCAGAGCACAAAGATTGCTAACAGTTATTCAAGCTATTCGAGTCTACAGAAGGCTAAGCCAGTTGGCCCAATGAACACTGTTTGCCCAAGGACAGTCACCTAAATTCCAGCCCAAGATGCATGGGAGAAAGTCCAGAGTGTCAGAAAGGCTAGACTTCACGTGTGCAGTGTCAGATATGAAACATGCTATTAGGTTAGGGGTGTCAACAGCTATAAGAGATCCACAAAAGAATACCATGTTTTTGTTGGTGCCATTCTGGTTCCATAGGGCAAATTAAAAGCAACTCAGCAGAAATCTTTAGGTTTTCCCAAAACAGCCACCTTCCTAAATTCTTCCAAATTTTACTGGTCTTTTTCAAAGTTTACCTCTGAAAGGAGAAGAGAACTTCAGAATGGTAATCCTAATCAGCAAACGTAAGGCTTCTCCTTTGAATAAGAATCGTGTAGCTGTGGTTACCACCTGTCTCTGCTAGCTCTGTCAGAAGGGTACCGACTAATCCAGCCCTGCTCTATTTAAACATGGGCATTATCAGATATCTTGCTTTTTTCTACTTCTTGGCTATGTGCCAGCAATGGAAAGGAATGTTACCATCTGATATTCAAATTAAAGACGACACCATTAAACAATAACTTCAGTAGGAAAAATTAAAGGAAAGCTGGGGGGAAAGAATTAGATAACAAGAGAAGAAGCATAATATATATACTCTAAAGTACTCAAGCAGCCAAAGAGTCTCTTCAGAGCATCAGCTCCTATCCTGGGAGCATCTTTAATGACCTGTGATATAGTTCACTAAACGCCATCCTATTTAAATTCCCTTCTGCCTGATTAGCGGTTGCCAAAAAAACTCTTGGAATATAACTTTCTGCCTAAAATTGGAGCATTTACCACAATTTTTGAAAGTACAAACTCCATAAGGCAGAATCTTTGCGTAATTTTGTTTCTAAAGTAATGTTATTGCCTTGCAATATTTTTACCCTTTGAGTTGTAAACTTCATAAAAACATTCAAAGACAGACTGCAACGCAAGCATCTCTAGCTATATGAACTCTTTCTAACAAAATTCAAAATGTGAATGAATTTGGACCGTAAGGGATACTTATATTTTCATTGTATATGAAGATAAACAGATTCTGTCTAAAAGAGAGAAAATAATCAATGCTTTGAGTTAAAATTAGGAAAAACTCTACCAAAATCACTGGCTCCCCCCAAACCACACACTTCTCTCGACTCTCCCACTTCTCTGAGGGCGCACTTGTCACCGTTTCCTCTTCCCAACTATCACCTCACCTGACAGGTGTCAGCTCTGGACTGTCTACCTCAGGGGCCTCAAACTCCAACGCTCACAGGGGAAGAAGATGAACAGTCATCTCTTGGTATCTGAGGGGAATTGGTTCCAGAACCACCTCCCATCCCCTATCTCCAAAATCTGCAGATGCTCAAGTCCCTTATATAAAATGGCACGGTACTTGCACATAATCTACCTCCTCCTATGCTTTACAACATCTCTGATTACCTACATTACCTAGCATGATGTAGATGCTATGTAAATAGATGCCAGTGTACAGCTAATTCAAATTTTGTTTTTTTGGGACTTTCTAAAAAATTTTTTCCCAAGTATTTTCAATCTTTGGTTGGTTGGATCCCCGCATGTGGATCCTGCAGATATGGAGGGCCGACTGTACAGAGCTATAATGACAGGAACAGATTATTACACATCGAATAAAGAAAGAATCCTGTGCCCTGCCTAATAACTTAAAAGGAGGATAAAAGTGGGAGAGGGACAGAATTCCAATGCAGAAGAAATGAAAACAACAGAAAATCAACCCTTACAACCACGATTATACTAACTGATTAAGCAATAATCATCAATGAATGCTGAGGAACAGAATATTCACACAGTCTCAGACTCTTCCCCCTTACACTCATCAGGGGAAAGTTACCTTTACAACGAAGAGCATCTGGCATCATTACTAAAAACCCCAAACTGGATAAAAAGACATTATACATCTCCTGATGTAACACACTGAAAAGGAATCAACATCATCTATGAAGTATCCTTGCCAAAATGTTTCCATCTGAATTTAATCATGAGGAAACAATCCACATTGGCCTGGACTCTTCAATAATATCACTACAGTAAAAGGTTTAAGAGGAAAAAAGGCTAAGAGATTGTTCGAGACTAAAAAGATAGAACTTAAAATACAGTGTGTGATCTCTAACTGGATCCTGAATTGAGGGGTAAAAAAGATAGCTACAAATAACATTATTGGGAAAACAGAATATTGGACAATAATATTGCATCAATGTTAAATTTCCTAAGTGTGTTAATTTGTGGTTATGTAGGAAAAATGTCTTTATTCTTAGGAAAAACATGCTGAAGTATCAATATACAGGGGATGAGTGTCATAATATCTGCAATCACTGTCAAATGGTTCAGAAAATAAAGCCTGGGCTGTGTGTGTGTGTGTGTGTGTGTGTGTGTGTGTGTGTGTGTGTGTGTATGTGTTTGTATGTGTATGTGTGCACACGTACCTATCTGTGTGTTCAAAGAAAAAAGCCAATGTGGAAAATTGTTAAAATTATCAAATTTGCAATATAGCTTTTGAAAACAAAAGGTATTTATCAGTCAAAATATCAAAAAGAAAAGCAATGCGAGCACTTATTATCTGGAAAAAAAATTAAATGTAACTGTTACCAGCTTTAGTTGATCAGATGGAAAAGTTTTTAATGCTATGACATTTTTGGAATGTTCTAATATGAAATACTAATTTAGGAATTTTCCTGATTATTCCCAATAGATTACAGAGGTTAACTCTGTTAAACACTAAACACACAAAATAACTGGGCTCCATGCAAGCCTCACAGTGAGTCTAAAATATAACGAGCCACTGAATTCACAGATCATGGGAAAGAAGCTGACGATCCAATGGAACAGGCCATCTAAACAGCTACATGCAACACTGTTTTCCACTCAAGCCCAATTTCAAAGGAAAGTAGTTTTCAATGGTTGGTTGGTCAAAAACAACATTAAGTAGCAAGCACTAAAAAGTTAATTGAATGTTTGCCAGAAAGAGTATGACTCGTTTTTATACTGGATAATTAATTTCTTTGTTTTTATAAGAATTTTAAAGAGTGACCAACATGCACCCTGTGGGTAATTAACTTCATTCAAAAAGACTTCTTACTTTTGTGGCATGGACTATGCTTAGGTTTGGAAACACTCCAAGAATGTTTTTATTTGTTTAAAAATTTTGCTTCTTCTAGTATTTTTTTTTCTTTGCCTTAAGGATATACATTAAGTGTTATAGTATTTAAACTCCATTACAAATAGCTTTAATAATATCATTGACAGTATATGCCTAAGTAAATCATCATAAAGAAAATAGGTTTTAAAATATGAAGCATTCTTAAGTAAATTACAATCAAATGCAATGGATCTTAGTAACTTTAAATGTGTAAGCTAAAAATTTGTTTTGGGATGATTGGTCTGGGTTTAAAAAAAAAAACTGAACATGTGGAAAGTTTCCATAAGCCTGCTGAAAGAAACTATAAATACTTATATACACTACTACTTTATGAAGCATGACTTTAAGAAATAATTTTAAAGATTAATATGGCATCCTAAATGTGAATTGTTTTGTGATGAATTTGCTATGATTTTAAAAATTATGATTTCTTGCTAACTTAGGATAAAATTCACATGCTCCCAATCAAAATCTTTGCTAATATGAATCCTAAAGAGAAAAAAATTCTGTAAATCAGAATAAGTTAAAAACAAAAAAGACCCTACAAGTAGGTGTGCCTCACGTGTGTAACACCTTCCTTATGAAATCTCTCTGAAAATTGGAAAAATTGCTTCTTAAATATACCCTATGTGTGACAATTTCTATAAAAAGTTTTTCTGTTGTAGTAATTCAAAGAATCTGAACCATTTCATAACTTCCTACTCTATTTTCCAAGACTGGATCTCACAGTCCACATGGCACACGTTTTCAATGATGCCAGTGTTATACAATGTTTGTGCTTGTTTCCTGGTTCCTGGCAGAGTTACACAATAGTAGCTGGCTCACTGGCTCCCTGTTCAGTTTTCCAAGTAGTTACATATAAAATAGTCATGCATTTTATCAGCAACATTCTAGCTCCCCAAATCAATGAAAATCCCAAGAAATGATACAATATTCTAGTTATTTCTCCATTAACATGATTTTGAGACAAATGTCTCTATTAAAAGTGTAATTCATCAACATGTATATAAGACTATTGTACTCTTCATCATTTCTTGGCTTTTTTAAAGAATAGAAGACTTGCTTTGACAATAAGAAATAACGGGGAAAATGGGAAGCAGTGGCTAAATTTCTGGTGTTGAAACCCTTAGGTAAAGGCAAGAGTGCAGGGATAATTAGCCAAGTCATCCAGTCAGTGAATTTTACTCTGGCATAAGTTTTACACCATCATACAAATACCTACTCCTCTCCAAAATATTCTAGTAGACAATTAATGGGGAGGCAAATAAAGAAGCACTAACATAAGTAGATGCTAGTTAATATGGCAATTGAAGAAAATGAGGGGAAATGGGAATCCTAATTATAGGTACTTTTCTTTTAAAATTACCCAAATCCCACAATCTAGGGGGATAAAAATCACTGTTAATATAATTAGGGTTTTTATTTTCTCTTAATTTTTTTCTACACACATTTCTATTTTTTTCCTGTATAACTGAAATCATACTAAACAGTCTATATTCCATTTTCACTTAACATTATAGTCCAGATCATGTTCCCACTGCTGGGCATTTAGGTTTTCCCTCCATTTTTTTCCTCTGTGTTCCTTTGTGTTCTTCAACATCAACAGGACTGGAAGCGTCCTGAGGCCACAGATTGCCTTTCTTGTCTGGTTTCCCAACATTTAGCATGCTGTTGCACACGGAATATACATTTACATGTTGACTTTAAAAAGAACTATGTTGTAACCTGGTCCTCTGTGTCACAAAACTGAATTTTATAGTGAAAGCAAGATAAATAATCATGATTAAACAACCAAAGGCAGAATTTCTGAAGCAAGATGGCAGAATGAAAGAGGGATTCATTTCTGTTTTTATCCAATTCTCCTGCCCTCCCACCAAAAAAGTTATTAAAGAAACTTAAAACAGTATTAAACCTACAATGCTAAAGAAAGCAGGAGAAGAGAGAATAACAGGTGGAGACGTCGCTGTTTTTAGCAGGTGGAGAAGGGGTGGCCGGGTGAAGGGAAAGGACAAGTTGATATTTCAAGTACTTGCAAATGCAAATGAGTGAACACTCTGCTTCCCAGGACAGACAGGGAAAAGCTGGGGAATCAGAGGCACCAGACCCCTTGGAGGACGGGCAGGGGGCTACCAGAGGGGGTGCTGGTTGAATGGGTTACAAGTCAGCCGCCAGATGGCCTTCCCAATGTAAGCGGCCAGGCACCTGCTCCTTCTTCACTCTGGCAGAAGACGTGAGGTTTCTCATCAGAGAACGGGGTTAAAAGAGTCCACCAAGTGCCCAGCAGTACAATGAAAGCAAAGAAAGAGACCCCCATGGAGGCAAATCCGAGTGAAATTCTAAAATCTAAATTTGCTAGAGAGAAAATACTGATAGGATATGCATGACTGGGATTCCCAATGGTACAGGATTTCTTGACTATATTTTTAAACGCTAAGATAATGGAGTCATTTGTTCAAAATTCTATAGGAAAATAAATACCAGTTTAGAACTTTTTATTCAACCAAACGACCTGTGGTAAGCGGAATCCTGAAAGTGGCTCTCGCTTGTGTACAGTGCCCTCCCCTTTGAGTGTGAGTGCCACCGGGAGTATGAGATCTCCGCTCTTACGATTATGCAAAACTGAGAGGAGCCAGAGAGGCCTAATCCAATGGCACGGATCCTTTAAAAGGAGAGTTTTCTCTGGCTGGTAGCAGAAAAGAAAGCCAGGGATTCAAAGCATGAGAAGGATCTGATGGGCCCTTGCTGGCCGGAGGATGGAGGGGAGGGAACAAGGAACGTGGGCAGTACAGCCAGCTAGGAACTGGGACCCTAGTCCTACAGCCGCAAGGAACAGAAATCTGCTAGCACAGAAAAACTGGAAAAGGGGCCCCAAGCTCAGGCTGGCTGACGTCTTGACTTTGGCCTTGTAACAGCTTGAGGAGAAAACCCAGCTGACTTCTGACCTACAGAAACTGAGAAATGAAGAGAAACTGTCTAAGATGCAATGTTGTATGAGCCCCCTCTTTGTCTGCGCCCTGGTATTAGGAGCCCCTCCTTGGGAACAGTCACAGGATGGCATAAGAGCTTAGCCCCATACCCAGGATGAGTCTGGGTCCAGCAAGAATTGGCTTTGCTCTTCACCCCCACCCCCATTCACCAAAGCACAACATTAAAAGATCTGGGAGAAACAACAAAGAGAAGGGTTATTACTTTCTTAGAAAGTCGGAAGGTTGAAACAGACTTGCTTTTTACCTAGCTTTATAGCTTTATATTATAACATAATGGAATAGAGCAAGGTTCCATATTGGATTCCAGGGGTAGGTAAACTAAGCACGAGGATCAATCAGCAGCAACAGTTGGGACCTGCTTTCATCTGCCATCAGCAACCTCACGCCTCTTCTTTTCTTGCCCCGACGCTCCTGTTCTGCTTTCCATGCCCGCTACGCCCAAGTCAAGTCTCGACTCCTTTACTAGTCCAGTTACTAGCCCAACTGGATATTCCCACCTTCACACAGTCAGCCCCACACTCACTGAAGGCACTGTCGGTCCCTGTCTTGTGATTGCAACACCAACGCCGTGAATGTCCACCATATGCCAGGAAACCTGTGCAAATCATCTCATTTCATCTTCACCTCAACCCTACGAAGGAGGTACTGTCATCCTCATCTTGTAGATGAGAAAGCACAGGTTCTATACAACGTGCAGGCCACACAATTAGTGGAAGAATTTATGCACTGGAAAATCTCACTCCAAAGCCCATTTGTTTTTTTTCCCCAATTAGAATCATGGCCCAATTTACCAAGACTCAACCAGGAACCCTCTGCTTTTATCCTCTTTTCCTTTTTATTGTAAATAAGACTCCTAAGGTAATGACTGCCGACAGGTCAATGATCAGTAAGAAATGTGATGCATTGATTTTAAGAAAAGTATCTGTCTTAAGCATCTCTTCAAAATGCTTAAGGCAGAGCTGTGAAATGTCTAAGAAACAAGTAAGAATTGTCTGCTAGCTTCAGGAGAGAAATAATTGTCACAAACTCTAACTTTAGTGGGAAACTGAAGCCATTACAGATATATCAAGAACTTTCCAAAACAGCTGACATCGCTGAAAAGGAAGACACAAATATTCTAGGCAGATATCTAATGCGCCGATAGAACAGGGAGCAAGGGCTCACTGAAGCAGTCACCAAAGAAGCCGCCCCTTGTTTAGGATTTACCATGTGAAGAAAGGTAGGAGCTTAAAAGCACATCAAAGAAAAAATGAAATGTTTCAAGAGCAAAAGATCTTACTTTGAATACAGTTCGAAGGTTATTGGAGCAATGAAGGCTTCCTATATAGAGCAAAAGAGGAAGGTATTTTTGATCAAAACATCATCAGGCTCATATTTAAATAGTCTTAGCTTATATACCAGCCCATCAAGAAAAATTCTCTAAGAGAAAAATACACTAAAATAGTTCCATATTAAATATTTGACTTTATATATTCAATAAACATATATAAAATGTTCATAGATGATTTTGATATTTTTATAGTAAGTGCTCAATAAACATTAAGTGACTGAATAAATGAATAGAAAAGAGGTTTCCAGGAAATGAACTCCAATTTAAAACACTGACCAACAGAAAATCATGTTTCCACTTTCAACAGTTCAATGTACATTCGCCAAACAGGAACCAAGGAGCTCACTCACATACCACACCGCACTTGCCAGGATGACCAGATACCTCCTCTCCTACATTTGAAACCAGACAGCATTGAGATGTGACACAGGCAACAATTACCTGGTTGTTTTTGTTTTTCTCTCTTACTATTTTCTACCTTATATGGTCATTTTCTTCTTATTTACTCTTATGAACCTTGAAGGCTAAGACCCCCTGCTGACAGTAGGGACAGTATTTATGACATTGAACAGTGTTTATTGGTTAGGGAAAGGGAAAGTTTTTAAAATGTACAACATTCCCAAGGCAAATATAGCTGTAACTACAACTTTGGATTACATTCCATTGCTTCCAATAGAACAGCTAATTGTCAACTGAGAGTTTACTTCAAGACAACATAAAAATGGAAAAGGGTAAGGATTTAGGCCTAATAAAAATAAAATAAAATGTGCGATTCCTTTGGTGATACAGGGCAGACGATTACAGTAGGAAAGAAGAAATGTATTTTGACCTTTGTACCTACTCTGCTGGGCAAAACATTCGGTTAAAGATAGAAGACAACTGACCCTGTTTCTTTCTGTTTTTCTTCAAGAGTTCTTTTGAGAAGGATGATTAAATAGACATGGGGTATACAGAAATATTAAAAGAGGTGGTATTTTAATTATGAGGATGAATTTATATAAGAAAGCTCCTAATAAGGACTGAGAATATCTGATAAAAGGGTGATATGGGCAAAAGAGAGGTAAGCAGCTGAAGCTGGATGGGCAGGAGATAACTGTGGTAAACTCACATCAGATAGGCTAGGACAGTGCTGAGAGCAAGGGGATCAATGAGAAGGAAGGGGAAGCAGTCAGAGCAGAAGGCGACCAGGAAAGATCTGGCTATAGGAGTGAAAAGAAGTGACAAATACAATCAACGATACGAAGGGAAACAAGCATCTAAGGCACAAAAGCCAGATGAGATACACAAAGCACAGAGAAAAACACCTGAGAAGATGAAAGTTTGGTCCAGTAAAACGAACTCCTGGCTCTGTAGGGATTCTGCTGGGTCACCTCACAGGACAACTTGCAGAAACTTACACACTGAATGGCTCCTCCCTACTTCTTACATGTTTATCTCATCTTAAAGGGCACATACATTTCAAATGATAAATTCAAAACCAAAGACAAAACATTCCTCCCTGTAAGGCCTATACTAATTCATTGTTAAATAACAAAGCTTTCTTTCAGTAATTTAGGCCTTGACATTATTCTCTTAAAAGATAAAGAGTTCACAAAATAATTAGCAACTTTCTCAATATACATCTCAAATACTCAAGAGTGTATTTTAAAGCCTACTTATAAAATAAATTTTAATATATTGAAATAATGTAATAAAGAATGATTTCCATTTTAGATTCTTTGACATTTCAAAGATGGATAACTGACCAACTGAAGGATCAACCAACAGATACATATGCTGTTGGAATTTTGTAAAAACAAACAAACAAACCCCAATGTGTTTCAAAAACCAACCTAAACTTTATAGCAGAACTAATGATTAGAGATAACAAATATTTTTGTTTTACTAATCTGACAATATAGTCTATTTTGCCATGTTAAGATTTAATATTTTAACACAGTTTTAAAATTTTTGAAATATTATGTGCTGCTTTTTAAAATAATCATTTTTATTGTAAAAGAAGAAAAACTGGAGCAATCGAGTTTTCATCGGCATTTTTTATATTTGCAAAATTTTTGCAATCAAGTAGAATAAAGAGAAGAAAATTACGGTGCTTTCTTATGAAAGTGGTATCTGAAAAAAGGAATGAAGAGTCCTCCAAGTTGAAAGCTCAGGAGCTGACACACCTGTCTGTGCTATAGTTACTGACAGACAGAATACACTGAATTTGTTTATTGATATGTTTAGTTCAGTTCAATCAATTAGTTCTTAACCAAGCCCTTACGAAACAGATGAAAGTGCACAGAAAACCCAAAACTTTCAAAGAAAAGTGGCAAAATAAGCATTTACAATGTATATCTGAATTTTGTAATATATAAAGTTGTATACATAGAAATTGCTCAATAAATATTTAATGACTAAATGAATGACTGATGTTTCAAAACATCCGGGTTTTGAAAACAAACTGTTAAAAGAGGAAAATCTCTTCTTTGTTAATATGAAAACTGGCTATAAGTTAACTATAAGCAAAAGTCATTCACTGCTACAATTTATACGCATATTGTAAGAGCACATAACACCATTGTGCTTGAGTTAACAAGCAAAGTAGCTATTCCATTTATGGTGGCAATGTTCCGCAAACAACAGAGCTAAGTCCAGTAGATACAACATTTTCAAAATGCATGTAAACTATTTAGATGAATTCTTTCTGCTGACAATCCCGGGAGAGAAAAGAGAAAATGTGTGTTTTACCCTAAGAGCTCAAAGCCCTCTTGGGAGGTAATTCAATTGAAATTTTACATTCAGTCTAGCCAGGCAGTGATAAACAGATGCTTAAATTAGCTGCCTTATACCATAATCAAATATCTTAAGGAAAAAAACTTTTTAACAAGAATATAGAGAAGAGGGTAAAGAGAAAAAAGAGGAGAAAGAAAATATTTTTTTAAGCTTACTGATATTTTTAGGGAAAAAACCATATTTTTGTAACTTCTGTATGTAGTACACCATAAGAATCAACCATGCCTTTCAATACATTACTGGTTAGTTCACAGCATTAGCAGTTAGCACACAAATAATCAGAAATAACTAAATTTATATTAAGTTTTATGAAACTGATATAATTTGCTGGGCCTTTTTTTTTAAACAGTTGCATGTACAAAATGTAATTTGTATCTGTGTCTTTTACAATAAGCATCTTCAAGTCTTTGCTGAAAGTAATTAGTGGTACAAATAATAAATAAAAGATGAAAGATTAAAGCTCATTCACAAAATTACTCCCACGTATCAAAATGGGTAAAACCATAAAAGCAGCTAAAAAAACAAATTATGACCAGCAACCAACCAAAGAAAGATAACTTCACCTATATCAAAAGCCTGCAACCTCCGTTTAAGCGACTCACTAGATTAACTAATGCTCTTCAATTTTCCTCTAAAACATATCTGCTGACACTCCCAGTCTGCAGAAAGCAGGCAGCTAATAAAGCCTGGAGCTACTCTCCATCAGTCCCATAAATATTGGCCTCCACTAGTTGAGCTATGTGTTTACCAAAAATCAGCTGTGCTGTTCTCAAACTAGTTCTTGCCAGTTGTACTTGTTACTGCAGCTATGTTGCTTAACTGAATATTAACCAAGGAGATATGAGTGCAAAAAGTGTTTGTTTCTAACAAAAAGTAAATTGCACGCTTCGGGAAGGCTCAATATAGACCCATCACTGGGGGGAAAATGTCTGTTGTATAAGTGTGGGCAAGGATTTAAAAAACAAACTAGAAGCATTAGGAGTTAAAATCTAGAAGGATTCTGCACTGATTACTTTGCAAGGTTTTAAAGTTCTAACTTCAATTTAAGGAAAGTAAAACTGGAGATCACAGATGATGTACCAGAGGGTGTCTGATGCAAGAAAAGTCATGTTAAATTCCAACCAGACAGGGCTTCCCTGGTGGCGCAGTGGTTGACAGTCCGCCTGCCGATGCAGGGGACGCGGGTTCGTGCCCCGGTCCGGGAAGATCCCGCATGCCGTGGAGCGGCTGGGCCCGTGAGCCATGGCCGCTAAGCCTGCGTGTCTGGAGCCTGTGCTCCGCAACGGGAGAGGCCACAACAGTGAGAGGCCCGCGTACCGCAAAAAAAAAAAAAAAAAAAAAATCCAACCAGACAACCAACACTCACTGTGCCTTGACCCCACTGAGAGAGCCAGGTGGAGGGACATTTATATGTCTCAACTGAGTATCAAGTGTTACAGTTTTCATATATGAATCTTTTCTTTAAACAATTCTCCGCTTTAACTTCTTTTCTGTGATGAACTGACCAGCTGAGGTCTGATAAGAGCTTCTATGGACTCAGCTGGGACCTGGAGCACAGATGCAGGAGCTCACTCATGAGTGATAAGGCACCAGCACAGGCACAGGAACACGATGCTCGGAGCACCCAGCCAGGCCTGGCTAGCAAGGAGAGGTCAGAGAGAACTTGAAAGGGGTTAAATCCTAAAAAGGATATAGAAGTTCAGCAGGCAGATAAGAAGAAGTGAGTAAAGGGCAAAGGGGGGTGATGGAAGGTGAGGCTCATCCTACCTGCCACGGCCAAGGCTTTGATTTTTATCAGGAAGGCAGAATAATTTGAAGAACTTCAAGTAGAGAAGTAACCAGATCTCTATTTCAGAAATACTGCTCTAGCCCAGTATGGTGGACAGAGAAGGGAGGAAGGGTAGCTGTGAAATGAGAACTGGGCCCTTGGGGTCAGAAAAGAATATGGATTTCATGTCTAGGAGGTAGAATTGACAAGAATTCGAGAGAGAGCTGATTAGAAGAGTGCGAAAGAGAAGATGTCAGAGGACCCCATGGGCTTCTACCATGGGAATGAGATGGATGATGGGGGCCCTTGAACAAGCATGGACATGGGGGAGACCCAGAGGGAAGGGGCGTGGCTCTCGGACTAGAGGAAGACAGCTGAAGAAGGGCTTTCAACATTTTTCTTAAGATGGGAGAGATCTGAGAGTGTCTGCAGGCTGGGGAAGGGGGGATAGAGAGAAAGAGTTGGAAACGAGAGGTGACAGGATGCAGAGCAATGGACCTGATGCTGGCCAGGTGAGTCAGTTTACCACAATGGCAGCGGCATTCTAAAAGGTGGATTCAAGGGCCTAGAAATCTCTATTTAAGAAAGTCCCCCAAACTAGCACAAATTTAAAGGTTGAAAATTTACAGGCCTGTCTAGCACTGAGATGTATGAGATGAATCTGATTTCGAAATGCGGTTAAGTCTATTTAGCTTTTCATAACAATTTTCCATAACAGATGGTGAATTTTAAAATTCAGTGAATAGGGACTTCCCTGGTAGTGCAGGGGTTAAGAATCTGCCTGCCAATGCAGGGGACATGGGTTTGAGCCCTGGTCCGAGAAGATCCCACATGTCGCAGAGCAACCAAGCTCGTGCACCACAACTACTGAGCCTGCGCTCTAGAGCCCGTGAGCCACAACTACTGAAGCCCGAGAGCCTAGAGCCTGTGCTCCGCAGCAAGAGAAGCCCCTGCTCACCACACCTAGAGAAGGCCCACGCGCAGCAACGAAGATAGAAATGCAGCCAAAAATTAATTAATTAGTTAAAAATTCAATGAATAAATAAATAGAAATAAAAAGGCCTCCCAAGTTACTCTATTACTGCTCTGCAGAATGGAGCTGGAACCACTGACCAAGAAAGAGCTCACATGGAGGATTTGGTATCTAAGACTTAAATGCTTCACTTTTCAACTCTATAATTTCCTCTGGCGTTCTGTTTTAAATGGCCAATTAAAATTATAAAGAATTTTAATAACCTAAGGGTACAATCAGGTATCTTCCTCTCTAATCCTTAACTTTGTCTTTATCACCCCCAATTCTAGCATGGATTGAAAAGCCTTTCTTGAGGTTTGTTCTCAGACTTCAGATGATTCAGCATCAAAACACTCCTGGGGTTCTTATCTGTTTCAGTCCCAGGCAGTCAATTCATCTTCCTAAACAGTTCACAGTTATCACCAGGAAAAGTCTTATGTTGCATTTTCATCTACTCTGCTCTCTGATCTCCTGCTTCCTCTCCCTATGAGCAACAGAAGTGGGGAAAGAAAAAAGAAGAGAAAGAGGAAAAGAGAGAAGAGCTACACACGGAGTCTTTTCACCGCGAGGATAAAGCCTTTCTTGACTCTGTGCGATCACAAAAAGTTCTCTCCACACTCGCAACAATTTTGTAAGCAGCATTTCATGCCAGCCTCAGAGCTACACTATTTTACGTAAGACGGCAAGTCCCGGTGTAACTTCACTTTCCTTAGCACCCCTTTAACAATGGTATCCATCCAGAAACTGCTTTATATTCTGTTTCCCTAATCATTTCCTCCACCAGCTTGTATCCCTTATATAAAAGAGAACATTTCAAACAAAATTTAAAGATACTCTTAAAGAACATATTTTAAATAATTTCAATATGTGATTACTCCGGTTTATATTATTTTCCTATTCATGTCATGAGTATAAGTTTCACTTCCTAAATAAAACTGACAGAAGTTACTCGAGAGCAGAGATCAGGTTATAAGTGTTGAAAGTAAAGTGAATATTAGTGTTAAGATGGGGAACTGGGAAGGAGATGAACACTTATTGGATGTTTGCTATGTGCTATGATGTATACGTTATCTCATTTAACTTTTATGACCACTCTGTGAGATATGATTACCCTCACTTTGCTGATAAGGAAGCTTGAGTTCACAGGGGCTCAGAGAACCATATAGCTATTGAGGGGCCAGGCCAGAGTTCTCGGCCAGGTCTAGGAGTGCAAAGCCCACACTTTTCTTCTGTTATTATATATGGTGAGGAAAGAAAACAGGAATAGTTACATATTCGGGAAAAAAAATTTGAAAGGTTTATATGGAAGGACAGTAATAAAGGAAAGAGGTAGGAGAAAGCAAAGAAACTGCTTGAGAAACAGAAGAGGGACCGGAGCTCCAGGTGATGCCATCACTTGGGGAGGGAGGGGGCAGCGGCAGGAGGGGAGGGGCGGCTGGTCACGTTGAATGTGGCCGATTCATCCAAAAGCATCAACACGGGGAAGATCTGGCCTAGACGGGGTTCTTCAAACTTAAAACCCGAGGACAGGTGATCAGAAATAATCATTGGGGCAGTGCCCATGAGAGCGCTCAGCTCAAAGAGGCTCCCCGTGGAGAAAAGGTGTTAATGAAGGTGGGGCGCCTGTTGATGGGAGAAAACACAGGTGCGCTTGTCCTCGTGGGGAAGAAAGGTTGGTCATCTGGGGGAGAGCGGATACAGCACCAGAGGAACAAGAGCAAAGGCACAGAGGTATTTGAATTAAAAATGCTTGTAATCAAACAAGAGACACAAAGGAGAAAGTGAATATACGGGAGACATGAAGGGTAAGCCAGAAGCTCATGAGAATGGTCACCAACGGGATGAGTGACCAGTGTCACCTACGGGGTGGTGGCAGCAAGAGGAAAGGATGGGGGGTGGGGCAGTGGGGCAGATAAAATGAGGGAGCGACACTTCTCTGAGGACACTTGCAAATTGTTGGAGCCACGTTAATATTTTACATAAGGAAGAAACCTCAAGGATGGGGGAAAAGCCTAAAAAGGAATATAAATAGAAACAAATGAACCTAACTCTATTTCCAATGAATAACACACATACCTATACTGTCGACAGGAGAAAAGGGGACCAATCCAAGCGATGTGTGTGTGTGTGTGTGTGTGTGTGTGTGTGTGTGTGTGTGTGGTAAAATATATATAACATAAAATTTGCCACTTGCACTATTTTTTTTAAGTATGATTCCACTTATATGAGGTACTTTGTTTTTTTAATTAATTTTTGGCTGCGTTGTTGGGTCTTTGTTGCTGCACGTGGGCTCTTCTCTATTTGCGGCAAGCGGGGGCTACGCTTCGTTGCGGTGCGCAGACTTCTCATTGCGGTGGCTTCTCTTGTGGAGCACGGGCTCTAGGCGCGCGGGCTTCACTAGTTGTGGCACACGGGCTCAGTAGTTGTGGCTTATGGGCTCTAGAGTGCAGGCTCAGTAGTTGTGGCACACGGGCTTAGTTGCTCCGTGGCATATGGGATCTTCCTGGACCAGGGCTCGAACCCATGTCCCTTGCATTGGCAGGCGGATTCTTAACCACTGCGTCAGCAGGGAGGTCCACTTGCACTATTTTTAAGTGTACAGTTCAGTGGCATGAATTACATTTACAATGCTGTGCAGCCACTACCACTATCTATTTCCAAAACTTTTCCATCTCCCCAAACAGAAACTCTAGAGCTGGTAAATAAGCAATAACCCTCCAGCCCTTCCAGTAACTTTTAACACAAAATTTTGACTACATACCTTCAAACTAAAGATTAAAAAAATAAAATAACTGTGAACAAAAACTGAAATCTAGTTAGTAGGACTGTTTCCCACACTGCTATGGGTTAGCAATTCTGAAGCTCCTTTCCACATACTCTAGAGTTAAGCAAATAAGAGAATAAACTCTGTGCTTTTGGATCCAATTTGGAGTTGGCAGTATAAACTCCTGCTCTTATTACTCTGAAGAGAGAACTATGGAAACAGATACAGATGTCTGTACGCGCACATGAATGCATTTCCTAGCTCTGTCTGCTAAGAGCACCTAATAGAAAGGACACCGTAGCAGCAGGGGTCAGTCCTAGTGCCCAGATCCTGGGTTCTAAATTCCATTCTTCCACAAAAGGAGCCAGGGTGCTGGAGAAATCGCTGGCTCCTGGGCTAGAGCTGGGAAGTACAAGAAGAGATGGATCATCTTGTTGGGCCAGAGAGTAACGAAGGGCTCCGAGAATGATGGAAACATGTCAATGAACACCAAGGCAGCTTGAGGGGCTTGCGTGGGCCAAATCAGGGACAATTTAAGTACCAAAATAAATGACGACAGTCATGGAGTATAACCACTGATTAAAATAAAAATCCACAAGTGGAGACTTCCCTGGTGGCACAGTGGTTAAGAATCTGCCTGCCAATTCAGGGGACATGGGTTCGATCCCTGGTCTGGGAAGATCCCACATGCCACGGAGCAACTAAGCCTGTGCGCCACAACTACTGAGCCTGCACTCTAGAGCCCGCGAGCCACAACTACTGAAGCCTGCACACCCTAGAGCCTGTGTGCCACAAGTACTGAGCCCACGTGCCACAACTACCGAAGCCCGCACGCCTAGAGCCTGTGCTCCGCAATAAGAGAAGCCACTGCAATGAGAAACCCGCGCAACACAACAAAGACCCAATGCAGCCAAATAATAATAATAATAATAAATAAATAAAATAAAACACAGCTGTAAAAAAAAAAATCCACAAGTGTACACTGATATAAATACATGAATAAGTAAGTGAGAAAGAAGGAAAAAGCTCCCTTAGAGTAGAATGCCAACTAATAAATGTAGAAGGAAGGACAGAATTAGAAATTTACCATCCAGCAACTATAATGCTAATAACTGGTCCAGGTGTAAATCATTAGTGGATGCTAAAAGTGGTGTATAAAACTGGGTGAAAAACAGAATGTTTACATCACCTTAGAGCATCTCCCCACAAGAAAGTTAGCCATGACAAAGAGAAAAATAATAACCTGACAGTGGAGAAACCTGGCAGACACTGCCTTAACCAAGGAAAGTCAACATGAAATCAACACAACTGGGCTCTTCACACGACCCACGAGAACACACCACCACTATTCTATGGGATTCTGGACAAAAACACATAACTTGAATCTCATGAGGAAATATCTGACAAACCCAAATCGAGGGACATTTTACAAAATAAGTAGCTTATTCTCTTCAAAAACAGCAAGGTCACTGAAAGGCAAGGTCACTGAAAGGCAAAAACAGACTGAGGAACTGTTCTAAATTAAAGAAATTAAAGAGACGTGACAACTAAAGGCAACATGTGATTCCTAACTGGATGCTGGACCAGAAACATTTTTGTTTTCTTTTGCTGTAGAGGATATTATAGGGACAACTGATGTAATTTGAATATGGTCTGTAAATTAGATAATGCCATTATATCAATGTTAATTTCCTGATTCTGATGACTGTACTGAGGTTACATATGAGAAATTTCTTGTTTTTAGAAAATACACACTGACATATTTAAGGATGAAAGGGCATCTTGTTGGCAACTTTCAAATGGTTCAGGAAAAGACAAAAGAAAGCATGTATATATATATATATATATATATATATATATATATATACACACACACAGAAACAGAATGACAGAGCAAATGAAGTAAGATGTTAATGTTTAGGAAATATAAGTAAAGAATATATGGGGGATTCTTTGTGCTAGTCTTACAATTTTTCTGTAAGTCCAAGATTATCTCCAAGTAGAAAGTAAAACAAAATCATCCAGTGTATTAAACCAGCTATTGCTTAATATTTTTGCAAGAACCTCAAGTGCTCTCTTGGGCAGTTCCCGAAGCCCACCGGTGACTCGCTCACTCCTTCGACCCCCTTCCAATATGAACCACTGCATCTTCAGACAGCTGTAACTGTTAGACAGTTCTTCCTTATACTGAGTCTCAATCTATGCCCTGTGTATTTTTCACCTATCAAACCTATGTGCCTTTTCCTGTGTTTACAGTCTTATTTCCCTAAATCCTTTTAAAGGCTTTCTACCAACTTTAGGTTTAATGGTAACATTCTTTTTTTCCCGAGACCAAACTTCTTGCTCTCATTTTCTTGCTTTTGAAGATTTCTTTTCTCAGCCTCTTAATAATATTATTTCCTCCACTATAAAATGAAGTAGGTGGACTAGATGGCTTCTCAGATCCTAGCACAGACTGTGAATTTCTTAGAGGCAAGGACTGTGGAGTATTTGTATGCCTGCCACTGACACATGGTATATCTGAATGCACGTGTTGGAATCACCAAACCTCCAAATCCAACATGCTAAGACCAATGTTTCTTTGATATTCTCCAGTAAGCGGAACTCTGCGCAATGCCACAAGCTATATCTAATTTTCCAAAATCTGAATAAATTTTTGTTTCCCTGCAATCCAGTAAAATATATAATGCACCCCCCACTTTAGGAAATAGCTGTTTTTGTGAAGACTTGTGGTTAAATCAAACCTGCTTGATTTATAGTTTTGAACCCACTGTAAGTACCCAATCCATAGCTGTTTAACTGACCTTACTATTTCTTTCCATTATTCATCCTATGACACACCTGTGAAGTTACAGGAACAACTCCTATGGAAGCCGATCAACATCTAATATAAACAGTCCCTAGTGAGAGTATCTCTGCTTAAGAATCACAAAATGCAGTTCTGTAATTAAAAAAAAAAAAAAAAGTCCACTAGGGCAGAGGAGGTAAGTAACTCATCCAGAGTTATACAGTGAATTAGATTTAAAGCTGGAACTAGAACCCAGGCCTAACCTCCCCCCCACTCCCCTCCACTCCCGGTCAGAGCTCTTTCTACTGTATCCTATCACTCTGCCAACTTGATCCTGGAATGCTTCCTTGAGGATAATTTTTTCATTACATTTAAACACACAATTGTTACTCTATCACGTTTTGATGACCTCTCTAGAAATGGGGGGTGTCTTGCTCTTTTTATTTGTAAAACATATATAAACATATTTGATATAAAAAACAAATTATTTATAAAGTTCATGCTTCATTGCTAAATTTTGCATTAAACCCACCGTCCATTTTATTCTTTTTTTTTTTGTCCATTTTATATGTCTGAGAGACAGGAGTCTTTTGTTTATCTCCTTCCTAATTTAATTATTAGATCACCCTGTTTTATAAAACATATGGTTCTTTAAAAGGGAATTCTGGAATTTTTATATACTGCTGACACAGAGGTACTAATTAAAGGCAGCTCTTAAAGGTTAGGGACCCAGGGTATTAAAATATAACTGAAGATTCTTAAGGTATGCCACAGTATTGCAACACACTGTGGGAACATAGTATCTTCAAAGACCTAACTTTTTAAGGGAATCCTTTGGTGAGGTGAATAATTTCGCCCTAATTTATCTCTTTGTCCCTGTGAACACTGATATGCTGGATTTGCAGAAATGTAGATAAGTTAATATGAATGGGTTATACAGTTGAAACGTTAGACATTTTATATTACTCACCATCAGCAATGATGTTTGCCAAATTACAATGTAAATAGCTCGGTGATGAGTAGTAAGGAGTTGCTTCTGGTAACCTTGCTAGCAGGAACAGAAACCATTTAGAAAATGCACACAGAAGAGGAACTTAAAGCACAGGAAGAAACAATTTCTTCTGTGTAGAATAGCTTGTTCTAGAAACATGAATGCATTTATAAGAAATTGCTCTCAAAGGAAACTAATGGCAGCCAGATACCTATCATACAATCCAAGAGGATGGGGCAATATAGGAAAATTCTGACACAGCTTCTGTTACTCAACTGTTTACTTAAGTTCTCTTAAGCATTGTTTTATAGTGCTAGGGGTATTGGTTGGAATAACTGTATACTGTATATTTTTGATTTCTCACATCCACTAATTCCCTCCAGACCCTCACCGGACCTTATATACAGATGATCACATTAACTAGAAAATATTTTTTGTTTTCAGATGTGCAAAAATGTTTCAAATGAAGGCCCTCTCCGAAACTGAGGTTTTATTTTCCCCAAAAGTAGAAGGAATAAAATTTTTAAATCCAAGTATGTATTTTTCTTTACATGCCTTTTTATCTGTAATGATACATGTTGGTAAGACTAAAACTAAGAAACAAAACCAGAATTAAAACAATAGTTGAAAAGCCACACATAAAGCCAGAAAGGTAAATAACTATGGTCCATTAGATAGACAAAGCAAGTTACCTAACAGGTAGAGGTAGAAAACTAAATATCCTGAAAACATCTCCCATTATTTTGAATGCTGTCTGAATTATCTTACTTTTTAAAAGCCTGTGGTTACACGCTGTATTTCTTTTAGGAGTCCATTTGGTGGCTCGTTAATACAATAAATTTCTAAATATCATCTAAAATAATAACTGTGCCATTTTCCAAATAAAACAGTTCCTTGTTGTTGTTCATCTTAACCTTGTGACAAAGATGAGGGTGAGCATCATCATTTCACTTAATATAAACTGAAAGTGGTTCGGACTCAAAACTATACAAGATAAATATATATAGTCAAATATGTATTAGTATGTAACCAAGTGAAATGCAAGGTTGCATTTCATTAATAGCATATAATTCCAAAAATCTTTCATAGACAAGTTTGCAAGTACTGTACATTTTAATGTTTAAAATTGGTCAAGGTAATTTTATGCCAAAGGTATAACTTCTTAAAATAAAAAGGATGAAAATGGAGAAAGGAAATAAAAGTTCCTTGTTATTCTGCTATTTGGAAACAGTATTTAAACAAAAAACCCAAACATGGACATATTTAACATTTCATAAAATTACAAATGTTTAAACTTTTAACTTCACAAGGATATCTGTATTGGAAGCAGCCTAAATGTCTGAAAAAAGTAAACTGGTTGAATTTATTACAGTGTATCTAGAGGGAGGTTTACCATGAAGCTAATGGCCCTTGGATTTCCCTAAGGCTGTATATCTAATTTTTAAAAATTTCTTATTAAAATATAATAAGTATATGAAAAGTACATATATTACAGCATATGGCTTGACGAATTTTCGCTCAGATCAAGAGACGGGCATTACCAGCATCCTATGCTTCCAGTCCCTCCTACCCTCTACAAGGTCACCATCACACGCTCTTTTAAGAGCAGAAGCGGTGCTGTGTTTGGTCTGGCTTCTTTCACTGACTCTATGTTTGAGAGATTTTTCTATATTGTCTGTAGTTGGAGATCATTTTTCATTGACATATAATATTCCACACTGTGTGACTGTGTGTGTGTGTGTGTGTATTCCACCATCAATAGGAATTTGAATCTGCTTTTTTGTATTTGTTATTTTATATTACTTGCTTAAAGAAGGCTCCCGGAGTTGTATAAGCTTTAAGCCTCACAAAACCAAGATCTGCTCCTGGGTATATCCATAGGATGGTCTTGTATTCTTTTTAAAGGCATGTTTTAGAACAACGAATAGCCTGGGAAGGTCAGAGGCACACTATCTGTGACCTATCGTTTTGCAGTAAAGTGGCACATGGTATGTACTCATAAATGTCTACTGAATAAATGCCAAATTGGAAAGTACAATAAAAGTCATCGAAAGGAAACCGTGACAGGTAAGACAGAAACATTAGCTCAAATGTTTTTCACATTTGAATTGTCATCACACTATGGGAACTACCTCTCTAGCCAGGCCCTTCTCAAAACAACATACGTGGTGTATTAGGGGCATGTGAAGGGAAAGAGGGACGCTGAATTTATCATGCAGTTTTACAAAGTGGAGTAAGAACCAAGAAACCTCATTCTATCTCCATCTGTCACTAACTAGCTTTTAAGACTTTAGTCAGGTCACTTTATCACTATGAGCCTGAACCACCTTATTTTTTACCTTGAAGGGTTGTAATCTCAGAGGTCTCTCCAGTTCTATGATTCTTAGACTCTCTTACTGTAAGATAATGATAAAAGAAAAGTATTTCTACTTTTTATTAAAAGAGTATTTGAAAATTCTAATAATACATTATGCTATATTCTCATTATATTCTCATTCATATTCTGAATATTTAGGAATTAAGTAAACAGGTAGTTTAATTTTTTTCTGTGTGTCTTAAGAACTGAGCAAGAAATTCCAACTTAAAAAAAAAAAACTTTTGTTGACTATTCTGGGCTAATAAGTGTGTATACCTACTTTACTGAAAGTTTTTAAAATACCGAGAAATTAATTATGTAAAAAACATTCAAATGTGGGGGGAAAAAAAACCTACTAGGTATCCACACCCTTACCACCTCCTCAATCCCTACCACTGAATTCTAAGGTTACAAATTCAGGTATCGTTAAAACATTTAAAAAGTCAGTATTAATTACTCCTAAAGACTCAAAGGCTGACAATTTTCTCATTTTTCTGTAAGATTCTCAACGAAATTTGTAGTTACAAAAAGGGAGTAACAAGTAGTAAGTTATACAGTAAAAGTATTTTTAAAAATAAAAAAAAGGAATAGTAACAGGAAAAAATAAACATTGGATGTGGAATCTCCATTTTTAAAAAAAAGGAGTAAGCCGATAGGAAAGTGAGCAATTTGGGTAAAGGAAGTTCAAAGAGAGATCTGAAAATCAGGATGACAGTTTTATTTAGATTTGCTAAAGATAAAGGAAGCAAATCAAAGTAAAAGTGATGGGTTTAGCACCGTCCTATTTCCAGTACAAGGAAAAAGTCTGGAGGAAGAATCATGCACTTTCAATGTTTAAGCAATCTGTTGGGGGAGGGAGGTGAAAAAATAGTTTTAATAGGTGGCAGAAAAGTTAAAGTGTAGATAAAGATTTCAGTAAAATAACTGATTTTGGCTATACTCCAAAGGTAAAGAAAGTAACCAAAGAGCTTTTACAGCTTTTAGGACAATACATTTATATTTTCAAATAAGCTAATTAAAATTAAGTGCACAAAACGTGACGTAACAATTAATACCCGTGACCTTGTGCACAGCTCGCACATTCATGAACATGTGAGACTCTGACTGGCTTCTCCCTCCCACGTGTACGATAAACGCATTTCCGACAACAGCATTTCAGTAGCTTTTGTGACAATAAATAAGTCGTTCCTTCAAACTTAATTCTTAACACAACTAACAGGAAAACTTTTCGAAAGCAATCTGCACTTTAAAATACCTGCACATGGCCCATTTCATTCAAAATAAAATACCTCTAGATGACTGTTCATGATTAAATTTAGAGATGACAAGGTCCACAATCAGGAATACGGAGATTCCTGAACATTGCGGGTAAAGCACTGTTTTCCAGTAACAATCTTTTTAAATTAAAAAAAAAAAAGAAAAAAAAGCACTTTACATTATTTTAGGAAATTAACCCTAAGCAACAGTCCCTAAGCAACAGTCTCATCTTTCTCTTGTTGAAATTTTCTGTTTTGACTATTTAGGAACAAAGAAAAGAAAAATATCAATCACTTCACCAACTAATTTATACACATTTACCTTTTGGTCATTAGGTGTCTCCCTTCATTATACAGGAGAGACAAACCGTAAGTAAGAAGGAAGAAAAAAAAATTTTTTTTTTTTGGTAAATATAAAATTTAAAGTTTAAGAGTAATATGAGATTACTATCATTTCTTTGGAGTTTGACTATATTCTGTCAGTAAAACAGTTCTATGAGGGGAAAAAAATTTATTTGCTTTTGAAACCAAGTTTGCTTTTATTGCCCTCCTGATGATAGTAGAATTAAAATGTTCTCCACAAAAAGAAGTAAAAACGTGCCACTTTTTGCAACGCACTTTTCTGTCGGTAGATAGGATTTCTCCTTTTTCTCTTCTGTTTGGAGTAATTAGACACCAGAGATGGTGGGCAAATTTACTAAATTAGATATATTTAAAAAGGACCATTGTTCTATTTTTAAGGCTCTAATTTTCTTAATATTGCATTACGACCACCATACAAAGATAACTGTTGAAGAAACAGTGAACTATTTCAAACTGCTTTTCCCCTTGAGGCCAGCCGCTGTCCTGGTCCCACTCACCCTACAATACAGCCTGTCTGCTCTCAGCGGAGCTGGCCATACCTTCCTCCACACCTCTGGATTTTCTCTTTGTTATAACACAATCTAGCCAATCCAGCAATAAAACAAATTGACCTAACGTTGAGGGAAAAGTGTCATTCTTCAGCCAGAAAGAGAAACGGCTAAGTAGGTAGAAATGTAGAACCATATTAGAAAGATTAATAAATGTGAGGCTCAGAGACCATCATTTATAGGAACTTTCAAAGAAAACGGTTACAATTTCCAGAAACGGTGCCAGATGTTTACATTACCTTCAATTTAAATGGTTAAATAAATAAACAATGTGTGAAGTATGGAGAGAGGGGGAAAAAGTAAGAAGGGACAATTATGAGAGCAATAGCGTTTTTTATTTACTACCATATAAATACCGACTGATAAATAATACCTAAAATCAACATGAAGGCTGCTTTCAGTCCTTATTTCAATTAATGGCTCAGATAAGCAAGCTTCATTTAAAACAAGGAAAACTTACAAACTGGTACCTTTAATTGAGTGCTAAAGGAAAAACAGTGCATTTTGGAGAATTAAGAAATATGAATGCAAGCAGGGGCAGCGTAATTCCAAACTATAAACCCACGAAGTTCAGAAAGGCTTTCTTTTTAATAAGACTACTGAAGAGGAAAAGGGACTCAAGTTCAGTATATAACTTCTTTAGTATACGTGTTCTCGATAGTTATGTGATATTTGTAGGCAAGTAATCTGGGGAAAATTCTTCCAAGTAATCTGCACCTTGAGAGAAAATTACTTCAATTGACATTTCTCCTAACATCGTGGTCCTGTTTCCCACAGAAAATTAACTGAAAAAAATATTACGACGAAACGTAACATTTTAGAGCCTACGTTTTCTAATATATTCATGAACATATGTCATAAAAGTATTCCTCTGAGTAAGAAAGAAAACAAAAAACAACAAAAAATCCTTTTTGTCTTTAAACATGTAGAGCTTATTTATATCTTTGGGTTAGAACAGAAGTGCCAAAATAATGCAATACTCACCATCATCTCTTGATTAAGTATAAGGTCTTTTTTTCCTACCACCATCCCCCAACCAAGGAAGCAGAAATCTGATTTCTGCAGGAAAGTCCAGAGGTAAAGATATATATAACTTCATAAAAATGATTATCTTAACAAGTAAACTCAATTAATATGTGTAATTTATAAATGCCTTGTAATATTTATTCTTTTGCATTTCTTTAAAAAAATTAGCCTCTAAAACTTCGGCAGTACAGGTTTAAATCTAGAGCAATTAAGGACTTCTAAAAACATTAATCTGTTCCTCAGTTTTTCTCTTCTTTAAAATGCTTGTAAAATTAATTGCACTCATGAGCTCCATATAAATAAATAAAAACAGTAAGAGGTATATTTTATATGACAAGCTTACAGCTTTACAAATTCGTTAAGAGCGTGGCAATAATATTTTCAGTGCATTTTACAATTACTTATCGATCCTAATGCACTTGACTTATCTGGAGAGATAAAACTTATCTTGACCTTGCTGAATACAAATAGCCTCAACTAAAACCTGTGATGGCCTCTCCAGGGGGAAAACACAGCAATAATCATTACCAAGATGATACAGGAACTGTAAGCACTCGATACAAAGGCTTCCACAAAATGAAAACTTGTTTTACTCTCACTGTGGTCATAAGCAATGAGAAGACAATAGCTTTATATCTATGGATAAATAGCATTAAGTTACTTTCTTTAATCGACCTAATATTTTAGTTGCCTAACAAGAAACTAGTACAGTTTCTATATATCCTCTGTCATGTGGCTGCTTCTTCAAAACACCTGGTCTCATCTGTCTCCTGACACACCTAAAGCACAGAGTGTGGGACTGATGGGAGGAAGGGGAGAAAACTAGGTCTTCCGACATCTGCAACGTCAGGGGAATTTAGGGGGAAATGACAGAGCTTTCTTAAGGCGCATTCCAATCTTCAGCTCACGCTTTGCTCCAATTCCTCTAAAATATTCTAAAAATATACATATAGTGACCATAAAATGCATAAAAGATATTTCTAAATGCTTTTTTTAAAAAAATTACATTGGTAGCGCCCCTCAACCATCTTACTCCTCTCTCAAGTTTTACCCCGCATTTTTATTGTCAGAGTGAATGGCTAAATCAACATTACAGCTTTTCAAAGTCTGTGATACGATACATAAAGTAGGCCAATGCAAGTCCTTCTTCACCTTTTAAAATAAAGGCCTGTTTTGAGATAAACACAATTTCAAGTCGATTAGACCCTTAACTAGAGTATTACATAAAGTTAAAAAAAAAACCCCAAACTTGAAGAAAATGCTAGTTAATTCCAGAATTTCACGTGGCTGCCAACTAAAGATTTAAAAATAAACTAAACCATTAAGATTCTTAATTCTCAAATACTTTTCTTTTACAAATATTAAAGCATAGAATGAAATTAATTCCAAACACATTAAATTATTACTTAATTTTTTAAGTTCCTGAAAATTATATCACTAATAATCTATAATTTGATTTCAAATAAGATTCCTGTGTGTTTTAAGCTACTTTGGGATTTATGGATAAATTATGACTTTATGAATCACAGCCCTGACAACTTCAAATTCAGGCTTGGATTTTCTCAAACCTCCCTGCCCCCCCCACATTTCCCAAGGCAGCCAGGCAGTGAATGCACATTTACTGTCGTTTTATGTAACATTTATGTTCCTTTCAGAAAGGGAGGTTTAACTTTAATTGTGCTTTAATATTCACTATTTCAGTAGCTAAATATCTACATCAGTAGTTCGACTTTAAAAAGGCACGAAAAAGAAATTACATAGAGAATTTGCTAAGTAGATCAGTGGTTTCTTAAAGCAGCATACTAATGCTGATACATTTTTTAAAACCCTGCAAGAATTCCTTGTCCTCTATTATTATTCAGGGCACCTGAACACAAGATATTATTACTATGGCACATTAACTCTGCTATTTCTCAAGATAGAACCAGGAATTTTAAACGTTTCCTATCAAATAATTTGCTCAGAGCACCTAAATAAAACACTGTGATTTTGTATATTTCCATCTACAATATAGTGCTGATAAACCACAATATAACTTTCTGCATTTTAATAGTTTTTGGCACTGGCTATAGAAGAGTACAGGCTAAAAAAAAATCACCATCCACAAACTCTGCCACAAAGAATAAGGCTCCATTGCTAATTATATAGGAAACTGATTTTAATTACACAGAGAACACTGCTTTTAAAAACACTTTCCAAACTGCAAAAGCAGATGGGGGAGTTAGTGAATCAATAAAACACACCTACCGTGTTACAACAGTGCCCTCTACTGGTAAGTGTCAAACTTTGCAGAGAAAAACAACATTTTACTCAGAAACTAAAGCCGGACCGAACTTTAATTACTGAAAATTTTGCTGCCTTCTTTTAATATAAATAATCAAATTCAACTTGTGTCACTTTAAACCCAAATTAATATTTAACTTTATATTTGAAAAGCTTCTTAATGAAATTTAGAGTTTTGAAATAACTAAAGTTAAGAAATACGGCTTACAACTATACCATCTGGGTATAAGACAATGTTTTTTTTTAAATGATAAATATTAGAAATATTTGGATAATTTGTAAATAATATTTCTTAATCTAAAATTTGCATATTTAGTACAAGAAACTAAATTTTCACTCTATGAATTTTTACCTAATTCTGTCCATCATGCATAAGATGTCATAATATCGAGATAATAGTTATTAGTAATCAACTTAGATTCAGAGAAAATTTATTTCTCGTACTTATTTATTTTAACCAGCTAGTATTTCTTAAACTAGTAAGTGCTTCTGTAAGAATACCCTTGGTTTCAGCAACAATTAACAATCTATGCTTACTTTTAGCATATGGATCTCAATGACAAAACAACCGTCGTTACTATTATAGTTCTTGTATTTGAAGTAAAAAACTTGACCACACATGAAATCTGATTTACAAGAAATCACAGTATGAGACTTAAAGTTACATGTACTTTAAAATCTTTGACTCTTACATTGTAAGATAGAAACTTTAAAAAAATAGAGTTTAAGAACAAGTACATCAACAGACCTCAATGTATTACAATTTTTAATCTAGCAAAAATAATCTGTTCCTTACATCTAGAGCTGAAGAAACTCTGCTGTTGTTTTTCCTTATAAACAGTTTATTTCTATCACAGATACATACAATCTAAGTTATGGAAACTGTAATTTAAAAAGCAGTACAAGAACTTAGTAACTGTGTAGGAAACCAATTTGTTTTATATAACATGAAACTCAAGAAAGGTGATGCCCAGAATACAGTCTTTCAGCAACTTAAATCCAGGTGGGAGGGAGAACGGGGTAGAGGAAGGGATAGAGAACAAGGAAGCCACAAGCAGGAAACTGTCAGGCAAGAGGGTAAAAAGTCTGTGGTGGGGGCAGGGGGAGGGTTGTTGAGAGGTCCAAGGAACAGACTTTGAGAAAAAGAGGAAGAGGCAGAAATGTCTCCAGTTGTGCTGCTGGGCAAGGGCTAAAACTTTCAAGTGAGAAGAGTTCAGCTGATGGTTTAACCAGTTACCACTGGACTCTTCTTCAACAAAAAACTCCCATTTCTCAGTAGCAGTTAATTTTCAATTTTATAATGGATGTCAAACAGAAAAATACAATTTATATTATGAACACTGCTTTTATAGTGAACCACCAGAAAATATCTTCAATTAGGAAAGAAACTGTATTCAAACTGACCACTGGAAGAGAAGAAACAGAAATAATTATGTAAGCAGCAGAGAATTACATTAGACGTGAAAATGGAGTGAGTATATCCTGATGGATCTGAGGATTTTTTCTGAAAGGGTCAGAATTGGTATGTACTTTAAAGCACAACAGTGCAACGATGACTGTGAAGATCTTCAAAATTAAAGAAGGAATTATGGATTACAAAAAGGAAAGGATCTAATCGATCATTCTTGGGATCAGGGTTTTTAAAGTTCCTACTCATAAGACTGAGTTCAAAGTTATGTCTCTGTTTAACATGTAGGAGGGAAGAAGACAAATCCTTAGAGCAAGTTGTTTGGCCTTTTCTGATACCTATATTACTATAGACCATCTGTCATTTCTCCTCATGATCTTTAAAAAAATAAAAAGGATGTGCACCTGAAATCCCTAAATTTAACTGTTTGTAAAGTGAAATCAAATATAGTCCACCCAAGAATTTAAACTCCTGAAAATTGTTTCTTTGGACCAATCAAAACTCAGAAGTCAGGCATGATAAAATGGGCAAAGGACAAAAAGAGGCAATTTACAATGAAAAGAAAACAAATAGTTCATAAACACACCTACTGGTAATCAAAGGCATAAGATATAGCCCTTTTTCACCAGGCTGGCAACGATCAAAAATAACCCCCAGGATAGAGGTGAGTGTCAGGGAAGAAATGGTCTAATGCTGTCACAGGAGAGCACACTGGTGTGACCTTTCTGGAGGGCAATTTGGAACATGTATCCTTAAAAATGTGGCAACCCGGGCTTTCCTGGTGGTGCAGTGATTGGGAGTCCGCCTGCCAATGCAGGGAGCCCTGGTCCGGGAAGATACTAACATGCCGCGGAGCAACTAAGCCCGTGTGCCACGACTGCTGAGCCTGTGCTCTGGAGCCCGCAAGCCAGAACTACTGAAGCCCGCGCACCTAGAGCCCGTGGTCCGCAGCAAGAAAAGCCACGGCAATGAGAAGCCCGCGCACCACAACGAAGACCCAACACAGCCAAAAATAAATAAATTTATTTTAAAAAAATGTGGCAACCTTTTAATCAATCCAGCGATGCTATTACTAGGAATTTCTCTTAAGGAAATTATTAGAAAGTGCAAATAGGTATGTGGCCAAAGGTGTTCATGAAAGTATTGCTAAGATGGTGAAAAACTCTAAACAACCTAAAGATTACAACAAGGAGTTAGGTAAATGGATTCCGGCACACCTATATAATGCAACAATGTAACAATGTAAGTTGCCACTAGGATAAGGTTACAGACATGGAAAGACATTTATAATAAAATAAGAGAGTGGGAAGGAAACCAAATCAGAACATAGTATACATGGTGTATTCTTATTTTGGAAAAAAAGAACCAATAAGAACTATACCTACATACACACACCCAGGGGAGAAATCAGGATGGATCCCATTATGCAGTGTGATTGTAAGTGATGTCTTCCTTTTCTTATATGGGTTTAAAATTTTTTTTTTACTTAATATCTTTCTTATATAATAAAGCTTTTATTTTTAACATAGAAGTAGGATATGAGAATATAGTATGAAATCTTCAGATTAACAGACAAGATAGGGGAATCATTGTATGATGTGTTGGTTTACACTCTCAACTCTGAATCCAATGATCTGAATTCTAATCTTAAAAGGATCTTTTTAGAAGATGATATGCAGTTATGATTAAAAGCATGAATTCTGGGCTTCCCTGGTGGCACAGTGGTTGAGAGTCTGCCTGCCGATGCAGGGGACACAAGTTCGTGCCCCGGTCCGGGAAGATGCTACATGCCACGGAGCGGCTAGGCCCACGAGCCATGGCCGCTGAGCCTGCGCGTCCGGAGCCTGTGTTCCGCAACAGAAGAGGCCACAACAGTGAGAGGCCCGCATACCGCAAAGCAAAACAGAACAAAACAAAAAAAGCATGAATTCTGAAGTCAGATCTTCTTAAGTTTAAATCCTACCTCTGCATTTCCTAGGTGTGTGACCTTAGGAAAATTTCTTAAAGTTCTCAAGGTGGGTTTTTCATCAGAAAAATAAGGGTATTAATACTTTCCTTATGGGTTATGAGTAAACAGATAACAAAATTAGAGTGATTATTAATTATATTATTGTTGATTACTCAGCACTTTCTAGGGGCCAGAAGACAGGGCGCTAAGATCTTTACCCAGACTACAATTTCATCTTCTCCATTACCCCATGAGGTAGGGTATGTATATTTGTGATGTATATTTCACAACTGAGGAAATGAGACTTGGAATGTTTAACCATCTCATCCAATAAAACAGCTACAAAGAGCTACTCCAGAATTTTAACCCAAGACTTGTGTGCCTACAAGGCTTAGGGTTTAACCACAGTGTTACTGCCTCCGTCCCTCAGTGGTCACTCTAGCTGTGCTACTGTTGTTCTTCCTACTACTACTGGACCATGATTTTCTATTATTTTATTTTAGAATATTTCACTTGTCAAACAATATAATAAAAATCTAACTCTTCATTTTGACTAACAAATACACCAATCTTCCTTCCTATTCAGAGCAGTGCAAGACTATAACCCTTTCCTTTAAATTTCTAGTAGCCACCCTATCTCCTCCATATGGAATGAGCATGTACCTTCTTCAGAATCTCTATATATATTCTCGTACACTGTGGTTCTAGTAACAGTAAAACACAAATTTCCTGGCTAATTCGGAGCCAGAGCTATTTTTTTTCTTTTAATGAGTTGGGAAATATTTGTTTTTGAGCTCCAATTTAAACACTGCATTTCACCCTCAGTATCAGCATAATAATTCTCAAAGAAGTAACTAAGTACTAGTTCCCTACTCTAAAATATAAAATAGCTTTTAAATGTATACTTGAAATCACATCTTTAAAAACAGCATTCTTCACTTTGGAATTTAAACTGTATATTGATCTAAAATTGAATTTATCTCTTAGATCTGGAGTTACCATTTTGGGTAGATTACATTTTAGAGCGCACCAGAAAAACAATGAATAAACTCTTTGCAGCCCTCCACCTCGGCATCCGCCTGATGCCTTGAACACCGCAGGGTTTTCTTCAAAGTCGCTTCCAACTGGGCTTTCCAGGTTCTCCTCCGACTCATCTGTCAACTGCAGCCTTTTCTATAGCTCTGTTTTCTTTCTTAAAACTCCTCAAGCGTTTCCCGTTGCACTTAAAATAAAATCCTGCTTCTTCTCCCTGAGTACCAGGTCAGGACTGACCCCTGCTGCATCTTCTACCCCTCTACCTCTCAGAGGCACTGGCCTCGTTTCTGGATCTGGAAAACAATCCCAGTCTTACTTTCGCGCTCTGGCACCGGCTTGCTCTTGCCTCGTAACCTCTTCTTCCCCGATTATGACCTCCTTGTGGTCACCGAGACATCAGCCTAAATGCTCCCCTCTTGAAGGAGGCCTTCCCTGACATCCCAGGGCGGGTCACAGTCATACCCCTTCTTTTAAATCTCTACACACATAACACGTGCCATCATTTCCTCTTTTCTTCTTTGGTGACTATTAGGCCACACGAGATAGAACCCAAGCGCCAGGAAGCAGGACCCTCTGCCTATTCTATTTGCTGCCACATCCTCAGTGCTCAGAAAGGTGATGGCACGAAGGAGACATCTGTTGACAGAGCTAAATTTAGTTTTCCAAGTTTACTAATCATAAAGGTGACATATGCACACTGAAGGAACTTAGAAAATACAAAAAAACATTTTAAAAATTATTTTACATTCCAAACAAAACTGCTATTAATATTTTGGCATATCCATCACAAAGATGACTCAAGAGTTCTTAACTACCAATCGAGAAAGAGCAAGAGGCTATACTGTTAAGCAAAGCGCAAAGCAGGGCGCAGGACAGCGTACCCTGAATGCAGCACTTTGTGTAGGAAATGATGGGGGAGGGTAAAACAAGAGTCACGGTTGCTTTTATCTGCATAAATAAACACTGCAAAGAGAAACATAAAAGTGCTCTACAGGGAACAGAAGGGAATGAAATGGAGAGGGAAAGCCAGGGGAGAAACCTTCTCAGTGTGTACTTTCTTCTGTTGTTTTGATTTTTGAGCTAAGTGAAAGTATCACCTATTCAAGACAAATACCTTTACTAACATTTCTATTTCTCTTTCACTCTTGCCTGTGAAAACCCCTCAGTCTAGATGAGCCCAGTTGCCACTTTCCATGGGCCTGCAACCAAACTGCTAGACAGCAAAAGTGAAACAACAGAGGCAGGCCTGTTACTACTGCCAGCCTCAAAGCAGGCCCTCAACCCAGCTCAACAATCGCACTGCACCCTTCTGGTCGGCCTGCTTTCCTTCTCTCTGAACCACTATTCCTACCGTCTGCACTCTCCTCAACCTTCCGATGCTCACTCCTGACTCACCACTCTCCGCTCATCACCCTGAATCACGCTTCACTCAGAAGTCAACAACTGGGAACTCCCTCCCAGCCCCTCACCAAATCTAGGAATCTCTCTGCATTTCTACAGGATTCTCCCGTAACAGTGGAGAAATGTCTTATCAAAGACCATCTCTCCACACACATATGGTCAACTGATTTTCAACAAAGGACTCAAGGCAATTCAATAAAGAATGGGTTACTTTTCAACAAATGGTGCAGGAACAACAGGACACCCGCATGCACACACACACAGAAAACAACCCCACAAAGAAAGTAAACAAAAAAATCAAAACCACCTCAACCTATTCTCACTCTATACACAAAAATTAACTCAAAATGGATCATAAATCTAAAACCTAAAACTATAAAACTTCTAGAAGGAAACATGAGAAAATCTTTGCGATCTTGGGATAGGCAAGGATTTCACAAGATACAAAAAGTATTTAAAAAAAAAAAGATAAAATGGACTTCATCAAAATTTAAAATGTCTGCTCCTTGACATTGTTAATAAAATGAAAAGACAAAACAAAGGCTGAGAGAAAATATTTGCCCAAAAAAATGTGCATATACGATAAAGGACTGGTGATCAGAAAATATAAAGAACTCAATAATAAAAAGACAAATAAGCCATGTGACCCTGACATTCTACTCCTAGACACTTACTCAGGAGAGATGAACACACATGCCTACACAAAAACCTACACGTTAATGTATGTAACAGCTCTATTCGTAATTGCCGAAAACTTTTTTTAAAGGGTCCATCAACTGGTGATGGATAAAAAACTTGTGGCATATTCATAATATGGACTACAACTCAGCAATAAAAAGTAATGACTACTGGTACATATATAATGAGTGAATCTCAACAGCATTATGCCAAGTAACAGAAGACTCAAAAAGTTACATAGTGAACTATTCCATCTATGATGTTCTAGAAAAGGAAAAATCACAGGGATAGAAAACAGAGCAGCAATTGTGGGTGAGGGGTGCAAAGGTGGGGTGTGGAGGGAAGGGAGGAAATTGATTACAAAGGGGCACAAGAAACTTACTGCGATGATTCACATTTTAAAAAAATTATCTTGAAAATTCCGGGAAAATGGTGGTAAGCAGTAGCAGCATAATTTTTGGATCTCTCTGAATCTCCATATGATAAAAGCAGGACAATGAGATACAAAATCAGAAACCCATGGATAATATTTACAACAAAACTAAGGGATAAGGTATCCCCAACAAGTCCAATATACAAGCAGTTGTGGACAAAAAAAACAAGAGACACATGACCTATCATCAGGATATTATGAAAAAAGTAGAAGAAAGCAACAGAGCCGTGGACTTGACCTGAGAAGAGAAGAACCTTAATAATAACCCACAGACATTTACGGGAAAGTGCAGGGGCCACTTTGAGAACAGTGGCTAAAACTGCAGAGGTACTGGCCGCTCCAAACCAGATGAGTCTCTGGGTGAAGTCTGAAAGGGGCTGGTGAAGGCCAGGGCACCCTCCCACAACAGGGCTCCATAAGCAGGAGAAACCCCTGGGACGGGTACCAGAACTGGCACAGAACAGGGACAACAGGGATGAAAGAAGGATGAAGTCATACAAAGTGGGTGAGGAGAAGCAGCCAGATGACCTCAGAAATCAATTTGCAGTATATTTTAACACTACATGCAGAGGCCAAAAGAGGGAGCTCTGGGAAGACAGAAAAGCTATCTGAACAAACCCTCTCCTAAAAGTTCAAGAAAACTAACCTCAACAAAAATGAGCATCAGAAAAGCAGTTCTAACAGGAAAGTTTATAGCAATACAATCCTACCTCAGGAAACAAGAAACGTCGCAAATAAACAACCTAACCTCACACCTAAAGCACGCTGAGAAAGGAGAACAAAAAAACCCCAAAGTTAGCAGAAGGAAAGATATCATAAATATCAGATCAGAAATAAATGAAAAAGAAATGAAGGAAACGATAGCAAAGATCAATAAAACTAAAAGCTGGTTCTTTGAGAAGATAAGCAAAACTGATAAACCATTAGCCAGACTCATCAAGAAAAACAGGGAGAAGACTCAAATCAATAGAATTAGAAATGAAAAAGGAGAATTAACAACTGACACGGCAGAAATACAAAGGATCATGAGAGATTACAACAAGCAACTATATGCCAGTAAAATGGACAACCTGGAAGAAATGAACAAATTCTTAGAAAAGCACAACCTTCCGAGACCAAAGCAGGAAGAAATAGAAAATATGAACAGACCAATCACAAGCACTTAAATTGAAGCTGTGATTAAAAATGTTCCAACAAACAAAAGCCCAGGACCACATGGCTTCACAGGCAAATTCTATCAAACATTTAGAGAAGAGCTAACACCTATCCTTCTCAAACTCCTCCAAAATATAGCAGAGGGAGGAACACTCCCAAACTCATTCTATGAGGCCACCATCACCCTGATACCAAAACCAGACAAAGATATCGCAAAAAAAGAACACTACAGGCCAATATCACTGATGAACATAGATGCAAATATCCTCAACAAAATACTAGCAAACAGAATCCAACAGCACATTAAAAGGATCATACAGCATGATCAAGTGGACTTTATCCCAGGAATGCAAGGATTCTTCAATATACGCAAATCAATCAATGGGATACACCATATTAACAAATTGAAGGAGAAAAACCATATGATAATCTCAACAGATGCAGAAAATGCTTTCGACAAAATTCAACACCCATTTATGATAAAAACCCTCCAGAAAGTAGGCATAGAGGGAACTCACCTCAACATAATAAAGGCCATATATGACAAACCCACAGCAAACATCATTCTCAATGGTGAAAACCTGAAACCATTTCCACTAAGATCAGGAGCAAGACAAGGTTGCCCACTTTCACCACTATTATTCAACATAGTTTTGGAAGTTTTAGCCACAGGAATCAGGGAAGAAAAATAAATAAAAGGAATCCAAATCGGAAAAGAAGAAGTAAAGCTGTCACTGTTCGCAGAACACATGATAGTATACATAGAGAATCCTAAAGATGCTACCAGAAAACTACTAGAGCTAATCAATGAATTTGGTAAAGGAGCAGGATACAAAATTAATGCACAGAAATCTCTTGCATTCCTATACACTAATGACGAAAAATATGAAAGAGAAATTACGGAAACACTCCCATTTACCAGTGGAACAAAAAGAATAAAATACCTAGGAATAAACCTACCTAAGGAGACAAAAGATCTGTATGCAGAAAACTATAAGACACTGGTGAAAGAAATTAAAGATGATACAAACAGATGGAGAGATATATATACCATGTTCTTGGATTGGAAGAATCAACATTGTGAAAACGATTATACTACCCAAAACAATCTACAGATTCAATGCAATCCCTATCAAACTACCAATGGCATTTTTCACAGAACTAGAACAAAAAATTTCACAATTTGTATGGAAACACAAAAGACCCCGAATAGCCAAAGCAATCTTGAGAAAGAAAAACGGAGCTGGAGGAATCAGGCTCCCTGACTTCAGGCTATACTACAAAGCTACAGTAATCAAGACAGTATGGTACTGGCACAAAAACAGAAATATAGATCGATGGAACAGGATAGAAAACCCAGGGATAAACCCATGCACGTATGGTCACCTTATCTTTGATAAAGAAGGCAAGAATATACAATAGAGAAAAGACAGCCTCTTTAATAAGTGGTGCTGGGAAAACTGGACAGCTCCATGTAAAAGAATGAAATTAGAACACTCCCTAAACACCATACACAAAAATAAACTCAGAATGGATTAAGGACCTAAATGTAAGGCCAGACACTATAAAACTCTTAGAGGAAAACATAGGCAGAACACTCTATGACATACATCACAGCAAGATCCTTTTTGACCCACCTCCTAGAGAAATGGAAATAAAAACAAAAATAAACAAATGGGACCTAATGAAACTTAAAAGCTTTTGCACAGCAAAGGAACCCATAAACAAGACGAAAAGACAACCCTCAGAATGGGAGAAAATATTTGCAAACGAAGCAACTGACAAAGGATTAATCTTCAAAATATATAAGCAGCTCATGCAGCTCAATATTAAAAAAACAAACAACCCAATCCAAAAATGGGCAGAAGATCTAAATAGACATTTCTCCAAAGAAGACATACGGATTACCAACAAACACATGAAAAGATGCTCAACATCATTAATCATTAGAGAAATGTAAATCAAAACTACAATGAGGGATCACCTCACACCGGTCAGAATGGCCATCATCAAAAAATCTACAAACAGTAAATGCTGGAGAGGGTGTGGAGAAAAGGGAACCCTCTTGCACTGCTGGTGAGAATGTAAACTGATATAGCCACTATGGAGAACAGTATGGAGGTTCCTTAAAAAACTAAAAATAGAACTACTATATGACCCAGCAATCTCACTACTGGGCATATACCCTGAGAAAACCATAATTCAAAAAGAGTCATGTACCACAATGTTCACTGCAGCACTATTTACAATAGCCAGGATATGGAAGCAACCTAAGTCTCCATCGACAGATGAATGGATAAAGAAGATGTGGCACATATATACAATGGAATATTACTCAGCCATAAAAAGAAACGAAACTGACTTACCTGTAGTGAGCAAGATGGAACCAGATTCTGTTATACAGAGTGAAGTAAGTCAGAAAGAGAAAAATAAATACCGTATGCTAACACATATATATGGAATTAAAAAAAAAAAGTTCTGAAAAACCTAGGGGCAGGACAGGAATAAAGATACAGATGTAGAGAATGGACTTGGGGACACGGGGAGTGGGAAGGGTAAGCTGGGATGAAGTGAGAGAGTGGCATGGACATATATACACTACAAACGTAAAATAGAGAGCTAGTGGGAAGCAGCCACATAGCACAGGGAGATCAGCTCAGTGCTTTGTGACCACCTAGAGGGGTGGAATAGGGAGGGTGGGAGGGAGACGCAAGAGGGCAGAGAAATGGGTATATACATATATGTATAGCTGATTCACTTTGTTATACAGCAGAAACTAACACACTATTGTAAAGCAATTATACTCCAATGAAGATGTTAAGAAAAAAAAAGGTCATCAGAGAACTATCAAGGTCTAAACCCAAACTAAGTTACTATGTGAAAAAAGGAGAAACAGATTAACACTCCATCAAAAATGAAAGCAAAACTGAAAAACACATGGCGAAAACAGAAATTGTTCAGCACTGAAACATACTATTTAAAAACAAGCTAAAGAACATTTGGAAAATTATATAAGCTATGAAAAATGCATAAATGAGAATTAGAAAAATTCAGAAATGAGGTGATAGAAAAACATTTTAGAAACAAAGACTAAACTAGAAAAAGCAAAAGAGCAAATAAACCCAGTAATGCCTGAAGAGAAATAAAAGTGAAAAGGAAAATTCTATAAATCAAAATTAAAAGATTAGAAAGAATTAAAAAGAAAAGACAAATATTGGTGAAAGGCATAAAAGCCCCAACATATAGCTAACGGTAAGTCCTGAAAAAGAAAACCAAACTAAAGGAATAGAACAAACACAAAGGAAATACTTCAAGAAAATTTTCCTGAAGATTTTAACTACATATTGAAAGAGGACACAATGTACCTGAGAACATCAACCAGAACAACCAATGCCAAGATATTCTGATAAAATCTGTAGACTTTTTAGGAAAAAGAAAAAAATCCTTTTGAGTGTATAAGTAAAAAGAACAAATGATTTTAAAAAGGAAAAGACCATTAGTGACAGGCTAACCCAACAGCAAGGAACATTCCAGAGCCTAGACTGTGGTTCTGAAATACCATTTCCCAAGAGAAAAATTGGTGATTGGAGTTCAACTTCCAGTAATGGCAGAACAGCACATGTCAGACAAGCCTTCCCCAGATGACAACTGGCAACTCTGTATTTTCTGCTCAATTTTGCTGTGAACCTAAAACTATTTTAAAAAATAAAGTCTTTTTTTCAATCCCATGTATTGTAAAACAGCATCAAATATGTGAAATACTCATTTATTTTTGTAAATACAAGTTTACAAAATATGTATAAGAGCTGTACACCAAAAACTATAAAACACTGCTGAGAAAAATTACAGAAGGTCTAAATAAATGGAGAGTTATCCCATGTCCATTGATCAGAAGACTCAACAGTGTTAAGATTTCAGTTCTCTCCAAATTGGTCTGTAGAGGGGATGCAGTCCCAATATAAATTCTAAGAGTCATTCATGTAGAAATTTATAGGCTTGTCCTAACTTTTATATGGAATTGTAAAGAATCTAGTGTCAAGCACTATAAAGCATCTGAAATGCTACTCTACTTTCAGCCTAAAAAGTTAGTCTGCCACAGTTTCATGGATTTTGGTAGATGACACCAGACTCCCAGCTCAGAGATGAACAGTTTATTACTCACAGCCATTCGACTCCTGGGTATTTAACCAAGAAAAACGAAAGCATAAATGCTCCTGGTGACTTTATTTAAAAATAGTCCAAAACAGGAAACAACCCAAATGTCTATGAATAGGTGAATGGGTAAACAAACTGTGATATGTCCACATAACAGAATACTCCTACTCAGCAATAAGAAGGAGTAAAGTATGAATATTTGCCAAAAAATAGGTGAATCTCAAAATAACTATGCTGAGTGAAAAAAGTCAGAAAAATAGTATATACTATGATTTTACTTATATAAAATTCTTGAAAATGCAAAGTTACCCTACAGTGACAGAAAGCAGATCACTGGTTGCCTGGGGAGGGAGTTAGGGAGGACAGAAGAGAGATGGTTTACAAAGCGCTTAAGGCAACTTTTGGAGGAGATGGGCATGTTCATTATTTTGACTGTGACAGTGATTTCACAAGTATACACATAGGTCAAAACTTATCAAAATGTATACTTTAAACTTGTGAAGCTTAGTGCACATCAATTATACCTCAATTAAGCTGGAAAAAAAGTTAAGACAATAATCCAGGGGGAAAAAATCAAACACTAAACAGATTTCAGCTTTTGCCCAACATACAAGAGAGACAGTTTGGAGTTTGAGTTGAACCAAGTTAACTTCCTGCTGAAACAAAAAATCAACACTCTTCAAAGGATAACAGAATCCATACTCTACAAAGGATCATTAACACGGTCAAGAAAATAAAAAATTATTAGATGTATGCAAATCTGATCCATACTCAAGAGACACGGCAGTCAATTGAGACCTACCCTAAGAGCCTGTAACATTTTAACATATCAGACAGCAAGGAACCTATCAAAAATCCCTAGGATAAGTCAGAAGGAATAAGTAGCAAATATAAAGAGCCTTCTGCTAGCAAAAGATTGGGCTACTGGACTCCAGTAAGGATAAGAACTTAAATGAATTAAAATCCATTATATATGGTTAAATCAATGAGCTCACAATAAAATAAAATGTAATTGGTACCTCATAGGTAACAATGAATCACTCTGTCAACCTGAAAACAGAGTATATTAAAAAAAAAAAAAAAAAAGCAAGCATTTATCCTGACTTTTATTTTATATTTTATACTATCCCATTGGGTAACCAAATAGTATGAGAGGAAGTGTCTCCTTATAAAATAATTCCAATGTGTAATCAAAAATCAATGTAGAGATTACTCTGGAAGGAGAAAGAGGCTGTGATTGGTATGGGGCAAAATAACCTAACAGGTCATTTCAATTTCTCAGTTCTAAACCTCTAAGACTACTTTCAAAATAGGTAGATAGAAGCTTTCCATTTAAAAACATCAGCACTAGCAATGCCTTATCTGGGATACAGAAATTTGAGTGCTTGATCAGAGCAAAACCTTTCCAAAGACAAAAACACAAACCTGGCTGAAGGAATCCAATAGTGACCTAAAGATCTACATGGCTTCCATATGGTTGCTAACTACAAATGATTCTAGAACAGTTTTACAGTAAAACTCCTTGGAAAAAGTTCACTAAACCAAAGATTTACTTAAGATTTAAACCAAAGCTTAATAAATTCATACACATAAATTTGTTACACATGTTATATTATAATGTAAATATTTAAATGTATTTAAAATAAAATATATAATACAAATTATTAAAATACAATAATATAATAACTATAATATAAACATATTATTTATATATAAATTCATATATATATATGAAATGTTCATAGAATTATAGAAACTAAGGTCGATAGGGACCTCTGGTTAAATCTAATCCATTGTTTAAATTCTTCAAGCTTCTTATACAATCTCTCCATTGCTTCCTCCACAAAACAAAAACAAAAAACAACAACCAAAAAAAACTTGCTGATGGCATCACTACCTCTTCCCAGACTAGTCCAGAGGTATCCAAACTTTTTCAGTTCACAGGGCCCTTAGCAAGTCTCAGTAATTTTTTCACAGTCCACCAAAGCCAACAGAAGTACAGAACCATTCCATTTGTTAAGTACCAATAGTTAGTACTTACATCCTAACAACCTAGTAGCTATTTAAATCGAATAACATACATTCTTTTAGAACTTGTTTTTTAGTCTTAAATAACCCAGTCACTTCTAACTGGCTGTGTGTCTGTCAGTCCTGCACAACTTCTCTAACCTTGCAGACTGGACCCAGCCACCCTCAGCTGTTTTACAGTGGTTTTCATACAGTTCTTGCTTTTTAATTACAGCAACCACTAAAAATCTAGTTTTGTAAATACATGACATCATTAAGAAGAATTTAGCATCATCTAATGTTAAAACTATAAACTACCTTGAGCTAGTAGTTTGCAAGTGTCCCACAGTATAAATATCTTTGTTTTTCCCTTGAAACTTTAAAATATCCTATGGTACCCCTCACACCCCTGTGAGCTCACTGTGTCACACCAGGGTGCCTCAGCATAGAGCTATCAACAGTATGACTAGTCCACTGTGTACTTGCTCTTACTAGTTATCAATTAGTTATAGGAATTAATATACACTTTTAAAGGTAATAAATCAATTTAATTTTTTAAAAAGCAGTATTTTATTGCATCATGGATCATATCTCCCTACTGTACCAACCATTTTTAAAAATCAACAAAGTTTTTCAAACAACGAACTTCAAACACTTAAGAATTCATTTCTTGAAATAAAATTTCAAAGGGTGAATTTAGACTAAGTATCTGCCATTATATTTAGTATGAGATGGATGGGGAGACACAAAACCACAATGCTAGGGCAATATACACAATAATTGTCACAAAATAAATTCTCTAGGAGACAGCCATTTGTTCAACAAACCAGGGGCTACGCTAGGAATGGAACAGTGAATACAAGGGACAAAAATACCTTCTTACGGATTACATTCTGGTAGAGGCAGACAGACAAACTAAATGGGTAAAATATGTAAAGTGCAGCCATAATGCACCACAGGAAAAAAAAAATGGAGCAAAACACAAGTGAATCCCTTTCTGTTTCCTTACCTCATTCTCAGCTGAGGATGGTCTCAAGTTCTTGTCTCTATCAAGGGCAAAGACATGGGAGAAGGAATGAATGAGGTGAGACCAGGCCAGTAAACAGCAGACAGTCTCTCCCTGGACATGCTGTCAGGAAGTGGGAAAGTTGGAGTACGGGTCCCCATTATTCTCGCAGCCCAATCTGGAATGGGCTGCAGGAAAAGCCCATGTCAGGTGTTTCAGAAATCACGGCTGCCCTCGTGGAACCCAGAAACCACAAAGCAAGATCTGAAGACAGGATATGTACGTATAGAAGAGGATTCCAATTTTCAACAAGGTGCTCCAGAAAGGTCTCAAGAATAACAATGACATGTGACTAAAGACCTGAAGGTAAGGATGCTAGGAGTAAAGTAGGACACACAGTCACATACACACACACTCACATACACACACACACACACATACTCACATACACACATACTCACATACACACATATACACACATAGGGAGTTCCCTGGTGGTCCAGTGGTTAAGACTCCATGCTTCCACTGCAGGAGGTGCAGGTTCGATCCCTGATTAAAGAACTAAGATCCCACATGCTGCGCTGCATGGCCAAAACAAAAACGAAAACAGAACATATATATACACACATACAACAAAGGCTCTGGTGTCATCCCCACCAACAAGCCTCAAGTCACCGAAGTTCAACAGGAGAAAAAGAACATAACTTTCAGAATCCCTATGCATCCCCAATTATCATTCACACTTGTTTCATAAAAGATTAAGAAACAATTAAAAACAGATACATGGAGAGTCCTACAAACCTGGCTTTCAAATTTGGCTCTGCCATCTTAGAAATTATGTAACTTCTCTGGGACTCAATTTTTCATCTAAAATGAGGATTAAAGACCTACCGCGCAGTGTGGCTATGAGGATGAAATAGATGGTGTATTTGAGGCAATGAGCACAGACGGTGGATGCTCAGAATAAGTTGGCTAGTTCCTAACTGTCAACACAGAAACTCCACTTCCGGCTCCACTGACAAAGCAGATGCCACAAGTGCTGCAGCAACAGGGTGATGCCGCCTTGGTCTGAAATCTGATAGACCAAGCCTTCAAGATCAAGTGCTGGCTGAAGGCACAGCAGATCAAAGTCTTATTACAACAACCCATAAGCAACTAAGTAAAGTTTGTGCGAATGCTGGCATCTTGCTGTCATATCTCTTGAAACAAGTGGGCTAGAAGGGTTTGGCCATTTTTGGTCAGACAGTATTATCAACAGAAGCCACAAGGAAGGGAGGGGGCAGAATGTTTCTCTGTAAAGTCAGTAACAGCAGCCTGTTTTCATTGTCTGGGGAGTCAGGGGAAGAGGCTGCTTAGGGCTCAGCCCTTCCTATTTGAGGACACCCAGTTCTCCACCTCTCTCCACCCTGAAGAGAACAGGTCCCAGATAGGCCGCAGAGCGAGGGGCGCAACTCTGCACACACATTCTCACTTTTTTGTCCTACAAGTAACAAAGTAAGGTAGTACCTTGGATGATCTAAACAAGCAAACAAAAGTGCAAAAGATAACCTGTAATGTACCAGCAGATCTGATGATGATGGTGATGAAGGTGACATTAAAACAATGACCCGGGTGCTTGACTAGTTCCAGGCACTTTTCCAAGTGTGTCATATGCATTAAACTCACAACAACCCTACAGTAACTTCTAGTTAACGACAGATGTATCTTTGAGGGTCAAAACAAACAAAAACACAGAACTCAGTTAACAACCTAAGACTTTTCCACATAACGCAGCTAGGAATTGAGGAGTCAATGTTAGAGCTTTCTGACTCCCAGTTCTGTGTTCCAGTCTGCACCACACTCGAATAAGAAAGCCTGGAGTCTTCCTAACTAGTCAGGAATGACCAGATCTCATGAAAAACTAGTTAAGTATGTATCCAAGAATAAATCAACTTTGTTAATGATATTAATTGTAGCTTGGCTGATGTGGATGAAAAACGTCACCTGCCGTATCAGTAAAACAAAGGATGCTGCAGCCAGCAGGCCACCAGCCACTGCAGCCACCCTGTGCACCCTGAGGGGGTTCTTCAGGCTGGAGAAAAGCAGGAGACTGGTCCTAGACAGTTCAGGTGCTTATCAAAGGAACGATCTCAATGAGCCCAGACACAGGCTCTTGCATCTTCCCATACACAGAAAAGTGCTAAATTCCTTAACTTGAGATGTCTGGTTTTCTTTAATTAATACTAATCTTTTGATGTTCCCACTCCCTGGTTTTTTTCCCCAAACTCCTGTATATCCTGGCCCCTCCCTGGCCTCTTAGCAGCAGTCCCTCAGAGTGACCTGAGACGCTGTCTTCCAGGCTTAAGTCCTCAGAAAATTCGCTGGATAAAACATAATTCTCAACTTTCAGGTTGTGTATTTTTTTCAGTTGACACTGACATAAATGATTACATCATATAGGAGGTTCTAAAGCACCAAGTGCCAGGAAAAAAACCTAAATATAAAATTCAGGGAAGGAACTAGAATCCAAGTCCAAATTATACAAAATTACTGGACATCCCTTGTAATATCACTCATTTCTTTGATGATTTTTAAACTAGTGGCTTTAGAATAAAGATGAAAAGCTTACTATTCTACCATTAAAATTTCTTGGGAAAGACTGTTTTTAACAGCCAGGTCAGTTACTATTTTGAAAGAGTAGTTCTTCTACTAGGGGATAGGCTATAAGGGAGAGTTACATGAGCTCACGTCCCCATTTGTAATAAAACAGAGCTCAACAGTTAATATGCTACTGAGGCCATTTAAACCTATTCGTAATCTGTCAACCCCATAAATCCTCAAATTCCACTCGTCCTTACTCCCACCTCCCCCAAATAATTCAGCTGACAGGTAGATAAAGTTTCTGAGAAACCCCTAAGGTTGGCAGGAAAAAAAACATGTTTCAGAAATGTTGAAAAGGACCCTGGGGTGTGGTACGGTGGAAAATCAGAGTAGTCCCCTAATGAATTTAGAAAGCTAATAGTAGTTTCATAACTTCTCTAATTTTCTCCTATGTTTTCTTTCTTAACCTTAACAAAACATCGCTTAAGATGCTGAGGTAAATAATCATGTAAGAAAGCTACGAGAAAGCTAAGAGCTTTCCTTGGATGATATTTATACCCGTGTGAAAGAAAAAAGTCATTATTCCCTCCAATCAAAATACAATTACCCTTTCATGAAATAACTCACAAATAGGATGAAGAATTCAAGCAACATAAAATCAAAATGCCTTTTAAAACTTTAGAACAAGTCTGAGTAGAGTCCTGTGACAGTCTCCCAAATAATACACTATCCAGTGTCTACTTTAATGTTCCAAAGACTTTCCGGCACCAAGTCCCTGACTCTCTGGGAGTACCCATTGCTATTCCGCAGGCATACTGCCAGCTTCTCCTCCAATTCCAAAGAACCTTCCCCTGCACAGATCGCCTATGAGAGCAGTGGTGAGAAATAGTTCTAACTTGCTAATGGGATGAAATGATGTACCTGTGATAGGAGAGACACCATCAGAAAGGAGTTTGTGTGGCTTGCTGAAGATACTGCATTTTAATTAACCCTTGTTTTTTCCTTTATCTTCCTTACTTTCTTTCACATTTATTTTAGGCACCAGCATGACCAAATAATATCACCTTAGAAACAAAGTGCTTACTTGCACTGATCGTTACTCAAACAAAAAGAGAAGCGGACTCGATTCCATTAAGAAGTAAATTCAAAAGAAATTTTAGAACATTAACGGGGGGATTTCTAGTCCTCATAGTCTTTTGTGATGGAACTGTAATATCGTTATCATAATATTCTAAATACAAGGCACCATCCATCTTCCTTCCAGGGAGCTAAAAGTTTAAGAGAGTTCTCCTGGTTTTTAGGGTTTTAATTATATATATAGATAGATGTCCCTCAAAGAGCTAATCTGAAAGTGAGCTCACTACTTGCTTTTCAGAAGGATTCACCACTTTATAAAGGATTAGGGGCAAGTATCCTTTAAGTAGGGAGCATTTTGGCTGTATTTTAAATTCTATTTTTAAAAATTTGAGTGACATCGTTTTTTTCAGATATACATCTATTACAAAAAGGGAGAAAATTAAATTAATTTAATTAAAATCAGATCCTACAAGCTTGCAATTGATTAAAGTATATAAAAACAAAAGTCATAAATGCTTGGAACTTCCCTGGTAGTCCAGTGGTTAAGAATCTGCCTTCCAATGCAGGGGACGTGGGTTCGATCCCTGGTCTGGGAACTAAGATCCCACATGCTGCGGGGAAACTAAGCCCGTACGCACTGCAACTACTGAGCCCACGCACTCTGGAGCCTGAGCACCACAACTAGAGAGAAGCCCACATGCCACAACGAAACATCCTGTGTACTGCAACTAAGACCCCAGACTAGGAAACAACCATTTTTCTGAGGAGCCCTGGCTTTCAGAGAGAAGTAAATTCAAGACAACAATCTGGCTCTAGTGGTGCTCAATGTTACTGGGCTGGTTGTGGCTTCATGGCCTCTTTTCTGGAACTTTTGTCATTTGGATATTGGACCTCCTGGACTGGTCCTGTAATTTGTAAAAAAAACTTTTTTCTTTTAAAATCTTTTTTTGTTCTGCTTTCTATAGGATTACCTCACCTTTATCTTCTAATTCTCTACTGAGTTTTTTTTTTTCTTTTTTTCCCTGATACCATGATTTTAAATTTCCAAGCGCTCTTTCAGTCTCAGAATGAATGCTGCTTCTGCTGCTTCTACTTCTCCTCCATCTCCTTCTTCAAAGTAGTAGTCTGTTCCTGCTTCACCATTACAATAGGTTCTTTTAACTCTCTTCGAATATCAGTACAGAACAACTTCCAGCTTTTCCTCTTGCATGATTCTGTGTCCTCCAGGTTGCTCTGTTGTTTGTTTTGTTCTCTTTCACATTAGGAGCTTTCTCCACTGTCTGGGAATCCTTGGTGATCTGCTCATGTTTAAGAGTGGAGCTAAAAAGACAGTTGGGAGCTCTAGGTATGTCAGTGGGGCTTGGGGCTTACGTCAGAACTTCACTTGTTTGTCAACTATGTGAGCAACTTCTTAGGTAATTCATATACACTCGTTTTAGAACACTGGAAGAATACGTTTTCATTTTTTGGTACCATTCAGTGGAACGGTTACAGGCAGTATACATTTTGAAGTGAATTTATATTTTCAACACTTTTCACCACCACTCTGATGTAACTACCCTTGCCATGGCTGATTTCAAACTACCAATGTGAGGTTTGTGGATGTGCAGCTGGGAGGACGCATACAGTGGCACACAATCATACAGTGTTCCACTATACAGATACAAGAAACTTAACCTTGAGAGTAAAGTCACCAGGATGTGGTAAATTTTGAGTATCTTTGCATTTAATACAATTTAGGTAATTGTAAGTGTATAGGATTTTATTTTTAATAAAGGCTATGTTAAACAACCAACCCACAAGTTTCCTGAATATTTAACAATTGGCTCTTGCAGGTGGGTATGAGCCAGCTCCAGCCTACCACTGGCCCTATGTGCCAAAGACTGGACAATCTGAATACAAGTAAGGATGACAGCTGCCATGGGCTGACACCCCTCACATTTGTTTAAACCCATGAGCTCACAAAAAGTTCACAAAGAACTTAGGAAAACACAGGCACAACTAGCTGGTGACCGATGGAAGAAGCCAGGGAACCAAGTCATTATTCTGAAAACTGATGAATGAAGAAAAGAGATCAAACACTTATCTAGCCTATCCTATATAAACTGTACCACTAGGTACACAAACAATAGATGAACAGAAGTTTTTCTTATAGAAGTACTTCAGCTAACAAAAGAAGAAAGAGGGATAGAATTTGTTATCATTTTGCAACTTCTATTGATTTAAAGGTTCAATATTTGTTAAATCGCGCGCACACACACACACACACACACACACAAATGACATGTCCCCAGATGGAATTAGACATCCCAATATGAAATATTGTTGCCAAAACAATCAAACCTGACAATGATCCAGCTTTTAGATCCAACTACCAATTTATATGATATAGAGAGGACCATGTAAAACAAAACCATTAGGATGCTATAAGCAAAATTCAGAGTGAAAAACTCTATAAGACAAACAACCCAGTTTCTTCAACAAATATACAAGTGTGAAAAGGAAAGAAAGATAAAAGAAAGGGAGGGAGAGAGAGACATCAACAAATGACAATGTGTTATTTGGATCCTGATTCAAAAAAAACATTAAATAATAATCTAATAAACATTTATGACATTTATGAGACAAACATTTGAAAAAAGACTGGTTATTTGATATTACAGAATTATTATTAGTTCTGAGGGTGTGATAATATTATTGTAGTTATGCTTTAAAATAGTTCTTATCTTTTAGAGATATATCCTGAAACATTTATGGGCAAATTAATAGGATGTCAAGGATATTCTTCAAAATAATATGGAAGGGCTTCCCTGGTACCGCAGTGGTTGAGAGTCCGCCTGCCGATGCACGAGACGCAGGTTCGTGCCCTGGTCCGGGAGGATCCCACATGCTGCGGAGCGGCTGGGCCCGTGAGCCATGGCCGCTGAGCCTGCGCGTCCGGAGCCTGTGCTCCGCAACGGGAGAGGCCACAACAGTGAGAGACCCGCGTACCGCAAAAAACCCCCAAAAAACCAAAATAATATGGAAGATTGAGTTATTTGTAGTGAGGTGTATGGACTTAGAGTCTATCACACAGAGTGAAGTAAGTCAGAAAGAGAAAAACAAATACCGTATGCTAACACATATATATGGAATCTAAAAGAAAAATGGTTCTGATGAACCTAGGGGCAGGACAGGAATAAAAACGCAGATGTAGATAATGGACTTGAGAACACGGGGAGAGGGAAGGGTAAGCTGGGACGAAGTGAGAGAGTAGCATTGACATATATATGCTACCAAATGTGAAATAGCTAGTGGGAAGCAGCTGCATAGCACAGGGAGATCAGGTAGGTATTTTGTGACCACCTAGAGGGGTGGGATAGGGAGGGTGGGAGGGAGGTGCAAGAGGGAGGGGATATGGGGATATATGTATATGTATAGCTGATTCACTTTGTTATACAGCAGAAACTAACACAACACTGTGAACCAATTACACTCCAATAAAGATGTTAAAAATAAAAATAATATGGAAGGGGGAGAAATGAATGGGAGTATAGACAAAATAAGACGAGTCATGAGTAGATACTGAAGCTGGGTAATGGAAACATGGAATTTAATTATTGGAGTCTGTTTACTTTTGTGTGTTTGAAATTTTTCTATAATAAAAAATGTTTAAATATTGAAATACTTCAATAGCTATTCATCTTACCAAAAATAAAAGGCACACTCCAACCACAATGCCTCCCAGGATGATCCCTTCTGGTGTTCCCCACCCCAACCTCCTTTCCTAGCACTCTGCCCCTCTATCACCACTCTGTACCAGTCATGCTCACCCCCAGGTCAAACACACCAGACACATGACCTTTTGGGGGATTTGCACTAGATTTCTCTGCTGAAGGCTCTTTCCCCAGATGTCCTGCATGGCTAACTCCTTCCCTTCCTTTACATCTTTGCTCAGATGTCCCTTTCTCAATGATATCTACCTGACTACCACATTTTTAATTGCAACTTTCTTCCCCAACCCTAGTGTTTTCATTACCCCTCATAATGCTCTACTTTTTCTCATAGTACTTATCCCCTTCCACGAATACTATACAATTTACTTATTTTTGTTATTTTTATTTCCTGTCTATTCTAACCACTAAAGTGTAAAATCCACAAGGACGAAGACTATTGTCCATTCTGCCCACATGTATTTTCTGTGTTCATAATAGAGCTTGGGACACACAATCTGAGATCAGTAAGTATGTGCTGAATGAATTCAATAAATGAATATGTATTACAAGGCCAATATTTTAAATAATATCCATTTTTAACTTTAAATTTACATATGGTATGGATTTTGCTTCCCACATGCCTTCCCCAAATTGACAGCAAGAGTTGCCCTACAATTCCAAAACAAAATGAATGAAATCGATGAAAAGAGTAGTAACCATCAAGTGTGCTTCTTAACTAAAACACCATAAACATTTAATCTACAGTTACATCACTGAGAATAGAAAATAACACCGGGTTTTGTTGTTGCTGTTGGCTGAGCAATTCACCCTGGCCCAGACAGAGAGGATTCATCAGGACATGGGGATCCTGAAATCTGTCACTTGATGGTTCCCAATCGTTTCTACTAAATAATGCCCCCTTTTTTAACATCAAAGGATATCATGAACGCCCACAACAATACAGCTGTAATTTTAGTGTACGTTAATTAGGGAAATACATAATAACAAACGGCTATGAACTAAACGAAACTGTATGTTATTAACCACAACTGTTATACTCATTTAAAATATAGTTACATGTATGCTCACATAAGTGCTTTTACTCAGCCTACATACAATGCTTTATGCAATATGACTTCACACGACCCAGGCAATAACCTCAAGTCTTCCCATAAGTCCAAGATCTACAGGATGAAACCAGTGGCATAAAGTATCGGAAATCTTCATTATGGATCTTTGAACCTTATAAATGGAAATATCACATTAATACAATTTAAGCACAAAAAAGCTCAAGTAACTTAAAGAAAAACAAACTAGTCCTCTGGAGTCAGACTGTCTGGATTCAAATCCTGGATCCCTCAATTACTAGTGTGTAATCTTAAAAGTTTACCATCCCTACACCTCAGTCTGCTCGTCTACAGAATAAGGACAATAACAGCACTTAATTCATAGGGTTATGATGAGGACTAAATGAGTCAGTATGTGTAAAGCCCTCAGAAGAGCGTGTGGCACCTAAGTCAGGGCATCTAAGTGCTGCTGTTTTTCACCAAGTTTCATCAAATCCAGCATTTAGTCTCTTGTCCCTCAAGGTGTGATATAAACTCACCATGCATTACACCTTTTTGCTGTTAAAGTTTAGAAAGGTTGAAAAAATAAAGTCTCAAAAAAAAAAAATACCCGCTGCCATGACACATCTGTTGAAACATTTAATATTTGTTAAACTATAAACACGAGTTTACTGATAGGCTCTACTGCTACAGTGGGTTAAATACCACTTTGGCAGGTTCGACAATTGCACAGTATTTGTAAGAAGAATTACAATGTCTACTGCACAGATATGTAAAGGTATAGAATTCTATGCCATTTAAAAAAAATTTTTCCCAAAGCAATTTTGGTAACACTACAGAGGACAGTTCTGGCAATCCTTTCCTTCCCAACAAAGCCAGCTTTAATAAAAATGAAGGCACTACCAGCTTCACTTGAAGTTGAACTTTAAGAAACCCTTTAAATGCAAAACTAAGTGTATCCCTGTTTCATATTTAACTTGCAATAGGATACCCAGCCACTATCAGGGGACTTGGCAAGGTTTGTGAGTTGACGACGCGATGCCTGCTGAGATGGGCTCCACACACAGGTAACACAAAATTGCAGACAAAATCTTCCAACCTACACCTCAGTCTCCTTTAAAGTTAATCTGAACACACCATACATGAAAGGAAATGAAAAGCGAGTTTTTCTCCTTTACCATGGCACTGGGACTTCCTGAGTTTTCCATTCCATTGCTGATTGGTCCAGAACTACTGTTTCCTTCTAACTATTCCCAATTGTGTCTGTCAGACATAATTAGGGTTACACACTAAAAAGGAAGTGTTAAAATGTAATAGTGCCATTAAATCCAACAAATAATTTTTACTTTCACCCTCAGTATATCAGGAAAAATAGCTATTACCATTTGACATCTGGGCTCAATGGAACCTTCATATTTTTAAGCTATTTTTATGTATAACTTACAGAAATATGAATAAAAGGATAGTGAAAACAAGGCTAGAAATGTTGCTATCTCTGCATTTATTTGTGATTTGTCTAATAATTATGAAATGTCAGTTTTTTCTCTTTTCCATTACGAGGGGAAAATGAAAAATTCTGCATTTTCAACTATGTTCAATTAACCCTAAAAGTAAGCTAGAACAATGATGTTTCCCATCTTCTTACATACATTCTTGAAACAGAATATAGAATTAGAAAAAAGTCCCAAAATTAGAAAAATGAAGGGTGACAATTTATTTCACTATTGGATCATCCTTATCTAGGTGATTTCATCCCTCTTCCATTTTATTAGTCTTTTGTTTAAAAGCATATTTGGGAATAACTGATGAGTAATGATGAGTCATAATAAAATAATACCTATGATGAGAAAATAGCAAGATGTTTCAAGATACAGGAAAATATGATCCATAAGATCCCATAATGTAACTTAGATTTATAAAAGGGTGCAATAGACCCATATGGTAATTAATGGCAAGGCAGAATGAGTTTTATTCAATTAAAAAAATTAAATTTTCTCTTTGTGCTTTGACAGCATCTAAGAAAGAATAAAAATCATGAAATGCCAATCCTTTCAGACAGTAAGAACTGCTCAAAACTCAAAAACAAAATTAGAGCCAATCAGGCTTCCCTGGTGGCGCAGTGATTGAGAGTCCGCCTGCCAGTGCAGGGGACACGGGTTCGCGCCCCGGTCCGGGAAGATCCCATGTGCCGCGGAGCGTCTGGGCCCGTGAGCCATGGCCGCTGAGCCTGCGCGTCCGGAGCCTGTGCTCCACAACGGGAGAGGCCACAACAGTAAGAGGCCCGCGTACCGCAAAAAAAAAAAAAAAAAAAAAAAAAAATTAGAGCCAATCAACTCTAACGATACACCGAAGGTTAAGAATACTTTTTCTCAAATTATGTTAAATGTTAATACCAGAAAAATTAAAAATTTTTCAATGTAAATAAAATCATCTATTAAATTAGAAACACTTTTAAATTTAAGATGGAATAAAATGGGTATTCTGTATTACTAGCAGTACTGTAAACTAATATAATATTTTAAGAGAAATTTCATTAAAATTCTTTTAACTTCCATAGTCTTTAACTCAGTAATTAAACTTTCGAAATTCAATCATAAGAACTAACCTGAAATATTGAGAAAACTGCATGAATGAAAGCATATATTGCAGTGGTATTCATGTAAGTTAGAACTTAGAAGAGGCCTAAATCTTCAAGACTAAGGGATGGCCTATCGTACAGTCATTTAAAATTATGGCTATAGGGACTTCCCTGGTGGCCCAGTGCTTAGGATTTCGAGTTGTCACTGCCGGGGCACGGGTTCTATCCCTGATTGGGGAACTGAAAATCCCACAAGCTGAGTGGCGGGGCCAAGAAATAAAATAAAATAAAATGACGGTTTTAAGACTATCTAGGAACATGGAATAATATTCTTCATCTTTTATTTCAGATGAGACCTCTCAAACATCACTCTGTAGCTGAACACCTAACTGCTATGAGGCATATACTCACAGATATTCACTAAGTAAGGACCACAAATCAAAATCTTTAACACACTTGCAGCACCTCCATACCCGCACCCTACTCAAAACACATTGTTGCTTACACACACCCTATCACGACTAACAGGGCGCACACACACACTTACTTTGAGGACTACATCACAGTAATAATAGTGGTTATGTTCCAGTGGGAGATTTTTGGTTTTAGTTCCCAATTTTTACCTAAAAAATTTAAAACAAAATGCCCCCTCAAATGTATTTAAGTTTGTAAATATATATACTTTGAAATTCAATTCCAGTGAGACTTCTAGGATATTGGTATAATCACAAATTTATTATGGCACCGCAAAATGATACAATTCTTTTGAAAAGCAATGTGTAATACATGTCAAAAACCATACATGTGTTTATACCTTTGACCTAAAAACTCCTACCCTGGGAATTTATCATAAAGAAATAATATAAAAGAAAAACGTGCACAAAGATACTCAATGCAACATTGTAATACTGAAAAATATTGAAAGTCTCTAAAAATAAGACAATGGCTATGTAAATTATGATACATTCTTTAAAAAAGAGTAAATATAAAATACACAGGAACAAGGAAAAGAGGTGACAAAAATGTTAAGTTAAAAAAGCAGAATATAGGGGCTTCCCTGGTGGCACAGTGGTTAAGAATCCGCCTGCCAATGCAGGGGACATGGGTTCGAGCCCTGGTCCGGGAAGATCCCACATGCAACTAAGCCCGTGCGCCATAACTACTGAGCCTCCGCTCTAGAGCCCGCGAGCCACAACTACTGAAGCCCGCGCGCCTAGAGCCCGTGCTCCACAACAAGAGAAGCCACGGCAGTGAGAAGCCCGCGCACTACAACGAAGAGTAGCCCCCGCTCACCACAACTAGAGAAAGCCCGCGTGCAGCAGCGAAGATCCAATACAGCCAAAAATTAAATACATGAATAAATAAATTTATTTTTAAAAAAGCAGAATATAAATACTGTTGAATTAAAAAGGGTTTAAAAATTGTATTAACTATGTCAATTAACCAAAAATTCTCTTCATAAATGAAAAAGGGATGGGCACACTGAAAAATAAGGAAGACTGTTATGTTAGAGTGGGGAAAAAGTGTTCATTTTTAAAGTATTTTCTAATGGGACTTTGAAGATAATGTTTAAAAATCAAAACATGCAGGGAAAAGTAGATACTCATGGATAATAATTTCAAATTTTTGAAAAGAAAATCTAGAGTTTCAGAAAGGATAACATAGGCCTTTGCTAAATGATAAAGCAAATTCTTGTCTAGATGCAAAAGTTTCCTTAAGGAAAATAAATTTTAAATATATTCCTATGTAACTGCTCTAGCAAAGTTCCAGAGACACTAAATTATTAACAATGTTGCTGTTTTTCTTTCTAAAACAAGCCATCTATGGTTAAGTTGTATGCTTTTTCTTAAGACTTTAAAAACTTTTCTTGGCATTTGATTGGATATTAACACTAACAGAAAAGGAAAGAGTGCCACCTACTGAACTGTAATCCCTTCCACAGTAAAAAAAGAAATCAATATTCCTATTTAGACTGCAGAATTTGAAGTCTCCAGCAAGAATAAAGTGGATAATTAAACATTATGAACTAGCAGCGTATTTTAAACATTACATTTTTACTACATAATACCTGATAAAAATGAATAATAACTTTAAACCAAGTCTGATTACATGCAGGAAAAACAATCAATCAATGCGTTAATTGTGCACATGGCAGTGTATTATCACAAACCATCAACAATTAATCAACACTGTAACGTAACATCACAAGGCTCACAACAAAGAAAAAAAAGTATTACAAGTATTGCTTCTTTTCTGTGGTAAAATTAGATGCAAATAGCTACCTTTAAGTATTATGTAAAATAAAATTCTTAAATATGTCTAAGGGTTAGAAAAAGTTGATTACAAGTTATTGAAAGTGGATCAGTAAAATTAAAGTCTATCACCAAAAAACAATGAAAGAGACATGCAGAAATATAAAAGATAGCTGCAAAGATCTGGCCCAAACAACTTGCACATTCACACACATCTTCAATCTATTTCTCTCAAAGCCAACCAGCGAGGTAACATTCTGAGTGATTCTGTGGTCTTCAGGTGTGAGTCTGTGGACCTGAGCTGGCTGGCAGTGCAGCTCACACAGGAAAGGCAGGACAGTCCGTCAACCAGAAGGCAGTAAAATACCCCAGCAGATGAGGACCTACTCTGTGCCGAGCACTTCACCCACCGCCAGAATTTTCACATCAGAAAGAATTAGACTGGGTGTTATTACCAACGTGTATATTTACAGTACTGTAAGTGTTTCTTCAGGATATAATGGTATGACAACCATCATACTTGGTGCTGAGATTTTCAGGAACAAATTGTAAATGTGGTCCAGCTCTCAAAGACCAAGTTGAAGACTTACAATAATAGATGATATTAATCTCATTCACTTTTCTTTTCTCCAGCCACGCCACGTGGCTTGCGGGATCTTAGTTCCCCAACCAGGGATTGAATCCGGGCCCATGGCAGTGAAAGCATAGAGTCCTAACCACTGGACCACCGGGGAATTCCCTCATTCACTTATAAGAACAACCCTATGGAGGCTACTATTTCCATTCTACAAATGTGGGAACTGGGGCTTAGGAGAGGAAAGAGTAGACATAACAATATTGGGGAGAAAGCAAAAAAAAAAAAAAAAAGAAAGGCTTTAAATCATCAAACCCCAATGAAATACCAAGCTAGAATTTTTGGCAGTCAAACACCACATGACTACAGCAAACAACAGGCATCACAGCACGAGCGTTATCTATAACTTTAAGCCCTAAACTAATAAACTGAAGGTTGATATTTAATCTTTTAGTAACAAAACTAACGTGAGGTGTTTTTGAACAGTTTCTGTTCTAAAATCTCAAAGCATATTAATTCAGTATCCTACAATGACAAACAGGGCCATCTTCAAAAATCCTCATTACACCATGAGGTCAATGAAAGGAGAGCCTTTGCACCCCCAACATGGGCCTGGCACAAAGCAGGTGCCCTAAAATTAAACTAGTAAAAATGACAATGATAACAATATGCAAACCCGGCCTTTTTTTTTAAAGCAAGTGCATCTGTTGCCCTTAAACAACATAGTCTGCTCGGCATCCCAGGTTCATGCCGGATTATTTAATCTTGAACTCTACCTGATTCCTCTTTTTAAAAAATAAATACAGGTTATGCTGGAGCATTGCCTGAGGGATAGAAAGTCCATTCTAAGGTTAATCCCCAGATCAGGCCAATCTGTTTAAGATCAGGACACCTAGATGCTGAGATTACCACCCAGCCTCCCCAGCATGAAGCCCCGCTCCTCTCTCTAACACACTCTCTATAATTTATCTACCACCCAATCCTGTCCACTCAGCACCTCTCCAATCCGGTCCTTCCTCTGATCACTTCACCACAGTCAGAATTCAGGCCCCATCAGCTCCCCCTTGCGTGGCCACACTAAGCTGCACCCAGGCTCTTTTCCAGGTCTTCTCTCTCGAGGCCATCCTCCTCCTCACCATGAGAATTTACTCATGGAACCATCTTATCCCGGCCACTTAACCGCCATCGAGTCCCTCATCCTTACAGCTCACTAAGTAAATATCTCAAATAATTTGAAATCATCTATAAATATTAGTCTAACCTTTCTTCTTTCCTATAGATTAGAAGCTCTAGGAAGGCAGACTTGGCGCTTTCTATTTTCGTTCACCCCTGTATCTCCAGAAATAAGCAGCATGCCGGGTTGACAGTAGGCTCTCCATAGCTATTTGATAAGTAAATGAAAAAATGATTCTGAATTTGCCTTTAGCACCGATGGTACAGGATAAATATATAACCGATTTAAATTGAAGCAAATAACTTGATATTATTCTCTCTGAAACAGAAAATCTCTATGTAGCCATAGCAGATAATTAGTTAAATAAAATGCAATTACTGCACTGTCCCAGATAAGATTCAAATTCAGCAAAGCAAGACAGAATAAATCCTAACTACAATAAAAACACTAATGTTGGGGTCTTAACCCAAGTCAGCTGTGTAACAACTATCTCCCTACTCCCCTCAACCTCCCTCCCTACACGCACGAACACACACACACACACACGGGAAATTTAATCCAAGAAATCTAACTGTGGATATTAGAAATGTTAAACTTCTGAAATTTTTAAAATTTGATAAAAAACGGACAAAATATTTTTTTCTGTCATGGATGCCTAGAAGGGAGAAACAGACAAATTTGGTGGTTGTAGTATGTAAAATATTAAAATGCTTAACTTTTCTAAGGCATTTGATATTACTCTGTTGATTTAGAAACATACAAACTATTATAACACTGGAAGTGTGCTGTGATTTTTATAAATCCACACAAATTAAAGGGAAAAAATTTCAACAAGGAAGAGAATTTTGGCCTGGTCCACTATAAACTGTGGTCTATCATATCAGCATGTGCTGGTACTTTTACTGTCCATTGTAAAATGTATACACCTCTACTTAAGGGCTGATTCTGCTAGTCTGAATGCAAAGCAAAAGATACCCATATTTTTAAAAAACCTCATTTAAAAACTTATGCTGTAGGTAAAAATCCATATCAAAGGACAATAATAATAAGCAAAAATTCACACAAGTGAAAGAATCAAATAAGATGTTACCAAACGTGATTTTTTTTTTTTTTTTTTAAATAACTGCACTGAAGGAGTCAATCTGAAAGGAAAAGAAGAACACTGGAAGAGCCCAAGGATAAACCCTGCTCTGTTTCAACCTGGACTTGGAGAATAACAGCAGGGTGATGAGTGATGCAAAGGACACTGGGCTAAGACCAATGCTGGGCCTCGAGGGCCAGCTCTGTCACTCAGCAGCTGTATTACTCTGGACAAGCTACTTTCTGAGACAGCTTCCCCAGCGTTCTGAACAAACTGCCCTAAGGAGAGCGGTCAGTACCTTTCTCTGTGTCTCGAACTGACCACTCAGGTAGAGTAAAAGGGCTTTAGGTTTTGTACAAAAAGGGCTTTAGGAGTGGAGAGAGAGTGCAGAGGAAGCAAGACCAGTGTAAGTTCTGGAGACAAAACCAATCATTAGAACAAGACATACTGAGGGTGATGATGGAGACACACATTACATGGCGTCTAAAGGAGCCCGGCTGAGGAGGGGACTCCAGATGAACCTGAGCAAAGATATGGAGGTGCATGGTTCATTTGGGGAAACATAAGCAAGTTAATGATTCTGGAGATTAAAGCCTGAAGCAATGCGGGGCATGAAACTAATATGAAAACGCAGACAGAAGTCTCATCATGAGGACCCTATAGGTTCACGCTCAGAAATTTGTCCTTAACATCACAGACAAGTCAGCACATATCAACCCTTCATTATCACTTCAGATGTAACCTTTAGGCTCAGATGCTGTAGGATTAAGAAAAACAACACGATGCCTCCAGGTAACCACCTAGGATACACAGAATAAACTTTGCCCAGACCTTCGCACCCCAGCCCTGGGACGTTAGGAGGGGAGACCCTGAGAGGGTCCAGTGCAGGGCTGGCCACTGGGCTGGACTTGGGGCCAGGACGCTTTCCGCAAGCCCGTCCGCTGAGAAGACGGGCTTGATGACGGTACTGCTCCACTCAGGAAGGCCTGCCCAGGCTGAGATTTCCAACAACCACAGAAGGAAAGCCCAAGAGTGGGGAGAGGGGACGCCTTATTCTCCTCTCTACTGTCAATCCCACTTCCCCGTGTAGGACTTGACACTGTGGGAATCCACGCACGCAGCACTGAACGGAATCACCAAAACCGGAATCCAGCCCTGCTCCCAATGCACCATGTAACGCAAGGCAAGGTAACTGAAACATTTTTTTTTGGAACTTTCATTTCTCCTCTGTAAAGTGGGAGTGATAACAGCATCTGCCCTTAGGGTTGTTTCAAGATTAAATGAAATAATATTTATAAATTTGCCATGTGATGCCAAGCTTTTTTATATGTCTACTTTCAAATAAACAAATATTGATATTTTAGTGACTTAAAAGCAGTGCAAATTTCCTCATTAGCACTCTTCTATTCAGTTAGTAAGTAATCTAAGTTGGAAGAATAAACATCTTTTCTTTAGAATGATTAAAGCTACATTTATCTTGACCCAGTGCAGCCAAAATTTAAAACAAAAAAAAATTTTTTTTTAAATTACGGACTTCCCTGGTGATGCAGTGGTTAAGAATCTGCCTGCTAATGCAGGGGACATGGGTTCAAGCCCTGGTCCAGGGAAGATCCCATATGCCGCAGAGCAACTAAACCCGTGCGCCACAACTACTGAGCCTGCGCTCTAGAGCTCACGAGCCACAACTACTGAGCCCATGTGCTGCAACTACTGAAGCCCACGCGCCTAGAGCCTGTGGTCCGCAACAAGAGAAGCCACCACAATGAGAAGCCCGCACACTGCAAAGAAGAGTAGCCCCTGCTCACCGCAATTAGAGAAAGCCCACACACAGCAACAAAGACCTAATGCAGCCAAAAATAAATAATAAATAAAAGCAATCAATAAAAAAAAGTGGAAATGTTCAATTAAATACAATAATATTTTTTTAAAAAAGAGGCCCAAGTAGAAATCAAATTACATTTACATTAAAAAAATTTTTTTAATCTATAATTATCTTGCATGAAAAAAAGAACTTGCTCTCCACAGACATTTTTGGTTTTCCTTGAGAAACAAGGAGCACGCACTGTACCTGTAAGCAGTGGAGAGCCAATAAGGTGTTTGACACTATGGGATAGACTTAAGTTTTATTTAGCAGCTTATCGTGGAAGATAAGGATAGTTCAGGAGAGAAATAAAGGTTTAAACAAAGGGAATTTTGGGGTAGTGTTTTAGAAATTTTTAGGAAAGAAAATTAGCAGAATTGGTTATGGGACTGAAGGAACAGAGTGAGCGGAGGGGCCAAAGTCAACACTCACACGTCTAGCTTGAGCGGCTGGGTATCAGATGGTGCCACCAACAGAAACAGATAACACAGATTATCAAGGGTGAGATACTCTGTGTAGCCCTTGACGTGCCAATGTGAAGTACCTATGGGAAATGTGGAAATGGCCGCCTGACACCTGGATATAGAATCTCAAAGGTGTGGTATGAGGGGACAATTTGGGGACTCATCAGTATCCAGATGACAGGTGAGACCAGGAGAGTAGAGAAGATCACACACTGAAACGCTGTACAGTGTGGGAAGCAGCAGGTCAAGGATACAATTTTGGGAGCATCAACATTCTGGAGGTAGAAGAGCCACGGGAGATGAGCCCATGGGAAGCACAGAGAGTGAATTAGTCACATAAAAAGAACTAAGAGAGGACGATGTCACTGAAGAAAAGGAGTTTCAAGGGGTGCCCAACAGTGACCAATGCAGCAAGAAGGCCCAATAAAGGGAATCCTACAAGAAAGCTGCTGCAGTGGCAGTGCAGTTTGGGGATCTTCCCAAATTGCCACATAAAAATAGAGCAACTACTATAATGAGGTGACAAAGTCCACCCCTCGACACCAAAACAGAGGGTGAGGGCCAATCACCAAGAGCCACAAGCCCTGAGTACTACCCATATGCCAGGGCGAACGGTGAGAAGCAACGGGGAGACTGAAAGAAGATTCTCCTGAAAAAGGAGAGCCTTAAAACCCCAGCAGGTGCTGACTGCCAGACAGGCAGGCCACACGAGAGGAGGGGCTGAGGCTGGGAAGGTCTGGCCACTTCCAGGGGCAGGGGAAGTGGGGGTGGGGGGTGATTGATGTAGAGGGCGGAAGGGTCAAGCCCCCCGAGCTTTCAAACCTGACCCTTGGCTCCTCTGCCCAGGACAGAGCCCACTGAGAAGAAACTTGCTGGGCCTGGAGTCATAGCTGAGCAGAAAAGGAAAAGCAAGCTGACAAGAAGGAAAGGGAAGATCCAGATACAAGTGCTGGAAGAAAATGATACAGAAAATCTCAGAAAGCAAGCTATGTCTGCGCATTACACAGCAATAGCAGAAGAGGGAGCACGTAAAGCTAGAAAAACCACCCTCAACTTCCTTACAGATGTTCAGAAAACCTACATTCACCTGCACAATTTCTATAAGAAAAAGGAAATGAAATACCAAAATAACATCCCTACAGACAATGAAAGTACACGAGAAACACACACTCAAAAAACAGATGAAAACTGTAATGTTCTATTTGAAGATGGTCTAGAAGACGTGAAAGAGCATAAATCAAAATTAGGAAAACACAAAAGATGTAACAGAACTCAAGAAAGCAGCTATATGGTCTGACAAGGTACAATCATAGAAAACTGGGGGTGAGGAGTAATAGGATAGCATAAGCAAAAACAAAATTTTTACCTGTTTCATGAATCATGAATGGCAGTTTTAATAGTGTATGTGTAATCCAGGATATGGATAATGTTCTAATTCTATCATCTTCTTTTTATCCCTGGGAACCAGAATTCTTGTTAGAGACAAAAGTATTTACTGATATAACATGAAAAGCAAAACACCCAGAGTCATGAATTTGAATTGGAAATATCTGTATAAACTCCTGAGGTCACCTATCTATTATCTGTCTGTCTGTCTATGTATTCACACACATCTGTATGTATATACATGATATAGATATTTATTTAGTTACTGCCTAGAAACAATGACAACCCAGTTGTAGTAAGTACCCCAACTGCCCAGATTGTGAACTGGAAATGCCATTTCCCAAGAAGCCAAGGCTTTCTTGGAAAAGTGACTGATTCCGAGTGTGGCACAAGAATATACAAGATGAGCTAGGACATTGTGCGACACCAGGTAGCAAGGGCACCATCAGAGACCACTAGCATCATGTCAAAAGGATTCAGAAGCCACACTGAAGAAGCCTCCACTGGCCAAAAGATGGGAAGATCTGGTTTGCAATAAGGGTAAGAATTGTAATGAAAGAAACCTAACAAATATCTTTAAATCTATGAGTTCACAGTGATATATCAAAAAAAAATTAGTCACCTATGAATGACAAGGAACCAATTCATTATCTTAAAGACAAGGGAGATAAAATGAAAGAACCAAGCATTTATCCTGCTTTTGCTGTATGAACTAAGTAACTAAACAGTGAATGAGGGAAAGGATTTCTTTATAAAATTATTCCAATTAAAGAATGAGATAAAAATAAAATGATAGAATATCAGTACCTTATGACCCCAACGAATGAATAGACCTAGGCACTGAGCACTGAAACTCCTAGTATCAAAAAGAGTGAAAACCAGGGACTTCCCTAGTGGCACAGTGGTTGAGAATCCGCCTGCTAATCCCACCCCTCTAGGTGGTGACCACTTAGAGAGGTGGGATAGGGAGGGTGGGAGGGAGACACAAGAGGGAGGGGATATGGGGATATATGTATATGTATAGCCGAGTCACTTTGTTATACAGCAGAAACTAACACAACATTATAAAGCAATTATACTCCAATAAAGATGTTAAAAAAAGAAAAGAATCCACCTGCCAATGCAGGGCACACAGGTTCAATCCCTGGTCCGGAAAGATCCCACACGGATCACTGGTCCGGGAAGATCCCACATGCCACGGAGCAACTAAGCCCCTGCGCCACAACCACTGAGCCTGCACTCTAGAGCCCATGAGCCACAGCTACTGAGTCCGCGTGCCACAACTGCTGATCCACGCGCCTAGAGCCCATGCTCTGCAACAAGAGAAGACACCGCAATGAGAAGCCCGAGCTCCACAACAAAGAGTAGCCCCCACTCGCTGCAACTAGAGAAAGCCTGTGTGCAGCAACGAAGACTCAACACAGCCCAAGAAAAAAAAGTGAAAACCAGACATTTGTCTCCTGATGAAGGAAAATGACCCTGCATCTATCTTGCCAGAGGTACTGATCAATCCTCAGATTCTTGCTGCCAATTTCCAAGAATCACATTGTGCTGCACCATGAGTACACAGTCAGCAAAATCCGGACTGTGGGAAATAGTGTAAGTCCAACCACCCAGGTTCCGGAAAAAAGGGGATTTGGTGGGGGCAGGGAATTACAGGGAGGACCTGTAGATTAAAAGAAACTTTAAAAGACATGTAAAGTAAAAAGAGGGGCTATGTAAAGAAATTAAAGTATCTAGAGATACATGTTTGATTGACAGAACTATAAAGAAAAGAAAAGCAGTATGTGCTATAAAGTGAGGACACTGGAGGGAGGGAAGAGGGGCTGGGCATATGGAGGGCTCTGGGGTGGCTGGTAAAGTTTTATGTATTGAACTGGGAGATGGTTAAAAGGTATTTTCTTTATAATTCACTAAGCTATACCCACCCCCCCCCAGAAAAAAACAGATCAGTAAGGATAAAAATTTCCTTTAAGTCAACCAGTTAGGCAGTACTTGGGATCTCAGTGAGAGCTGCTTCAAGAAAAGGATGGAGGGAGAAGTCAGATGGCAGTAGCTTGAGAAATAAATGCACAGGCTCAGCGGCCATGGCTCACAGGCCCAGCTGCTCCACGGCATGTGGGATCTTCCCGGACCGGGGCACGAACCCGTGTCCCCTACATCGGCAGGCGGACTCTCAACCACTGCGCCACCAGGGAAGCCCAAGGATTCATACTTTAAACAATGTTATTCATGGTGAATGGGAGTACAAGGAAAATAACGAGGACCTTTCGTTTTATACTGAATATACTTAGGCAATATTTCCTTTTTTTTCAACATGCTTGTGTTACTTTTGTTAATTATTTTGAACCTATAAATGTTTATCTTTTAAAAGAGCTTCATAGTGACTTTCCTGGTGGTTCAGTGGTTAAGACTCCATGCTCCCAATGCAGGGGACTTGGGTTCAATCACTGGTCAGGAACTAGATACCGCATACCAAAACTAAGATCCCGCACATGGCCACAGAAGTCCTGCGTGCCGCACGTAAGATCCAGCGCAGTCAAATAAATAAATTGAACTTCCCTGGTGGCGCAGTGGTTAAGAATCCGCCTGCCAATGCAGGGGACATGGGTTCGATCCCTGGCCCAGAAGATTCCACATGCTGCGGAGCAACTAAGCCCGTGAGCCACAGCTACTGAGCCTGCACTCTAGGGCCCGTGAGCCACAACTACTGAGCCCCTGTGTCACAACTACTGAAGCCCAGGTGCCTAGAGCTCCACAACGAAGAGTAGCCCTGCTCGCTGCAACCAGAGAAAACCCGCGCACAGCAACAAAAACCCAACGCAGCGAAATAAATAAAATATAAATAATAATAAAAAATAAATATTTTTTAAAAAACTACACACAAAACAATATTTAATAAATAAATAAACAAACAAACAAATAAATAAAAGAGCTTCATAATATAAGCCCTGGGGGAGAAGAGACAAATTGAGAAGAATTTCAAATAGTTTCTGGAGAAGAGTTTAATTTGAAGGTGGAAATACTCCACCTTCAAAGAGGGGGCGTGTATCTCCCAGCTCCTTAACTGTGGGCTACGTGTAAGGAATTCTTTCCAAAGATGACAGTGTGGGAAGCAGGAAAGAGGGTATCTTTACAGTGGAGAAACCTGAGAAACACTACCTCGGCCAGGTGACCAAGGTCAACATCAATACTGATCAATCACATTGATAGGATGTTCCCCTAATATGATGTGATGAAAATGGCACTTTACTTCTGTGGTCTTCCTCCCCCAAAACTCATAACTCCAGTCAGATCATGAGAAAAGCCTCAGACAAATTCCAACAGAAGGGCATCTATAATGTATCTGACCAATACTTCTCAAAAGTATTCTCAAGGTCATCAGAAACAGGGAAAGTGAGAAGCTGTCACAGCCAACAGGAGCCTAAGACAGGACAACTAAAGTAATGAGTATCCTGGATGGGAGCCTGGAACAGAAAAAGGATATTAGGTAAAAACTAAAAATAATGGGCTTTAGTTAATAATAATGTATCGACGTTGGCTCATTAACTATAACAAACATCCCATACTAAATATAACATACTAACACTACAGGAAACTGGGTACAGGATATAAGGGGACCCTCTGTACTATATTCTCAATTTTTCTGTAAACCTAAAACTATTCTAAAAAATACTATTCTAAAAAATATTTTAGGAATAAAAACCCTAAAAGTAGCAACATCACAGTATCTTTACCAAGTTTGCTAGGTTGAGGTTGGTAAGTTTCTGCAATAAATAAAGCAGAGTAAATGGTTTCTATTTATTTTTTCTTTGTCAAATATTATGGACAGATCAACAGACCACCTGAACACTACTGAACACACTCTGAGAACCAAACAATGACTTTGGCAGAGAATGCTATTTTTCACGCATTCCTCAGCACAACAAAACAGGGAAGAAAAATTTTTTACTGCTGTGAATATGAAAATACGTACGACAGGCTGGCGGGAGAATGTTCTTGGTGACACACACTGGGTACCGGCCATCAGAACTGTAATAGTCTACACAAGACGTGCATTTATAAAATACTTCAAAGAGGTCTCACTTGTAAACATTTAATCAGATACAACGGGCAGGAATGCCTTCTACTTCATCTCCTCCCACACCATCTTCACAGGGCTGACAATCAGAGAGCTCTTCCATCAAGCACGCACCCTAGCCCAGCTGTTAAGTTTGTGTTCCCTCAGCCCCTAAGCATGTGATTAACATTGTTTTAGATTTACTCTTATTGTCAAGTCACTTCACAAATGTATATTGTCTTTCAAGTGAAAAGGAACTTCCTCAAGAGTGAGGAAGCAGGACTTCCCTGGTCGCACAGTGGTTAAGAATCCGCCTGCCAACGCAGGGGACACAGGTTCGAGCCCTGGTTCGGGAAGATCCCACATGCTGCGGAGCAACTAAGCCTGTGTGCCACACTACTGAGCCCCCGTGCCACACCTACCTACTGAAGCCCACATGCCTAGAGCCTGTGCTCTGCAACAAGAGAAGCCACCATAATGACAAGGCTGCGCACTGCAACGAAGAGTAGCCCCCACTCACTGCAACTAGAGAAAGCCTGCGCACAGCAACAAAGACCCAACACAGCCCTAAATAAATAAATAAATTTATTTATTGTTTTTGTTTTTGTTTTGCAGTACGTGGGCCTCTCACTGCTGTGGCCTCTCCCGCCGCGGAGCACAGGCTCCGGACGCGCAGGCTCAGCGGCCATGGCTCACGGGCCCAGCCGCTCTGCGGCATGTGGGATCCTCCCGGACTGTGGCACGAACCCATGTCCCCTGCATCGGCAGGCGGACTCTCAACCACTGCGCCACCAAGGAAGCCCAAATAAATTTATTTTTTAAAAAAAAAAAAGAGGAAGAGAGATGGGACATTCATTGTTACATGTCCTATGCGTTCAGCACTGTACTATTCTATATAAATGTCTTACAAAATCTCTCACTTAGTCCTCACCATCGCTCACATGGCAGGTATTACACCTATCCTATGGAGGATGGATATGACGTTAGGAAAAGTAAAGTGACTTGGTGAGACTGTAAACTCAGTAACTAGTTGAGTCATGTCTGAACAGCTCCATGAAGTCCAAGCTTCTTCTACTACAGCCCGCTGCCCCTTCAGGCCTTCTAGGCTTCCACCCCCACCAGACGACTTAGACTGCTGTGCGTGGAGAAGACGTTCACACGCTTTTTTGACGAGAACCAAGTCAAAGGATTGATAAGAGGGTAGTCCCATGACAGAACTTTGCGAACAAAATGTTATGACCAAAGCCTGACCGTGTCCGTGGCTCTTACGAAAATAAAAAAATAAAAAGCTTGGTGAACAGGTGTTATTATCAAAGCTGTTCACGTCTGTACCACACTGTGCACCACTAACCAGAATACTAGATACTTTCTAACATGCTGTGCCTGTGGAAAAAAAGACGTCAGGTTGTAAATGATTTATTAAGTTGACTTGTGTGGCTATATTAAAAAATGGTAACCACAGGACTGTATTTTATGTCCTTTTCCATGAATAAGGGGAAAAGTTTTGGATAAGCATCTTATCGTACTGCCTATCATTACTACATCCTTATGAACCATATGCATATCGTATGAATCAGCAATATCTCTGCTCCTTAGAAAATCCCTAAGTGTTAGCTGAAAAGAGAAGTGGTCAAGGCTTACATAATTCTCCTCTTAAAATGTTTATAATTTTTATTGAAGAAAACTTGAAATAAGATTCAAGTTTTGCTTCAAATAATCCAGAAGAGAAACTGAAAAATTTACTATTGTAATTTCAGACAGAAGTCACTAGCTAAAATCACTGAATTCTTTTTCATACTTCCTTCACTACCCAGCAAAAATCTACTATCTCAGTCACATTTCCTTGGCAGTATTTAAATATGATAACTGTATCACTTGGAGAGAATTTCACTGTGCCATAAAAATGAAACAAAAGGGTTAAGCATAGATTATAATCAAAGTCCTAGCCTTGGTTTTGAGTAATGAGTTCATTAGGGCTTATTACACTATTAAAAATAATTAAATAACTCTCTAAATGAATAAATGCAGGCCATACATGGACCAGAGATGAACCTGTATGTGAACCAGGAACTGAGATTAATCAAATATGGATTCAAATTTTCAAAAAGACTAGAAAAAAATTAAACAATATAACTATTAAACAGGAGGTGTAACAAGAGACAGAATGAAATGAAAACTACAAAACAGATTTAGAAAGCTCCAAAGCGCACCGAGAAAATGGACTAAAACTTTCTACATGGGGAAGATAGTAGTTCCGACTGAATCACACGCCAACTGATAAAGAACCTAAGTCTTGGCCATTACACATTACCACTGTCTAACCCACTGACATAAAACTCATATCCTTCTGAGATCACTGATGTGCCAGTTATATACAGTGCCTTTCCTTTAGTTTCCTCCTACGTAACGCCTTCAGTTTCCCCCCAGCATTTGATTACCATTCATGTTTTCTTAGCACAATTCCAAATTTTGTGTACTTCTAAGTGGCCTTTCAGCTAAAAATTTCAGAGCCATACAAAGACTATTCTTAAAGAACAAGAGGACAGATCACGGACTGACTTAGCACTACTTTCATGACGAGGTCCAGGATGCTGAATAAATCACATCCAATGACAACAGCAAAGAAGGACATTCCAGGCCTACCTGACAGTCATGACCTGTTTATACGAGAAAATGGAGTTCTTCTCAATACAGCTACTAGCAGGCCTCTGCCCAAGAAACCCTCCTTTGATAATTTTAATATTGAAACGTATTTGTTATATTTTTAAAGTAAATAAATATATGCTTAGAGATGCTGTAATAAATATAAGTTTCTAAGATCAAAACCACTGACATTGGGGAATGAGGGGTTTAAAGAGAATGACTTTACATAGGGAGCTACAAACAGTAAGATTTTCTCCAAGGTAATAAAGGCTACAAATACAAATAAATTCAAAGGTGGGGAGGAGACAGATTTTTAGCCGCTACTAAGGAAAGCTGGGGATGACCGAGATGCATGTGGAGATTTCCAAGTCCTGCTGTTCATGTACCATTAGGCCAGAAAAGGAGAAACAAGGAACCTCTACAGGCAAGATTCTATAAACAACGTTTACTTGAATTGAGTTCAAGAACATTTACTGAAGGCACCCTTTGTATCACATTTACTGGTGAAACTGATTGCTGCCTTCAGTCAGGATTAAATCTCTAAGAACTTTAAGCAGAAAAGTGCTAAGCTGTCAAGCAGAGTCTTTTTCTAAGGGACTCAAACCAGAAAGCTATGACAACCTTCCAAAAGGTTACAGCGAGTTCTTTCCACACCCATGGTGCCTATCACCAAGCACGAACACAGCACTTCACCTCAGCACATTTGATTACAGCACCAGCACTGTTCAGTAGAGCCCGCTGCCCCGAGATCCAGAGTGTCTGATGGCCACGCACCAACCCAGGATAAATCTCTACAACTTAGGGCCAGTGTTCATCCAGTTTTTCAGATGAGGAAACACTGACACACAGATTGTAAAACAACTTCTTTCATGTCTAAAGCTAGTCTCTGAAACAAGTAAGTAACACTTCAAAATGTTATTAAAGTGCAATTGGAGATTAGAAGAAATGAACCACAAGAAACTGGGACCCTCAGGAATTGCTGGTGGGAAGGAAAAATGGTGCAGCCACTGTGGAAACAGTATAGCTGTTCCTCAAACAATTAAATATAGAATTACCATATGATACAGCAATTCCTCTTCTGAGTATAGACCCCAAAGAACTGAAAAGCAGGGAATCAGGTATTTGCAACGTTCATAGCAGTATTATTTGCAACACCCAAAAGGTAGAAACAACCCAAGTATCCATCAACAAGTGAATAAACAAAATGTGGTTTAATACGCACAATGAGGTATCATTCCGCCTTAAAAAGGAGAGAAATTCTGACACCTGCTACAACACAGATGAATCTTGAAGACATTATGCTAAGTGAAGTAAGCCAGACACAAGATAAGTAACATTCCACTTATATGAAGTACTTAGAGTACTCAAATTCATAGACAGAAAATAGAATGATGGCTGCCAGGGGCTAAGAGGATGAGGAGTTATTGTTTAATGGCTACAGAGTTGGAGGTTAAAAAGTTCTGGAGATGAATAGTGGTGTTGGTAGCATAACAATGTGAATGTACTTAATACCACTGAACTGTACATCAATAAAAAGGTTAGAAAGTTATTTCTGCCATCATTGGCATTATCCTGAAGCACATCTATGGCTTTAGAACTTTAAAAAATAAAGAAATTTCAGCTTTTCCATTTTTTAACGAGAAAAAATATTCTGTACCTGCGTTAAAGACCACAAATTACTATGTATCTCTTTAGAATCTTAGTGAACCTAAATGATTAACATGTAAAATCATGCAGGAAAAAAGGAACTCTGCTTGGATTGACTACTGTGCCTGATTAGGTATTATTTTACAATAAAAATTCCATATGACCAAACATAAACATTTCTACTCATCATAAAAATGCAGATAGCATGCTCTCACTGCTGATGGCCCAGATTCAATCCTTGGTCAGGGAACTAAGATCCCACAAGCCACACAGCGTGGCCAAAAAGAAAGAAAAAAAAAAATACAGATAAATAGATAAATCTGCATAATATTAGTGAATGTTCACTCACTCACTGTTTCCAGTATTATCCAACTCACATTTATAATAAGGGGGGAAGGGGGAGAGCTACCCCAATTTTCTTTATGTTTCAAAGGCTTTCTCATTTACTTAATATCCCGTTCTCATATAATACATCTTTGACAGACTTCTCTCTGTGGTCACATTCTGTCCTCCCCTACTTAAAATTTACAAAGGAAATCAAAGCCTCATCAGACATACCCTTGATTCCATGGCTCTGCCTGGTGAGGCCCGCTGCAAGTTTGTTGGCTTAAAGGTTAGAATAATTTGTAAGTAGTATTACAATATTTTTACTGCATTTCTAGAACTTATATGTTAGCATAACTTTTTATGTAATCCAGTTAGGAAACCTAAGAAGATTAAAAACCCGTTAAAATAGTTACTAATATATGAGCGAGAAACAAACAAAAAACCCCACAGACCTTCTTGAGAAGACACAATGGGTGGCATGTAATCAGGGATGTATTCTTTTCTTTCCTCTGCATCTTTACTTCCGGGTTGAGGAAACTGAAGTACGTTGTTCTTGCTAACAGGAAATGAAGGAATTTGATGTGGGAAAGTGACAGGTTCAATGTTGTGGATATAGTCTTCTAGTTCATGAAGACTAACCCCCATAAGTTGGAAAGCTTCACCAACATCATCCAAAATTGGGTCTGTCCGGCCATCTGAAACAAAGTCAAAAGCAAAGCAAATTATTTTAAGCAAATTCCATGAATATTTTTTAAAATATTAAGAAAAAAGTATTAGGTAAATATGCAGCTCAGAATCAAATATACTATATACTTAAGACCCAGTCACTGGAAAAAATTGAATAGATTTTCAATAGACTATCATATTGTTTAAATATTAGAAAGTTGACTCTGAAAGTCAATTTTAAATATGATCTGACAACCAACCAGAACACCACAGACAATTCATACTAACAATCAGCCAGTACAGAACTAATGTCAAAAGTAACTTACAGATGGTCAACAGCACCTGGAACAGTGGCTGACACAAAGTAAATGCCCGATAAATATTACTATTATTATATTTTATCGAATAAGTATTGATAGAATGCTGAGCTAGGTAAATGTCCATTCCATTTTCTCTACTGCTCAGTGATACAACTCTGGAAACTACAACAGCGGTTGGCATATAGTTGGCACTCCATAAACATTTGTTGAATGAATTATACCACTGAATCAATTTTTTAAATCCAAGAAAATCTGCTGAAAGGGCTTAGACCATAAAGGTAATTTACATGTAAAATTTAAATGTATTTAGAAGACACCGTATAAAATGGGTAGAGATAAAATGATAAAACATTAGATATAGTGAGATTCTCTTTACAAAAGGAAGTTTCTCCTCTGCCTGCCCTTAGCAGAACTTAAGGTCTCTACATCTTTTAAAACTTCTATGAAAATTCCAGTTCCAGATTTCCAATAAATAGCTTATTTTTTTTAACTATCATCTCCTATGATCACGCCAAACTGTTTGTCTGAAATTAAATCATGATGTAAAATGGAAAAGAATAATCCAAAGTTCATAAAAATTAGACACATGTTTGCTCACACCCACACAAGGAAACTTCTGGAAGGATATACATCCAACTGTAACAGTTTATGGGGCTGAAAGCTGCAGAACAGGGGAAGGGCAGAGTTGAAGCAGGAGACTCGTTTCTAACTTCAAAGATTTTGTAGTCTGAATTTTTATACAAGTATGGGTTACTTCTTTGACGTAGAAAAAAGAGAGGATAAATAAAATGAATACTCATTCTTTCCCTTAATGACAGACAGGCATTTCAACTCTTTGATTCTTATTAAAAGCAGTATTCTTTTCTCAGTCTTAAAAATGTGGTCCTCTTGAATTCTTCCACATTTTTGCAATTTCAACCCAAGACCTTCTGGTGTTCCCCCTGCACCCTTTTGGGTACCGGCTTTCAGAATTTTTCCTTTCTCTCTCTTCCTACTCTCACTGTCTCAGCCTAGTTTCAAGTTCTCCCACCTTGCGCCTCTCTTGCACTTAACCGACAGCACAACTGTCTTGAAGCATCACTTTAATCACACAATCCCCCTCCGTAAGAGTATGCAGTGTTTCCTACCACGTTGTAATTTCTCTCTCTGTTAAGTCCCTCCCTAATCTGATCTCGCTCCATTTAACATCTTCCTCTAGCACCTTCCAAATGAACTGGTTACATATGCCAAGCTGGCCGCCTCACTTACTCCCACTTGGTTATCTCAGGTTATGCTTTTCTCTACCTGACATGCTCCCTACATTATACAACCTTGCTTCACGGCTCAACTCAAATCTCATCTTTCCAGTGAATCCTGCCCTGGAACCCAGAGTGTACATGTGTCTCTCCTTCACCGTATTCCTTTTGCATTTACTGCCTATACCTATACCGTGCACTGCTTTCAGTGTATACACACATTATTTAATGTATAATACAATGCATACAGAAACTTCTGCCTCTGAATGCTTTGGCAAATCGTTACCTTAGGGAAATTTTCAAATGCATTATTTGTTGAATTGATAGTAACTTCTGATACTTGCTTTAACTTTAGAGCATTTTTTTAAAAAGGAACAAATACCATCAGTTTGCTTTTACTGACATTTCGACACCCTTTAACACACCTTACGGGCAGGGATTGTGTCTAAGTAAGCCTATGTCTCCGACATGTAGCACAGAACTCAGATCATAAGTGGTGCTCAATAAACGTGTGTCAGAAAGACAAAGGAAATAAAGAAACAGAATACAAGATTGCATAGTGGTGACCTGATGTTACAGTAACTCCGGTTCAAAATAACAATAGTGTAGAGAAAAGAATATTTAAAAGTCTATGACTAATAAGTATACCAGGAATTAGCATTTTCAAAAAGTCACCAAACCACAATGGAGAATGAACCCGATCATCGTATTCTCACTAAAAGCAAGAAAATCATTACAGAAATTGGTTAATTATCGAGGTTCACATTAACACAAAACAGGGATCACCCGATGACTCTAGAATACCTGGTTGCTTGGAGTGTCAGCACCTGTCTGGTACCATGTATAAGGCAGGAACAGTAACTATGTATTCAGGGTTATTCTGATTACCTAAAGGTACAGAACATCTGTCCTCATTTAGGGAGCTTGGTAGCAAAAATATAACCTGGACTACGTATGCTGTAACAGTATACTCAAGCACCAGAAGGGAGGAGGGAGGGAAGAGAAGCAAAAGCAGACAGCAGTGTGCTGGTGGTGTATTTTAAAGATCAAGATGAATGAGAGCTACTCAACAGTTCCAAATTCAGATTAGAAGTATCCATGAAATCAAGCTGTCTAAAAATACACATTTTTAAAACTCAAAAGATGAAATGACTAAATAGTTATTATGGTGGTGGATTATCAGTTCACTTATTTATTCAACAACTATTTCCTGGGTGCCTATTCTATTATGGCACTGTACTAGGTTACAGAATACAAATATAATACATTTGTCTCCTGGGGAGGGGAGAGGGGAGGGTGAGAGATACACACAGATGATTACAAAACAAGGTGTTCAATAACACAGCAGAAATATGCACAGAATTATGAGAACAGATGTCACGAGTTTGCTAAAGCAAGTGATAAGTGAATCTCAAACTAGAAGTCGTACTACTGGTGGACCAGGGGGCGAAGGACACACTAGGAAACAGCATGCATGCAGGAACGGAGGCTTAAAGTGTTTCGGAAAAGGCAGGTAGCTCAGCATGGTTGCAGATTTAGGATGACAGAATGGCAGAAGATAAGAAAAATACTAGCTCACAAAGGGAAGTGTGTGCTGCTCGAGAGCTTAGATTTTTCAGCCTGTAACCAACTGAAATACTTTTAAGAATGACAAAACCAGATTTGCATGATGGAGAGATTAACATATTATTCTGGCAGCACTATGGCGCTGGAATGGAATTTGGGGCCTAAGAAGTAAAGTGTATTCATGGGTCTCAACTTTTCAGTGGAGCAATCTCTTTAACAAAAAATATCCTATAAAACACTTCACCCAGTTTTCCAGCTGAACACCTGAAAAATAATGCCCCCTGAAACTTAAATGAGGGGTAGATCCCCCTCCACACACACAGACTTCCCATCAATGAGATGATGTGTTGCTTCTACTAAATATTCCAACTTAGTAAATGCCACCAGCTATACACACTACCAGACATTTGCTTAAAAACCATGTACTGTAGCCCAGATTACCTGGGGAGCCTTGTAAATTGCCGATGATCCCTCTACCACACTTTGATAACCACTGACACAAAAATATAGAAGAGGAGGAAATCAATGGGTGGCTGAGACGTAAGCCACAGGTAATCTAAGTGAAACCGACCAAGTCGGCCTTGGGAAGGAGTAAGGAGAGATGCTGTCTATGAAACGAACACATACAGAAAGAAGAGGCAGTGTCCCTAACGGACCAGAGCTGTCAACGAGTATGTGTTGTCAGGAGCTGAAGAATGGCCAGGCTTGTAAGAAACGGCCGGTAGACGGAGCGCCTGTGACAACTAGTTGTAGTAGTTTGCGGGCAAGGGAGGAAAAGAACCAAAGTAACAGAGGCTGTAAGACATTCTGGAGGTGGTTCTACACGCAGCCAAAAGCAGACAATGATTAAGACCGATGATCAGATCACAGAGGAGGGCAGAGGCTGTGGAGCTGGGAGCGGGGACAGGGCTCGGGCTACGGGCGGGATAAGTTAGCGGCTGACGAAGAGGGACCAAAGGGATGACTCGAGTTTCCAGGGACGGCGGGAGCGGAGGGACGTCAGCGGCCGAGAAGACACCCAATCGCGGGGTGGGGGAGAAGAACCAACACCTCCTGGACGCCGGTAGAGCGAAGGGGAACGCGGAGGTGTCACCCGTGACTGGCCAGAGGCAGCCCTCCCGCACCCAGCCCGGTACTCACACAGCTCAGAGTACCGGTGGCAGCCCCGTCCCAGCTGCTGCAGGTAACGCTGCAGCACGTCCGTGAGGAGGTGGCAGGCGCTCAGTTGTACCGAGTCCCAGCCCAGCGCCTGGCAGATCTGCGCCACCGAGACCCTCAACAACGACCTGGAGTAACTCTCGCACATCCCGCTCCGTGGACTCCACCGCAGTCCTTGCTGCCACTTCTCTCCACCCCCGCCGCCTAACCTTAGAAGAGCCCCTGATTCATCCTCTAGGGCCCCCGCGGCGGGGAAATCGTCCCCCCCGACCCCCGGCGACCACCTCAAAGCCACAGCAGCACGGAGCGCGCCAGCCTGAGAGCCGCCATTTTGGACTCGCTCCGCCTCCCGCTGGATGGTCGCCGGGGGGAGGCAGCACTAGCCGAGTGCGGAGCGCGCCGATGAGGAAGCTCCGCCCCGTTGGGGCAGAGCGATGGTCCCGGTATCGACTCTCGGGCCTGGAAGGATGCAGGAAACGGCAGCTCCGAGCGCCGGTGGAGGATGCGCCCGAGGAGGCAGGTGCTTGGGGCCTTCCCGGGGTGCTCGCTCGCAGATGAAGGAGGAGGGAACGTCAGTGGTTCAGGGGTCGAAGAGCGAGCCGGGATATGAACCTGAAATGCGGGTGTTAGAGAAGAGTGGGAACCTGAGAGGCTGTGAGTGCAGGGGTGGTATTTGGGGCGTGGAAACTTCAGGACTCTCCCAGACTTGGATCTAATCCTCTGCTTGCCTCTGCTAAAAAAAAAAAAAAAAAAGAGCTGCTTACCATTGTATAGGTTAAATCAGGTCCAAGCTGTTAAGCATGCCATTCAAAACCCTTCACAATAGGGCGGGGTGCAGGGTGTGGCCAGCGTGGCACTGACCTCCGGGCAAAATTTACGGGGGCAGCAGAAAACGTAATCAAGATCAATAATATTTTAATACAACTTTAAAAAATCCGACCACTGCCCCCGAATTCCGGCCTCACTCCTTTCTAATCCCAGCCCTGGTTTCAATAAAACTTTATTTACAAAAACGGGTGGCATGCTTGTGAGCAAGAGTTTGCCGATGTACCTTCACCAGCCTCTGGGATCTGTCAAAGGAAGAAAGGACTCAGTTGCCTGCGGAAAGTCCTTAACTCAGCGAAACAGTCTGTGTATGGAGAACTGTTGCCTGCCCCAGGCTTCTCCTCGCTCCAGCCAAGGGTTGCCAGATCTTAACCAGATGCGGGACACCGAGATTTTGTGATCAATAGCTCGATCAATATTTTTAATTATTGGAAATACATTTTTTAAATTAATTAATTTATTTATTGGCTGTGTTGGGTCTTCGTTTCTGTACGAGGGCTTTCTCTAGTTGCGGCGAGCGGGGGCCACTCTTCATCGCGGTGCGCGGGCCTCTCACTGTCATGGCCTCTCTTGTTGCGGAGCACAGGCTCCGGACGCGCAGGCTTAGTAGTTGTGGCTCACGGGCCCAGTTGCTCCGCGGCATGTGGGATCTTCCCAGACCAGGGCTCGAACCCGTGTCTTCTGCATTGGCAGGCAGATTCTCAACCACTGCACCACCAGGGAAGCCCCTGGAAATACATTTTTTAAGTTTTAATTTGCAAGCCAAACTAATCCCACGGTTAAGCCAGATTCAGCCTATGGGTAGCCAGGTTGCAGTGGCTCACCTACTCAGTCTGTTTATCCTTTTGTGCTTTTTTCTTCTAAAAGCTTCTGGAGTGTTCCTACCTTCCCCTCCTCTCTCTCCTGAGTTCCCCTCTTCTTGCACCTATCACAGTGCATTTAGTATTTGAGTTTACATGCCTCTCCAATAAACTCTGAGTTGCTGCATGGCTCTACGTTTTCCTTATAGGGACCATTCCAGAACTTTGAACATAATATTCAATTTTTTTGAAGTCGCAGAAACCCAGTAGAATGGAAAATATGATTCTTCCAACAATCTGTAGACAAGGAGCAAGATACTGGGTGGCAGGGTGCCTATAATGTTTTCTCCACTGATACTTCTGTCCCCAAGATTATCAGGGACCTTCTAGATGCTAACTCTGGGGGACACTTTTCAGTCCTAGACTTGCTTGACCATTTTGTAGCCATTTGATACTGTTGAACACTACCTTAATTTTGAAACTCTTGTACCTTGGATCTCACAACACCCTGCTCTCTTCTGTTCCAATACTTCTGGAGGCTCCTTTTACATCTCTTATATTGCCTCTGTGTTTTTACCCCTTAGTCTTTTATTTTGGAAAATTTCAAACCTACAGAAAAGTTGAAGCAAGTATAAACACAGGTACACACTTCACTTAGATTCACCAATTGTTAATATTGACTATTTTGCCACATTTACTATGTATACATACACACACACACACACACACACACCTTTTTTTTTTTTTCGTAACAGTTTGAAAATAAGTTGCAAACTTCGTGATATTTAACCCGGAAACAATTCAGCATGTATATCCCCAGACAAGGACGTTCCCCTACATAACCATGTGTCGCAGATTCAGTTCTCCAGTTCTGAGGTGGAGATCAACCTGCAGGTTTATTGAGTGCTGCTGGGATCCACACCTGTGAAAGGGAAGGGGGTTGCACTGCATTTTCAAGGAGGGCCTCAGGCAATCCCATAGGGAGCTCTAACTGGGGGATGGCCTATCACCTCTGCCCTGAGTTGGGACAAGGGGGCTGGACCTTTATATTCCCTTGTTGGTAAGTCATTGCCTGAGGGCTTCCCTGGAAACGGTGTGTGATCTCGGGCAAAGGAGCTGAGTGCAGCTGGGGCAATTCCACAGAACACTGAAGCCTTTAATCCTGAGCAGTGCGTTATGATAGTCCCTACTGTCTTAGTTCCTTCTGGCTGCCATAACTCAGACTGGGTAACTTATCAACAGACATTTATTTCTCACAGTTCTGAAGGCTGGAAGTCTGAGATCAGGTTGCAGCACGGTCATGTGAGGGCCCTCTCCTGGGGCACAGATTTCTCAAGTTGTATCCTCACAAGGTGGGAGGGGCTAGGGAGCTCTGTGGGATCTCTTTTATTTAAAGCATTAATCCCATTTAATAAGGGCTCCACCCTCATTACCTGATTGCCTCCCAATCAGGTAATAACACTGTCACATTGGGCATCAGTTATTATTTATAAAATATTGGCTATATTCTCTGTGCTGTATATTACATCCTTGTATCTTATTTTATACCTAGTAGTTTGTACCTCTGAATCCCTTTTCCCTATCTTGCCCCTCCCCCAACCCCTGCATTCTTTAGGTCTTTAAGGGTGCCCTGATTTCTGCCTCCCTCTCCCCCCTGCGCCTTCCCCAAGCTGGAGGGCCAATCTCAAAAGTTTGTGCTCAGCCTTCCCACTGCCATAGTTCTTACCCCAGAGGCCAAGGAACCAGCATGGGGATTGTACCAACTTCCCCATATGTGTGTTCTACTTACACATTCAGGAATCAGGGAATTGACCCTGAGTGGGTCCATCAACCCGGGGAACCCAGTGTGAGCCGGATCTGGGCCAAGGCTCCATTTATTAGTTGGCCTCCTGTGACCCCACTCTAACTGGGGGCCCACAATGACTCATTTTCTGGTTTCAGTCTCAGTGCAGAGAATGCGTCTTCTAGGTGAGGACTGTAGGCCCCAGTGCAGCAATGGCATCACTTTTTATTCAGCTGGTGTTCAGAACTGCAGTTTTCAAACCTAGAGTTTCCAGTGATAACAATAATAATGTTTCTGAAAGTTGCAAATATCCCATATTAAATAGTAAGAGAAACAAATGTTCATTAGAGGACAAATTATTAGAAAAATGGAAACTCAATCTTGGAATATTAAAATTAACATTTCTAGCACTTCAGATACTCTCTAGACAGGTCTCAGAAAGAAGTTATGTAGTAAACCTTACTAATGCAAACATTTGTCATTGTTATTGCACTGATCTGATGCTTAGCAAAGAAGGAGGGGGTGTGACCTGGGGGACTTTCAAGCTTGCTTTATAAGACTCCTTTCTGTGGGTCTAAACTGCATAGCATGGGGTGCTCACAGTCTTGCCTCAGGTCACCTTTCCAGATTTATGTCACCCCAGTAGTTTAATTTCTGTTGGTTACTGCTTCTGTTGGTGAGTTAGTTTAAACCTCACCTCCTTCAAGCTAGGATGCCTTTTCAGTCTGGTCATCTAACCCCAAACTGGGCTCATCTTCACCCAAACTTGGCTATGTGCTCACCAATTATAACCTTCCACACATCTCATTCAGATGTCCCCAGCTTTACTCATACTCATTTATGTGTGTATATGTTTGTGATTTTTTTACCTATATAGATTTAAAAAAAAGAATCTACCGGGCTTCCATGGTGGTGCAGTGGTTGGGAGTCCGCCTGCCGATGCAGGGGACACAGGTTCGTGCCCTGGTCCGGGAAGATCCCACGTGCCGCGCAGCGGCTGGGCCCGTGAGCCATGGCCGCTGAGCCTGCGCTCCGCAACGGGAGAGGCCACAACAGTGAGAGGCCCGCGTACTGCAAAAAAAAAAAAAAAAAAAAAAAAATCTACCACCACATTCAGGATCCTGAGCAGTTTGATCTGTGCCCACTGCCCTTTTATAACCATACCAGCTTTCCTATTACTCCCCTACCCCAGTCTGTGATCCCAGGCAACCACTCATCTGTTCTCCATTTCTAAAATTTTGTCACATAAAAAACATTATATACATGGAATCATATAGTATATAATCTTTGAGAATTTTTTTTCAGCATAATTTCCTGGAAATTCATGTTACTGTGGCTATTAATAGTTCAAACTCATTTTTAAAATTTATTTATTTTTGGCTGTGTTGGGTCTTCGTTGCTGCGTGCAGGCCTTCTCTAGCCGTGGCAAGCGCAGGCTACTCTTTGTCGTGGTGCGTGGGCTTCTCATTGCAGTGGCTTCTGTTGTTGCAGAGCACAGGTTCTAGGCACGTGGGCTTCAGTAGTTGTGGTACAAGGGCTCAGTAGTTGTAGCTCATGGGCTCTAGAGCGCAGGCTCAGTAGTTGTGGCTCACGGGCCTAGTTGCTCCGCGGCATGTGGGATCCTCCCAGACCAGGTCTCGAACCCGTGTCCCCTGCATTAGCAGGCAGATTCTCAACCACTGCGCCACCGGGGAAGCCCCGGGAATTTATTTTTACTTATTTTTTTGGCTGCTCCACCTGCAGTGGAAGCACAGTCTTAACCACTGGACCGCCAGGGAAGCCCCCATTGAGGCGAATTGAGGCAACTGTACAAGGGATCGTTCTGTATTATTTCATACAACTGCATGTGAATCTACAATTATCTCAATAGAATGTTCAATTAGAAAACAAGCAAAAATCACACACACACACACACACACACACACACACACACACACACACAGTGCTCAGAAACTTTTGGAAAGAGAGTATCTAAGTTCCACACAAACAATATGCATGATTAACCCCACTCATTGGCCATCAGAGAAATGCAAGTTAAAGGTATTATTATATAACACTACACTCCTACCAGGATGGCAAAATGAAAAAGGGTGACAATACCTAGTGTTGATGAGGATGTAGACAACTGCCAGAAAGAGTATAAACTGGTATCAATACACCCACTCTGTGAAAGTGTTTGGCAGTGCCAAAGCGGCAGAACATTTACAGAACCTATGGCCAAGCAATCCCACTGCTAGGTATGTACACAACAGAAATTCTTTCAAATTTAAACCAAGAGAGGTGCACAAAAGATTTAGAGAAGCATTTATAATTGTTCCAAGCCGGAAATAACCTAAACGTCCACCAACAGAATTACTAAACTCTAAGATATTTATCATGTGTGGTAACAAAACGATGAAAAAAACTGCTCTACAAATGCGAATGGAATCTCCCAGACATACTGTTAAATTTTAAGAAAAAGCCGACCCCAAAGGCTTCATCTGTATGATTCCGTTTACTTAAATTTCAAAAACAATCAAAACACATCTATGGTGATAGAAGTCATGATTGTGGGTACTTTTGTGGAGATAACAAAAAGGGCAGGGACACAAGGGAGGCTTCTGTAACGACAGGACCTTTTAGATCTTGATCTAGATTGTAGATACATGAGTGTTTACACTTTGCAAATTTTCCTGAGCCATATACTTACGAATTATGCCTTCTTTTGTACATACACTATACTTCAATAACAGTTTACCAAAAAACCTTACCACGTTTTTTTTTCATTATTTGCTTGTCTTTGCTCCAGATGGTAAGCTCCTATAGGGAAGTATAATTATCACCATCGTAGCTTCAGAATTGAAGAGTGCTGATACACAGAACATCAGAAACACGATATTGAACCGATGGTCACTTACATAGATCAGGCAACATTTAATCAGATACAGCATTCGTCCCACATCAGTTTCTAAGTATTTTGCAAATATTGATTCTTTTAGTCCTCATAACAACCCTATGAGGTAAGTACTATTTTCATCATTTTACAGATGATAAAACTGAAAGATTAAGTAACTTGCCCAATGTCAACACAGCTGGTTAAGGGCTGAACTGGGATTCCAACCCAGTTTGCCCCAAGTTTATGCTCTTAACCACTGCTCTATACATCGAACACTCGTGTGGCTGGTAAAGTTAAATCCTTGCTTAGTTTTATTTTCTCAAGACCCCATGCTGCATCTGCAAGAAAGTAGTGGAAGTGCAAACTTTCTAACACAAATTAATTTGCAACACAGATGAGCTGATGTCACTCATAGGCAAAGAACTCTTCTGTTTCAATGAGAAAAAGAGAAAAACTCACTTAAAAAAATGGGCAATGAATGAGTAGTCTATTGTCTTTTCATCCATCAGATCATTAAAGATTAAAAGACAGTCTCAGCGAGTAGAGGAAATCAATTTTATACACTGTTAGCACAAGTTTACCACCTTTTTTGAGAGCTATTTGGCAGTGTCTATTAAATTAAAAAATGTACGTAGTCTGAGTCATTGATTCCACTTCCAAAAATTAAGAACACAGAAGTACTTGTCCAAGTGTGCAAACACTTCCCCAAGGAGGCTTATTAACAATTATCCTTGTGACATTTCAGAGCAACACAGGTAAAGACCTATGAGCCTTCAGAGAAAACCAAATGTCACAAAGGCTCAGAAATCAAAATGCCTCTTGTTAACATTTCAGGGAAGCTAGAAAATGACCCTGAGATTCTGTTCAGTTTCTTTCCCTGGCAGCCTTCTTCTTAAAGTGGCAACACTGCTCTTTACAGGTTTGTGGTTGCTAATCCATTTTTGTATCACTTATTGTTCATTTTTATGAATAGTTATTGGCAAAATAATAGCATATGCATGTATTTATTTAATGTTTTTTAAAAGAGTAATATAAAGTGTTAAGTGAGAATGGGCTTTCTATTTTTTTATAGTTCTACAGTCTTTTGTAATTCCTATACTACTTTTGCAATAAAAACCCCTAAGCCGTCTTTTAAATAAATAGGAAAAAACCCTGACACTTTGTTTGGCATGGCCAGCTCGCTGTGTAGAATAGCTCACGCGCCCAATCTTAATGGTTATCTAAATGCGAATATGGAGTAAATATCCTACTGAAATGTTTCTCAGTCCTTGGAAAAGATTTTAAAATTTATTTAGATTTAGTATATGCCTGAAATTCTACACCGTGCACGTGAGAAACAGCAGATGACCTGGACAGCGCGTTTGCTTCCCTGTGCTGGCTGTTCTATGAAGGTGTGGCGCTCAGGTGCCTGGGCTGGGGTTGTGGCCTGGTGCCTCTTCCTTCCACCCTGACCCCACGGAGGCCAGGCTTTCCACGGCTGTTAGGCAACCAGAAAATCAGAGGAGCCTCTTCAACTATCTTCTTAATAGTAGCATGTTAATATTTTTAAGTGTTTTAAGATCTCATTTGGAAAACTGCTGTTCTCATATAATAAGAAAAGACAGTGATTTTCTTATGGTGAGTCATTTATTGTAAGATAATTTACAAATATCTCGCTGTCTTTACTAATTTAAACAGTGGACCAACAATTTCTTCTGACAAGGACAGCAGTAAGCTAAAAACAAAATCAGCTGGCTGAATCTTCGTTACCTGAAAAATAAAAGTACAGAACAAATAAAGATGTCAAGATATAATACATATTTCGGTGGGACTTAAAGAACTGACTCTACATAATAAAATGCTACTCTACACCAGTGGTTCTCAAATTTTGGTCTGGTGACCCTTTCATGGGGTCCGTGAGGGCAAAACTATTTTTATAACAATGTTACTTGCCTATTTTATTCTCATTTTCAGGTGCACACGGTGGAGTTTTCCAGAGGCTATGCAACGTGTAATATCAGGACAGAATGAATACAGAAATGGAGAGAACTGAGCTATCCTCTGTGAAGTCAGATATCAAAGCGTTCTGAGACCAGAAAATTTGAGAACCACTGCTCCTCACCAGCCTGTATTTAATAACTCAAAAGCATGCTAATTCTTTTTTCTTTTTTTTTCTTTTTGCCTCACCACGAGCCATGTGGGATCCTAGTTCCCTGACCAGGGATCGAACCCATGTCCCCCACAGTGGAAGCGTGGAGTCCCAACCACTGGACCACCAGAGAGGTCCCAAGAATGCTAATTCTTTATCCTTACAGTTTATTTAATATATCTAAGAAGAAAAAAAAAGCCCACTAACATCACCCACATACTCCCACCATCTGGCTGCTGCTCTAATGGCCTGGCCATCTCATCTCTCAGGGAATCAGTTTCACTGTTGCCGAATTACCTTCAGTTCTATCTGACCGGGTTTCTTTTCTGACGGGGTAGGGGAGAGTGTGTGAAATATTACCACTTTACCTCTTGTCTGAGGATGAAACTCGAATTTCATTAGTCCCTGGGTTATTATATTAGAAGAAAAAGACAAACACAAAACAAGCAGGTCAAGAAACAATCCATGCTGGTTAATCATTTACAATTTCTGACTAAGAAAGCCCACTTCCTCACTCACTACCTTGAGTATATCACATAATACTTACCAAAATATTCCCTTAAAACAGATTCAATGATTGTTACAAAGGGTCATAGACTTGAATCTGGTTAGAAGCAATAAAACTATGTTCATGCAAGTAGGCAGGACTATGAAAGCATACTTTAAACCACAACTTTTCTATAAACAGCATACAATACATTAAAAAATTTTAGGCTAGCAACTAAATATTTGGTACCTCAAATATTATAGTTTATTCATGCCTTTTATATTATTACCAAAGAGCCAAATGTGTTTGCATTAAAGCCTTTAAGCAGAAGAGCTGACAGGTTACAGAGCATGCAAGTCCATTCATATAAATAATCCACCGTGGGGCTGCACAGCTAACTTGCAATAAAGGATTTAGACTGCCTTTCTAGAAAACAAAAACTAGTCAATTTCCAGTTATTTGAGTTCTTTTTAAAATTCTTGGTCTTCATATCCCAATCTCCCTCTCCTCATTTCTCTGGTTTTGCTACTTTTCAGCCAAGTCCCCGCATTCCTAATCAAGAAAGAGCCTGGTCCTCAATTCTGCAGAGGCTGTAGCCTCGGTCTATTCCGAGCATTCATTCCTCTTTTCCTGGCTCTCCACATCTCACAGCTCCCAGACCTTCAGAGCGCAGTCCAAACTTTCCCCCAGGCCTCTGCATGCACGCCACCCAAGAAGTCAGCGTGGCTCCAGCAGTAGGAAGTACAGCAAGGAGGACACGAATAATACACTTATTTAATCCTTGTATTAGCCCCCATGTCATAGAAAACAACTGCGTTGCAGGCAGAGTATCTTAACCACGTCTATCAAGCTGGTAAGCGGCAGGGCCGCTCATCACTGCCTGGACTCTGATGTTAACAGAGCAGTAGTGACCAGGCTGAGAGATGGATTAGTCTTAAACTCACGCTCCAAAGCAAAATAAGAGAAGGAAGGCTGCTGGATCCAACCAACACTTATAAAACTGTCTCAACCAGTTTATTTGTGTCTCTGGCATTCTGCCCATTTCTATCCTCCAGAGACAAAAGGACCAACTTAAATGTCATCGTAGTGATAAACCTTTCCCTGATTCTTAAACCTGGATTCACGTTTTCACATACTCAATAAAATGTTACTTCTCTCTCTGCTGAACTTCCAGGTCTTAATATATTTATGGCGGGCTTCCCTGGTGGTGCAGTGGTTAAGAATCCGCCTGCCAATGCAGGGGACAGGGGTTCAATCCTTGGCCTGGGAAGATCCCACATGCCGCAGAGCAACTAAGCCCATGCGCCACAACTACTGAGCCTGCACTCTAGAGCCCACGTTCCGCAACAAGTGAAGCCACGACACTGAGAAGCCCGTGCACCGCAACGAAGAGTAGCCCCCGCTCACCGCAACTAGAGAAAGCCCGTGCACAGCAACAAAGACCCAACACAGCCAAAAATAAAAACAAATAAATATATTTAAAAAAATGTATATATTCATGGCACGTCATTCATTCACTCTACAAATATTTACTGAGGAAGTATGTGCCAGGTGATGGGGCTATAAGACTGAACGAGACACTCCCTGTCCCAAGCCGCAGGAGGACAGACAAACAAAAGGGCAATTCCTAGTAAAACAGTGTAAGTGCTATGATGAAGGGAAGCACAGGAGGCTGCCCCACTCAAACCAGGAAGGGGGGATTTCTGGAAGAAAGGATTACCCCAGCTCCGTTAGGAAGGATAAAAAGAGTCAGATGTACAATCAAGGGTGCAGGGGAAGGATGGCATTTCAGGGAAAAAAACATATGTGCCACTCAAAAAATACATTTTTTAATTTGGGAGAGAAATGACAAGGATCTGCGTGAAGAGGGCATAAAGGGGAAAGGGTCAAGGGATATTTAGAAGGTAAAATTTACAGAACTCGGTGACCAATTAGCAGGAGGTGAGAGAGAATGAGTCAAAGAAAACTTACGACACATTTTATCTTTCAGCATAATTATCTGCATTTTTTTCTTATCCTACTAGCACGTAAATGCCTTGGAAGAAAGGATCACATCCTTCAACACCGTGCCTAGCACTGTATGAGGCATATAATGGGTGTTCAATTTAATAATTTTTAAAACAGAATTCCCATTATCGTAACCGTGGTTTCACAAGCATTAACATATCTAGCTAGACAACCAAGACATTTTCTTGAGGAAAGCGGTATTTTAAGAACTCCTTATAAGACAGTACTGATACAGAAAACTTAATTTAAAAATTCCTGGACCCAACTACCATTCAATGATCTGCAGATTTATATAAAACCAAACCCCAAACCAGTCCTGTAACTCAGAAAGCCTGATTTATAATATTTTAAGTTTCAAAGACAGATTTTATAAATGATACTGAATATTTATCATTCAGTATAAATGATACTGAATTATTCACGTCCTTATTCCTAAAACTTGAAGGGAGTGAAAGCTAGCAATATACTAATTTCTAAAAAGAAGAAACTAAGCCTGAATATTTCAGCTGAAACAATCAAAATACACCAGAGATCTCATTTTCATCAAACTTTATGTTCTACGATTAAGGAAACAAGATAAGCAATGGATCATTTCATCGTTAACAGACAAAACAAAACAGAAAACTTAAACATGCAAAGGCTAAACTAGCAGGCACAGATGAGACACGGAGTCTGAGGTGACGCACAGTTACTTACAGAGCCGCAGCACCGGAGATGATTTCAATCAGCTCCTTGGTGATGACAGCTTGGCGGGTGCGATTGAACGTCAAAGTCAATTTGTCAATCATCTCAGCTACAAACAGAACAAAAGACAACAAGATCTAAAACTAGAAAAGAATACCTTTTTCACTAACTCATTTATAGACGTGTGTTGCTTAATTCAAAAATAAGATTCTGTTTCCTTTTGGGTACCCAAACTGGCCACTCAAAAAATTTTATGAAGGTAGTTTTGTTTCTTCCACGAGATACCTTTTCAAAGTACCTGCACACTTACTGCGTACCAAGTAAGATATTACTTCCTTTAAGGCAGAGAATATAATTTTTCTATCCTCACAGAATCGGTGGCAGAGCCCAGGACTAGACCCCAGCTCTCCTGCTTCCTGGTCCACTTCCAGAATCGCTAATGCCTTTTGACGTGAGGGTCTTCATGCTGCTTTCCGCAAGGGAATTCTCTCAGCGCTTACAAGCATTCTTGCTGGCATTGTCCATGGCCGTCATCCTGGCACTCTGCTCACTCGTGGTGGATTCCTTCAGAGAGTAGTAGATGATGTTGGCCAGGCTGTATTCTTGGTAATTCTGCAGCACGTCAGCATCAATATCATCATAGATACTCATGCTCTCTGTTAAAACAAGCCATGGATTTGTCTGAAGCGATACAGCACAAAGACTGATTTAATCAAGACAGCCTCCTGGTAGAAAAACTCTTTATAAAGTCAACGTAAGATTGGTTAAAGGACTCAGTTCTAAAATCTTCATCTATTTCCATACTATAGATAATAGATTTTCAGCAAAATATGATGTGTAAACAAAGCATTTGATATTCTACTTCAAATGCTTAACTTCATAAAACTTAAGAAGTCCACATTTAAAGTAACAGCACCACATTTCACGGATACAAATCCTTTGGATGGTATCTAGCAGCGTGCTGGGCACGAAGCCACCCAACAGTCAGTGACTGCGTTTTTCAATAAAGAAATTAAGGAAAGAACTGAGACTCGTATAGTGTAATATAAAAATCCCATTTCAGCCATTTGATTATTGGGGAAATCTGAAAGTTTCAGGAAAATACGGGAGGGAAAGCTTTTCTGAGAATGTGGAAGAGAGGAAGAGTTAAGAGGCTGCTGTGCATTTTAGTAATTAGGCAGTGGAAACGTAGCAGCAGACTTGAAAATTCACTCATTAGTGTAAAGTGCTGAGACAGTACTGGATTTCATCAAATTTAAGATGCGGTTGATTATAACTCCTATTTTATGTACCATGAAGAAAGAAAATAACATAGCCAATTGAAAATGACATGCCATTGACTGGTAGAAGCATCCCAATTTCTAAGACGTTAAAATGTAAACGTGATAGGGACTTCCCTGGTGGCGCAGTGGTTAAGAATCCACCTGCCAATGCAGGGGACACGGGTTCGAGCCCTGGTCCGGGAAGATCCCACATGCCGCAGAGCAACTAAGCCAGTGCGCCACAACTACTGAGCCTGCGCTCTAGAGCCCATGAGCCACAGCTACTGAGCCCATGCGCCGCAACTACTGAAACCCGTGCGCCTAGAGCCCACGCTCCGCAGCAAGAGAAGCCACCGCAATGAGAAGCCTGCGCACTGCAACGAAGTGTAGCTGCTGCCTGCCTCAACTAGAGAAAGCCCACTTGCAGCAATGAAGACCCAACACAGCCAAAAAATAAATACATTTATGTAAAAAAAAATGTAAAAGTTATACACCTATTACAGGAGAAATCTAATATACAGAAAGGGAAAATAAAATCAGTTCCTGTGTATTATTTCCAGGACGCATCACTGAGCAATGATCACTTTGTTTAAACAGCAAAACAAGAGAACTGAGTTGTTCAATGTATATTAGTTGTGAATAGCGTTCAAATCTCTATTCTAGAGCGTCTGTTTTGTGGTTAGGGAGGGCTCCCACACACAGATTGCAAAGCCAACAGATCATTCTAGCTTAGTTCTTCAACCTCCAAGGACAGAAATCATATCTAACGATGGCCTTCAATGGATATTTATTTATTAAATTAATGAAAGAATGCAGTAAGAGTTGTCAAACAATAAATGTTTATGATTTCATGGAAGCCACTAATAGATGGTGATAAACAGCCCAACGTCATTTTTGTTACTGCTGAAAAAAAGCCACCCTGACAATCACTGTTTTCCTAAACGTACAAATCTCTCCTTTCTATAGGAAAAATACTTGTCATACAAAACCTACTTACCAGCACTTGCAATGGTACCAAGGGAAAAGATGGGCTTTTCTTCTGTCTTGTAGGAGATGACAGACCTAGAAACGGCAAAGCAAATGTAAATTCCAAAAGTATAATTTTAAACTGTTAAGTAGACATTTACTTAATTGAAAAATCTGAACATAAACATAAAAAAGCTTAGATTTCAACATTTTTCTTGCCTGAATCGGTTAAAGATGATAGACCCTTCATCAAATTCATATCCAGAATTTAACAGTTCAAGGGCAATGACCGACGCATCCCCAAAGGTAGGGGGCCTTCTCCCCACTTCTTTGAATGTCACCAGAAACTGGTTAGAATGAGTCCTACAAGAAAATGAAGAGGTCACATAAAATAGTTTAACAGAATACTTCTGCTGAAAGAACAGAGAACAAGGAAAAAACACGCTCACTATGGATCAAGCTTTTTTGAGGGGGGCGGGGGGTGTTCACTGAATTAAGGCGCCCCTGCATTATCGTGATTGTCCCTTTCCTTCAGCACCTGCCAAGAACTAAGGACTAACACCAGGCCCTTCCTGTCTTGCATTTCTCTCTGCCTTTACTTCTCTCCTTCCAGCCCTCATCAGCTGTCATGCATTTCTGGCATTTCCCGGCTGTGAGAGCTCCTTAGGGTCCTCGTTAAAAAAAAAACTGAAAAACGTCCCCCAAAACAAAAACCCATAGCTTCTGATATTCCTACTGTATTCCATTTATGGTCTGGAAGAAGGAAAAACAAAAGATAAATAGAAAACAGGGGAAATCTATCCATTCTACTATATTCTGGAAAAAAATTCAAAACAAAACAAAACCTGTGTATAAAATGGTAACCAAAAAAAGACACCTTGCTTAAACAGACTATCAAAGAAACTTCCCTTTATTCATTCTCGCAGCCTTTTAAACATAAACAATATATACTTAAATTACCTGTGAAGTATACTCCTGAGTTTATCACCAACTCCAACAATCTTAACTTCTTTCCCAGCTGCTGTGAGATTGGCCACCTCACTCTTTAAGTGTTTAGCAATCGAGGAATGAATAGCACCACAAAGCCCTCGGTCTGAGGACACACCGATAAGGAGATGTTTCTTCTTGTCTTCAGGCACCTTAATATCAGCCTTTTCATATAGAGCTTAAAAAAAAAATGTATGTGTAATTACACTACGTACAGCAATAACCCTAATTTACAAAATGATGCCTCAATATAATCAAGTGTCTGTGCACGTATTTCATTTACAATCAGGCTAAAAACCATAAAGGTTTAAATCTCTATTAAGACAGAGGTTCCTAAGGGCCAAATTATCTTAAGTACTGACTAAAAGAAATCGCTAGCACAATTAAAGAACTTGTAAAAAGGCCAGACTTATAGAAGTACCAACTTCTCTAGACTTGCCAAATTTCTAAAGAACACAGATCTTCAGTGTACAACCAAAAAAGCAGAAAACAAATATTTACTGAAATGCTCATATAATCTACATAGCAAGCTTTTATGAAAACTGCTGACATTAAAATGATGGATGCCATTTTATTTTCTATTTATTTATTTTTGCTGGGCTGCGTGGCTTGCAGGACCAGGGATCAAACCCGTGTCCCCTGCAGTGGAAGCGCAGAGTCCTAACCACTGGACCGCCAGGGAAGTCCCTATTTTTGGTATTACTAACAACCTCACTTTGTTGGTCTTCCAAGAAGCAGAAGGCAAGAGGTGTTTAAATAGGATAAAATATACATGGATTTTACTGGGGAAATGCCTGTGAGAGAAAATAGGAAGGAGGTCAGAATAGCCATCACACCAGGATGCCAGTCTGACCAGTGGGATGAAAGGTGCGGTGGCAGCTTCCTGGACTGCTGTACAGTTGAGGGAAAGTTCAGCGAGGCTGCCAGGGAGCCCCAAGTCTCCCAAGAACACGCCTGAGTATCCCATCTGTGCTCAGGTGCTGGCCAGCAGCAGCCCGTGGGAAGCATGGCTTGGGTGCAAAACCACAGGACGATTCAGCAGCTGTGCTCACTCTCGTTACAAAGTGCATCTGCATGGCTGCCACATTCCCCACTTCAACAACATTCCTGCTATCGCCTTTTTCAGTATAGAGCAGTGATTCTCAATTTCAATACCTGAGGACCCTCCATAAAAAGCAGAGAGAGGTAAATACTCAACTCCAAAGTTTAGGGAAGTGGAGAAAATATTCCTTTTCAGTCTCTTTATATGTTTTATATTGTACAGCATAAAATGTCTATTTAAAGTTCTTAAATATTTTAAATGATTAGCCATTTAATATCTAGCAGTTAGTATTTTTTTACTTTGAAGGACTTAGAAGCTGAATGGCAGCCTTGACTTGAATTTTTAATATCACACCACAAATACTATAATTAGATATCTGAGTCAATTTCCTTATTTGATAGTTTTGTGGTTATAGAGTTTTGAGGGGAAACAAATTTATTACACTTATTCATTTCAGCATGAAAGGTGAACAGTGAATGACTTTCACCTTTTCATAGAAATAGGCTAGAGTAATTTATCAACCTCTACCGGGCCGCTAACTAGGTGCTCAGTATTATGCTGGTTATAGAACAGGACTCAGGAGAGCAAACGGCTGGGGTTGTTAATGATTGCTAACCCTAACCTAGCAAGTCTCCATTATGCCTCCTAGGAAAAGCTGAATATGGCTGGGTTTTTTTTTTTGGCTGCACCACACAGCCTGCAGGATCTTAGTTCCGCAACCAGGGATCTAACCCGAACCCTGGCAATAAGAGTGCCAAGTCCTAACCACTGGACCGCCAGCAAATTCCCTAAATATGGCATTTTTAAAGCAAGGAGGCATTTCCACTGAAGCCTAGCGCCCTATCGTTTTCTCATACAGAAGTTTCTTTAGAGCATGCTTAAAAAAAAGCATGCTAGGGCTTCCCTGGTGGCGCAGTGGTTAAGAATCTGCCTGCCAATGCAGGGGACATGGGTTTGAGCCCTGGTTCGGGAAGATCCCACATGCTGCAGAGCAACTAAGCCCGTGTGCCACAACTACTGAGCTTGCGCTCCAGAGCCTGTGAGCCACAACTACTGAAGCCCACGCGCCTAGAGCCCATGCTCCACAACAAGAGAAGCCCACACACTGCAACAAAGAGTAGCCCCTGCTCGCTGCAACTAGAGAAAGCCCACGCGCAGCAACAAAAACCCAATGCAGCCAAAAATAAACATAAATAAAATAAATAAATTTATATATAAAAAAACTGATTGGACTACCCTGGTAGCGCAGTGGTTAAGAATCTGCCTGCCAATGCAGGGGGACACAGATTTGAGCCCTGGTCCGGGAAGATCCCACATGCCACGGAGCAACTAAGCCCATGTGCCTCACTACTGAGCCTGCACTCTAGAGCCCGCGAGCCACAACTACTGAGTCTGTGTGCCGCAACTACCAAAGGCTGCGTGCTTAGAGCCCGTGCTTCCCAACAAGAGAAGCCACCGCAATTAGAAGCCCGCGCGCAGCAACGAAGACCCAATGGAGCCAAAAAAAAAAAAAACAACAAAAACACCGACTAAAAAAAGCATGCTAAAAATGCATGCTTAAAAAATATGAAGAGCACAAGAAAACTACTGCACAAGGTATATGTAATACATAAAGGCATTAACACACAGATGATACAGATACATCTTTTCTTCAATTTGGAAATAAGCAAATTTCTCCCTCTTTACAGTTGATGTTTAAACATTCCGCTCATGTCCTCAGAGTCATATCCATGACTACCCAGTCACCTTCCACTGCAGGGCACCCCCTCCCCACCCTGCAGTCCTAAAAGATCACATCACAGTGTAACAGGAAGAAATCAAGCATTCGAGTTTAATGCACTAAACTTCCAAGTTCTTTTGATGGTGTATTTAATAATCTAGGAAAATTTTCAGAATATCTTAAAAGTGAACATGATCACATACAGTGGTTAACAAATAGAGAGGCTCAGATGCCAAGTCACAGAGGTGTAGTTATGACTGCACTGGGCTTCAGTTTTTCCTATCTGCAAAGCAGGAGCTCTGACGGTCCCCACCCACACAGGGCTGCTGTGATAGATGGGGCCTGGAAGTACTCAGGACAGACGAGTCCTGAACAGTCATCTCTAGGTTAAACGGTACTTCGTAATTTGTGACTGCACTCTCCTCTTACCCAAGGATCCTATTCCATACACTCGGGCTGGTTTCAGCTCCCTCTCAGCTCGGGCATATTTCGCTGCTGCTACCATTTTCATAGACTTGGTAATTTTCTGGATGTTTTTGATTGATTTTAGTCGCCTGGTAACTGAAAAATAGAAGTGCTGTGTTAAGATAAAGGAGTTACCATTTCATTTGTGAATTTATCGAAATATTTTCCTAAACTTCAAGGTAGAATAATTAGCAGTTAGACCTTCAATTAATAGCAGCTGCTAAACTAGGCTTAATGTTAGAGTACCAATAACTCAGACCTTGTGCTACCTGGAGAGGACAAGCAAAACGGCAACATAATAGTATCAATAAATTATGTATTTAAAACTAAATGGTACTGAAAATGGCCTTTTGCCACATATTCCGTAACATTTTATACACACACACAGTAGTTTTTTCTAGTTATATCATTATCATTCTACAGACAACAGAATCAACAACCATGTGTCACCTCACATGGGTCTTTTCCAAAACAAGTTCAATGCCGCATAGGGATGGCATAGATTCACTGTGTCCATTTTGACCAAATACGTAAATGGGCTAAAGCAGCACATTTTTATTTGTCAAAGTTTAGTTTTTCTTAATTCACATATTGTGATAAAGTACTTACTATCTTTCAAGGTTGCCATATTTCGAACTTGGATCCTGAGAATAAAGGTGGTAAAAAACATTTTAGTTTTTTGAAAAATAGCTCAAAGAAAAACTTTCAAAGTTGATAAACTGATTTAAAGAGTATCCCATAAAGAAATGATCTATGACTCTGAATGTGTGTGTGTATACATAAATACCTCAATACTGATACCAAACCCTACATCATCAAAGATCTCATTCTAGGGCTTCCCTGGTGGCGCAGTGGTTGAGAGTCCGCCTGCCGATGCAGGGGACACGGGTTCGTGCCCCGGTCCGGGAAGATCCCACATGCCGTGGAGCGGCTAGGCCCATGAGCCATGGCTGCTGAGCCTGCGCGTCCGGAGCCTGTGCTCTGCAACGGGAGAGGCCACAACAGTGAGAGGCCCAGGTACCGCAAAAAAAAAAAAAAAAAAAACAAAACAAAAACAGATCTCATTCTATTTGATCTAACACAAAGCTTCCACTGAAGTCACAATGGCATTCACGCATGCTCTATTCCCACCCCTATGTCTTTGCCTATATTGTTGCTGACTTCCTCAGTTCACCGAAACCTTTTCAAATAACCCTTACGGTCAACTACACATTCTAACATGACCACATGTGTCAAAGTACAGTTTATTTAAACCAATTGACTTTTTCAACTCAATTCAGTAAGCTCTTTACTGAGCAGCTACTCTGCTCCAGGACATGGTGTCTGACCACAAGAAGCATACTATTATCTCATAAACAAGATTTATGCAAATTTAGATTTACATGAAATTTACATTAAATATTTTCTACAGTCTTTTAAAGTGCTGATGCATTAAAGTCAAAATGATATGACTTAAAAGTAATGTTGGTGAAAGATAAATTACAAGAGGATCCTCCTCTTACTGGTGAAGACATGTTATTGAATATACATTATCTTGTAGCTCGTAAGTCCATAAAGTACCTGTGTTGGCCTGGAAAGCTCCATGGGAGAAATGAAGAATCGATATATTTGTGCATAAAGGAGGGCCTAAGGAGGGCATTCCTAGGAACTGGATGTAGTTTTGAAGCTGGAGACATAGCTTGGGTTAATAAGTTTAAATATTATTTTATAGGTACTGGAAAAATGATGAATGTTTCTAAGCCCACAAATCAGTTTAGTTTTTCAGTAAGGTATCTCGGATGGCAGTGAAAAGCACAAAATGATACCAAATGTTGATGACATGGAGGCCAAACAAGGGGCTTCCAGACAAGAGAAGGCAAGCACCTGGACTGAGAGGTTGACAAAGCAACAGGAGACCAGATGTGAGAGCAAGCTGACCCAAAGGTTTCTAACTTAATGACCTAAATGAACACTGTTGTCATTTAACCAAGAGAGAAAAACTGGGTGGGGGAGATCTCCCTGGAGATAATGAAGTTTGAATTTGATGTAGTTTAAAAAACCATGCGACCAAGTGGAAATGTTAACCAGGTCTGGGAAACATATGAGGTATTGAGATTTGAGACAGATTTGTAACTATCAGAAGACATGGTAGTTGGTGCCAAAAAAAATAAAATTAAAAAAAAAAAGAAAAAGAAAGAGAATTAGAACGAGAAGCAGGGGGAATATGTCCTAATCCTATAAGGCCAGCATAACCCTAATACTAAAACCAGATAAAGACATTATATAAGAAATGAAATTTAGAGAACAATATCTCTCATGAACATAGATGCAAAAATCCTCAACAAAATATTAGCAAATGCAATCTAACCATGTATTAAAAACAATTATACACTACGACCAAGTGGGATTTATTCCAGGTATGTGAGGCTTGTTCATCATTCGAAATTCAAATATATAATCCACCACATCAACACACTAAAGAAGACAAATGGTATCATCAATAGATGCCGAAAAAGGATCTGACAAAATCAAATGCCGATTCACGATTAAAAACCTCTCAGCGAATTAGGAATAGAGGAGAACTTCCTCAACCTGATAAAGAACATCCATAAAAAAAACCCCCTAAGGTTTAATGGTTAGAAACTAGGAGCTTTCCCCCTAAGACTGGGAACAAGACAAGGATGCCCTGTCTCACCACCCCTACTCAACATTGTACTGAAGTCCTAATTAATGCAGTTAAGACAAAAAGGGAAACAACACGTATACAGGTTGGGAGGGAAGAAATAAAGCTGTCTTTGTTCATAGATGACATGATCAACTACATAGAAAATCCCAAAGAATGGCCAAAAATTTAAAAAAAAACTGACAATACCAATGACGGCAAGAATGTGGGGTAACAGGAACTCTCACTGATCACCAGTGGTTATACAAAATGGTATGGCTACTTTGGAAGATGGTTTGGCAGCTTCTTACAAATCTAAACATAGTTTAAACATATGATTCAGCAATCATACCCCTAGATACCTACCCAATTGAGCTGAAAACTTTTATCTACATGACAACCTGCATTCACATTCCTATAGCAGCTTTATTCATAACTTCCAAAAACTGGAAGGAATCAAGATGTCCTTCAATACATGAATGAATGGACAAACAGACAGATGCATCCATACAGTTGGAGCAGTATTAAGCAATAAAAATAAATGAGCCATCAAGCCACAAAAAGACATGGAGGAACCTTAATTGCATATCGCTAAGTGAAAGAAACCAATCTGAAAAGGCTACATACTGTATGATTCCAATTATAAGACATTCCAGAACTGAAAAAACTATAGCAACAATAAAAATATCAGTGGTTGCCAGGATTTAGGGAGAGATTTTTAGGGCAGTGAAACTATTCTGCATGGTATTGTAATGGAAGACACATGTCACTATGCATTTGTCAAAACCCACAGAAGTGTACAACAAAACGAGTGTCCTTAATGAAACTATGCACCTTAGTTAATAATGCATCAACACGGGTTCATTAATTGTAGTATACACTCCACACTAATGCAAGATGTTGATGACTGGGGAAAATGTCCAGAGTGGGGTGTGGGTATATGTAACTCTCTGTGCTACTCAATTTTTCTATAAATCTAAAACTGTACTAAAAACAGACTAAAAAAAAGTCTATAATAACTTAAAAATGCAGGCTATAAGATATGATGCCATTTTTGTGATTCTATGTGTTTATGTGCACAAAAGTCAGTCTGAAAGTTCATAACCAGAACAGCTATTTTTTAAAAATCTCTTGACTTATGTATCTTACTACTGGTATTACTCAGCCATGGAGAAAGAAAAATAAAGAAAATAAGAGGAAGGAGACTACCTGGAAAACATTACGGGTTTGGTTTTAAGAGTGGATCCCCCAAAGGCAAAGATAAAAGCTGTCAAACATTGACAAGCTCTGCTAGTTTCAGAGGGCGGACTTAATCAACATAATGACCATCCCATGAACATTTTTTCATCATGGCACTTGAAAAGTAATATTTTGGGGATGATTTTCTTTTTTTGGAATAACTTATTTGCCCAGACATTCTAAATTTAGAGACTATAAAGCGTGACACTGGTCACTCTTTATAGATGGTCTTAGGCATGCACTCCAATTTAACTGACATAGGTTTCTAGTCAGAGCACATCATATGGAACAAAATCTGAACTGCATGCCATATCTGGATGAACACAGAATGTTCGGGTCTCCACACGTATCCCAAGTGAGAGGTATGCAGAAGATACAGGATCTTTTGTGATTCTTTCTGCTGTGCACACACCCTAATTTCCCCAATTTTGAAGCACTCTCATGTTTAGACTTCATTCAATTCTAAACATGTCTATCTGTGTTACAAAGTTATTTTTTAAGTACAATTTGAGTGCAAAATAACCACAAGCTGATCTGAACTCCCTCTGGCGACAGACTGCTCTACTGAATATACAGCTTTTGCAAATGAGAAGATAAAGGAAGTTCTGCGTCAGTTTTCTGTTCTGGAAAATTGCATCATGTCCTAAAAAATTCTCGGGAGATTATCTGAGAAACTAGAAACACATCAAATACAGCAGAGGGCAAATCGCACAGATAGATGGCGGACTACCATGATCTACTATGATCACACAGCAGGTTCGTGGGTGAACTATGTATCATTCAAAGAAATTACAGACAGCTTGAATGAATTTTAAGGAGTGTATAATGCTGAATAATATAAAAATTAAGGAAGAAGCAGCATCCACTAATTCCAAAGGAAAAGAAAATTATGAAGTATGTCTAATTCTAACACTGAATGCCTGGGTGAAAGTCCGACCCTGGCCTCTCCACCAAGCGACTCCCCAGAACTTTATCACCAACCGTGACACACAATTCAGTCTTGTTAGGCTTCTAACCTTCTCACATTACATTTTATGTAGAACGTGTATGTATAAATTCGTTTTCATTTTTCAGCTGATACATCTGGATCCTCATAAGCATTTTTCCCACTGTCCTTGGTTCTTTACAAATACTGATTCACTTAATCCCCACACTAATCCAATGAATGGGGTACTAGCATTACCCCCATTTAACAGATGAGGAAATGGTACAGAGACACTGAGTAACTTGCCCAAGGCCACACTGCCAGGTGAGTGGTGGTCAGGATTCAAAGCCGGGCAGTTTGGCACCACTCCATCGGGTACACTACAGGCTGCTGCCTCACGTTTAAAAGTATGTATCTGCTATGTCAGCCTCAGATGATGGCCTCTCTTCTCTCTCCTGAAATGCCATCTCTCCCCCTTTTCAGTGTCCATAGTTCAACTTACGGCCTACTGGTTTCCTATTATAAAATAGTTCCATTTTAGACAATGTGGAACACTAGGAAATAGAAATGTATTTCCCCCTGATTTGAGATAGAAAAATCACTCTTTCCCACCCCCAAATTTCTTATTTCCATTTTCTTAAATACTACTTTAAAAAAAAGTTTAATTTCCAAAAATTTAGGGTATTTTACTGACACCCTGAACAATTAAAACAACTTCACTGTAGGTTTAATTAAGCCTAATGTTTAATGTTGGTAGGCTAACCTCCCTGAAACCAAAACTATAACAACAAATTGCATTTTAAAAAGCTTTCAATAACCAAAACACAACCAAGGAAATGCCTCTTTCTGGTTCTGCAAAGACAAAAGTATAACGTATTTCCCTTCCAAATTAATTCTGTGGTATGTGAAACATTAAGATGGCTTTAGTTTCTGAATTTAAAAGGCAATTATAGGGAGTGGAAGGGAAAAGGCAGAAGAGGCAGGAAAGACAGCAGGCATCTAGAGTGATGAAATGTATGAAAAGGAAGAGGACAGAGTATGCCTTGCAAGGTGGAAACTGACGTTTGATGAATATTCATAACCTAACAATTTAAAACTAACACTCCAAAGGGAGTAAGGTCAGGACTTCATTTATTTTCTGACTGAGGTTCCAGTTTAAGCCCCACCCGACACAGTAGTTGTCTCAGACCCAGCAAGCGCTTAAATGCTTCTTTACTAAAAGATCTTCAAAAGATCTTACAGGTATTTTAAAAGTTATTTTTACAATTTTATGTATTTTGTCCTCATTTCAGAAACTGTCCATTTTTAAAGATCAACTTGGATAACAAAGTTCTAAAAATATTTACAGATAACATTAATGCACAGCAAGATGGGAAGGAAGGAAGGAAAGAGAGGTGATGTTTGCAGAGCACCACTGCATGTGAGGAACTATCCCACAACGCTCACCAGGATCATGTCGATTTGTTCACCACGTTTTAGCACTTTCCACAGTGCCAACTTGGCATAGGGCAAGCACCCAACAAATGTGCGCTGAGTGATTGAGAAATGGGACAACCTATACCAGTGAGAATCCAACTAAGGTGACTTCTTACTTCCCATGAATACTCTTTCAATATTAGGAGAAAGAAACTCTGAATTCCAAGGCAAATCCACTAACATTTGTATGTAGGTTTTTCACATCAGATTTAATTACTTCATTAAGCTGAAAATCTTTTATTGTTATAAATTTTTTGCTTAATGAACACATCCCTATTTTAATTAATGCTTTATAGTCCCTTCTCATAAATTAGGTACAAAAATCTAGTTTAGTGGGGTGGCTCCTCAGAATTCTCCTTTACTGTAAAACCGGGGAAATGCTACAGTCTATAGCTAACCCTTTAGCACTGTATCTGAAATTCTTCCAGACTCTGTCTAGCTTCATCACATCTCATCCTATTACAGGGTACCATACAAACCAACGTTTGTCTGCCTATTCCTAGGCCTTCTAAGATGCTTTTTCTGGAGGGTGGGGGGAAACCAATGTTTAAAATCCCTAAAACTTGCATGGCAATGAACAGATGACGCACAGAAGTCCATCCATCTCCTCCTCCTCGGGGCATTGGGACGATATCATGACCTTGCAGGATTACTGATTCAGCACAACAGTTTCGAGATAGTGCAAGGTCTCTTCCGCTTCCTCGCCAACAGATATTTAAGGTCCCCTTTGCAACCCACGAGGGCATTTATTTTATTCACTTGGGTCCAGCAAACCGCCTGCTGCAAGGTCGCTGCTTAGTTCGCGTTGTGCGTTACTGCGCTCTGCACCGGAGAGTTTCAAAAAGCGTCAAGGACAAAAAGCACACCTTAACCTTCCGCGGGACCTTCCCTGGGGCCCTCCCCTCCCCCACTTTGAGGGCCCGGGTAAGGCCTCCCAGAGGCTCGCCGCCTGGCGCGCAGCAAAGGCTCCGTAAGCATTTACTTAGTAGCTGAGGGGATCCAAGACTGCCCTCAAATTAACTGGGCCCAAGGCCCCACTCTCGAGGTCCCAGATGAGCACTTCTCGTGGCCCTCACCCCGCCCCAGCCCGCCTCCGGAGACGTGGCGCGCCCTTCCCGGTTCCGAGCGCTTCCTGCAGCCCGGGCTCCGGGGCCTCTGCGGCACCCGGGCCTGGCCGGCCCTGCGACCCCGGGTCCGTCCCACTCGCCTCGACCCGCTTCCCCTGCCCCCTGCCTGAGCCCCTCCATCCGCCGTAACCCTCCCGTTCCCACCGCGAGCTGCCATACCATTGCGGCTGCACGGCCCAGGCCGACAGCCCTGCTAGCCCCGCCGGAGAATACATGGTGATTCCGGCCCTGCTGAAGGTCGGTCAGACAGGCCTCACCGCGCCTGCGCGGAAGCTGCCCCACACGCCCCGCCCACCCCGTGGTCTCATTCAGTCTCGCTTCTTCTCGCAGGATGGAACGAAGCCTCGCGAGCGTTGGGGGTGGTGGTGCCCTGGCTTCCGAAGCCCCACCTCCTTCAGACTAGCCGAGGATATTTGTCCTGCCCACCCCCGCCAGCCCTGTTCCGCTTCCGGTCAACCAGGCGCTGGTCTGCGGGAACTTGTTGCTGCGGAGGGCGCGATGGGGAAATCAGATTTTCTTACCCCTAAGGCCATCGCCAACAGAATCAAGTCCAAGGGGCTTCAGAAGTTGCGCTGGTATTGCCAGATGTGCCAGAAGCAGTGCCGGGACGAGGTAAGCGGGCCCGGGGCGACCCCGTGTCCACCCCCTCCTCTCCCCGGAGGGACCCCGCTGGAGATGCAGGCTGAGGTCCCCGACGCCGGGGTGAGGGCCTGGGTCTCCCGTCCCTAGTCGTGGGGGCTGCGCAGGGTGAGTCAAGGACTCAACTCAGTAGGGCCGTCCTTCCCTTCAGCCCCCGTCCTGGCAGGGAACCAGTGGCCTTTGACACCTCCTTGTTCCCCAGTCTAACCCCAAAAAAGAAGTGAAGTAAGAAAAGGTTTTGCAGCCCTCGGAGAAGTGACCCCACTCAAGTCAAGAAACGGGGGGTGAACAGTGCCGAGCCGGACGCCCGGGAGTGATAGTAACAGACGTCTCTGACTTGCCGTGGCTCTTAGACATGATCAGGGTGTACACCTCTTTTCGGGATCAGATGAAAAAGGAGAACTAAGCTCTTGCACACTAGTCACCTAACAAGCATTTATCGAGCACCTGCCATGTGCCAGGACCAGGATGTTATTGCGGGTGAGATGTGGCCTCTGGAGTCAGAATCAGAATTAGGAAGCCGACAAGTCACATTGTCTCTGCCTGTTTACTTATCTGAAAAGTGAGAATAGTAAGTGTCCCTACTTGTAAGATTGTTGTGAGTTTTAAATGAGTGAATTATGTGTAAGGTGGCTCAAGGGGTCTTTGAGCAGATCTTGAAAAAACTTTGCTGTGCTGTGGAGTTTACACTTTTCCCCATTATTTAGATGGATGATGAAGCACCTGGAAAAATTGAGAGCAGGCTAGTGACAGGATCACGTTTTTCTCTGGAGATTGAATTGGGTAGGAAAGGAAGAGCACTGGGCACTTGGAATAATCTAATCCAGTGTTTCTGCAAGTGAGGGATGAGATACTTTAGGTGGGCCTCACGTTGAATAACATTGATACAGTTATTCTCTTTCATTTCTCTTTACTACTAGTCAAGGTAAAATTCTTACACAGAAAACTAGAGACTAGTACAGGGAACATCCATATATCCACTACCCAGATTTAACGCTTTAAGTTTCACTTAACATTTTAAATACTTTGCCATGTTTCCTTTTCTCTGAAATATGTAAAGTAAATTACAAGCATCAGGGTATTTCACCTATAAATATTTAAATATGCTCCTCTAAAATATTAGGATATTTTTCTATACAGCCACAATATATGTCATCACACGTAACAAAATTAATAAATATTTCTTCATATCATCTGGTGCATACTCCATAGTCACATTTTCTCAATTGTTCCCATAAATGCTTTTTAAAACAGTTTTTTTAGCATGGGGAACTATATTCAATATCCTGTGATAAACCATAATGGAAAAGAATATGAAAAAGAATTATATATGTATGTATGTATATATATATAAAAAACTGAATCACTTTGCTGTACAGCAGGAATTAACACAACATTGTAAATCAACTATACCTGAATAAAATAAAGTAAAAACAAAAACAAACAAACCCAGATCCAGTCAAAAGCTATACATTGGATTTGGTTATTTGAACTTTTTAAAAAATAGACTATTTTTTAGAGCAGTTTCAGGTTCACAGCAAAAATGAGCAGAAGGTACAGAGATTTCTCGTACCCACCCTGCCCTCAACATGTACAGCCTCCCCAACCATCAACCTGGTGCAACAGAATGGTACTTTTGTTACAGTCAATAACACTACATTGGCACATAATTAGCACCAAAGTCCATAGTTTGTATTAAGGTTCACTCTTGGTGTTGAACATTCTGTGGCTTTGGACAAATGTATCGTGACAAATATCCACCATTATAGTATCATACAGAATAGTTGCATTGCCCTAAAAATCTCTGTGGTGTCGGGTGTTAGGACTTTTAATTCTCTCTCAATTTTAAATTTAAAATAGAATTCCCTCCCTTCCCCTCTGTTGTTTTTCTTGACATTGACTTGAAGAGGCTAGGCCAGTAATGATCCTAGAGGATTCCCCCTTTAACAATTAACTTTTATTGTGGTTGTCGTTCGTCTTCTTTCTCTAACTCTTGTAATTTTTGTAAACTGGAACTTAGGTCTGAAGGCTTGTTAGGGTCAGGTTAAATATTTGGGAGCAGAATCCTTGATAGGTGACCCTGTGTATATCACATTGCATCAAATAAGAAAGCCCATGATGTCTGGGAGTGCTAAGAAAATTGAGTACAGTTGACAGCCTGTAAAGTAATGTTGGAAAGTAATATTTTCCCCTTTGCAAGAGCAAGTAACTATGGGGGAACTGGTAACAAATACTAGTGGAGTGTGGAATCGTGCCTATAGCTCCAATTTCCCATCAGCCTTTTACTCATGTGTTTTAACATCTTTGCTTGAGTCACTTATTTCATTAGAAGTTGAAAAGTGGTTATTTTTCTAGTTCTTTTTACATTTATTGTTGACCACCATTCTTTTGAAAAAATGAGCTTTTTCTCATTAACTAGGGTTATTTGGTTATCCTCAAATGTTATCCTAAAATAAAATTCCTCAGGGAAAGAGAAGACACGTTTGATTCTCTCTTTTAATTACTACTTTTCAGAGTAAGACACTTGGGGTGATTCTGACCTGTTTGCCCTCACATCTGTTCATTGCCCTTCCCTGCCTAGGGGAGGAGAAGCTGACCCCTACAAGCCCCCTCCCCGTCTCTGTCTCTAATACCGGAAGAATGAGGGGGAGGGAGGTCAGATCTGGAGTATTCCCCTCCTGCCCATCCACTCCCTTGAGTTTCTAGAATTTAATAACATTATTTTGCTTTCATCTTACTGATTTATTTGTAATTTATGGGAAGTGGTGCTGGTTTTTCGTTTATGAGACTGATATCAAATCTCCTTTTAAGACGCAGTTAAGGAAGAGTAGTGCATAGGTAGGACACAGAAGAGGCAAGAATTGTGTAGGCATCTGTGGATGACTGAAGATTAGGAAACCGCTCTAAGCAAGATTGAGTGTTGAAATCAGGGCAGTGGCAATGGAATTGAGCCGAGGGACTGGGTAAGTTATTAGGTCGGCGGAGTAGACGTAGTGCTGAGTGGAGGTAGAGGACTCTGGGATGCTGTCCTGGGTCCTGGCCGGGTGACGGTACAGGACAGTGCTGTTCACCAAGATGGGGAAGACAGAGGAGAGGCACATTTTTCATTTCTCTTACTAGTGAAGAATCAGGTTCAAATGTTAAGTAGAATAGACACAAAGTCAAAACTTGCATGTTTTTTACAATCATCTGAAGAAGATACAGATTTAGTATGATAAAATAAGGTTTATGTATAAAATGCAAGTGTATTTTGGGTAATGAGCTAAAGTATAGGAAAGTGAGTGAAAATAGTTTCCTTAATGGAAATTCACTAATGACCCATTTTACCTTGTTGTAGTCCTCGAAACGCTTGCGTAACACTTTGTATGAAGTAGGTGCCCAATAGGAATTTGTTAAATTGAGTCAAAAAATAAAATCGCTCTTCTGTTACTGTGCCCTATAATGTTTGTTACTAATGTCTGTTTTCTAAAGCAGTATTTTTCTGTCTCTTTAATCTTCTGGGATTCTTTGATTAGCAGGGTTGCAAAACTCAACTTTATAAAAAAATTTTTTTAGAACGATAGGGTGCCTACAGCCAGTGACTTGATTATTTTTTACAATTTATCATCGAAGAGCAGCTTGTTAGGATTTAATTAAATACTTATATTTAGGGCCTATTATAATGAGCTAAATCAAGATTTAACCACTACCTTTACATTTTTGTAGAATGGCTTTAAGTGTCATTGTATGTCCGAATCTCATCAGAGACAACTACTGCTGGCTTCAGAAAATCCTCAGCAGTTTATGGATTATTTTTCAGAGTAAGTAACTCAAAGCCATCCTTATATCATAAGCTTTATTCAGTTGGACATTTAATAGATGCTTAATATTTAATATATTGGGAGCTCTGTTTATTCCTTACGTATTAATGTGATAGCTGTATTATCTTTGTGCTCAGTTTTTGTTTTGACAGTTTATCATTGTATGGAATTGTTAAAAAAGTATGTCTCACAAATCAGTCTTTCTTCCATTCACTACAAACATATGAAAAACCATTGCTCAGTCTAAAACAATTGTGGCTAAGAGCACAGGTCTGGAGTCAGACTGCTTGTCATTAAGTCCTTCAGAGCTGGGCTTCTCCACTCAGGAGCTGTGTGACTTTGGGTGAATTTATACAGTTTCTCTGTGCTTTAGTCCCCTCATCTGTAGGTTTTGTACCTTTCAGGTATTGTCTTTCCTTCATAGGGTTTATGCGAAGATTAAATGAGTTAATACTTTGAAAGTGTTTAGAAGAGTGGTCAGTACTCGATTAATATTAGCTGTTAATTATTATTATTACAATTAATATTTAGTCTTGCCTCCATCCCTTTCTTTCTTTCCAGGGTTTTAGACCTTTTGGTATTAAACCCCAAAGACTTTTGTTTATGTGGGTTATAGCTTGTAAATTAGGGATTAAAACTGAGACATTAAAAAAAATTTATTCATTTAAAATCACAATATAAGCCTATTACAGTTAAAATAACATTTTTACATGAAAATTAACTATATTTTCCAACACACAAAAAGCACACAAAAAAATAAGAGTGGTGTTGTTTTACATTTTTGCAAATCTCTTCAGTGTCTGTCTTCATATAACACAGTTGTATTCTCACATCTGCTTCTACCTTCATTCTCTTCTGAAATGTTGCTTGGTTGAAATACATAGAGAAAGTCCAGCTTTTACACAGATGTGTAGTTGGAAGTGGGGAGAGTATTTTAATAGCCTTTTCACATAATTTTGGCTATTCTTCTATGATACTACATTGAAACACAATGGCGTGGTAGTTTCTTAAAGATTAGTTGGCAATGTGGAATCAGAAACCATATAGCAAACCTTTATTTTATTTTTTTTTTTTGTGGTACGTGGGCCTCTCACTGTTGTGGCCTCTCCCGTTGACGGAGCACAGGCTCTGGACGCGCAGGCTCAGCGGCCGTGGCTCACGGGCCCAGCCGCTCCACGGCATGTGGGATCTTCCCAGACCAGGGCACGAACCCATGTCCCCTGCATTGGCAGGCGGACTCCCAACCATTGTGCCAGTAGGGAAGCCCCTAGCAAACCTTTTGTACTCTATGACATTAAAATCCATGTGATATTTTACTTTATGTGGATCTTGTACCCATGTATGGTTTTGTAACATCACACATCAGTCATTTGGAAAATATTGCTTCATTGAGTTACACAGGTATTCTGAAATTCTGAACGGTGATACATTTTATTATGCAATATCATAAAATCATATTCACTAACGTCAACTCAGTGCTGTCAGAAACATCTTTAAGTATTGGGAAGTATGTCAGACTCGTGGTGGATGCTAGTTTACCAGAATTCATATTTTTTGCTTGAAAGCTCAAATTTTATCATTGGCAACAAATACTGTCAGTTGTTTTTCTTGACCTGACAGGCTCACTTTGTTTATTTTTGAGAAAATATCTACTGAATACTTAATTTGAAGTAACTATTGTCTATATGTCTGTCATTTCTCAAATATCAAGTGATGCTTTCATGTCTCTGTGCCAGATGGGAACAGCCTTCTCTTTCTCTTCACCTGTAAATGTCTTGGTCAGAATGTATATCTTATTCACTTATGTTTATCTGTCACTTAACACAGTGTGCTCAGCTCAGAGGGACACATTAAGTGCCAACTTCATGTTTTATTATCAATAGAATGGGATAATTATGCCACATTCAGTAGCACTGAGACTCCATGAAGAATCCGCTCCAAAGATGTGTGGTCACTTTTGCTGTGCCACCTTTACCAAGACAAAAAGTTCCAACTCCAACTTGACTTTTAACTTTAATTCTTGAAAGCTGTAATCTTTCAGGATTTTTCCCTTGTTCAGTTTTTAAAAGTTCGGAACAGATATTAACGTAGATGTTTTATATATCATGTGCTCATGCAGACTGTACGATGGCTTAAATTTCAGGAAGGTGATGCTATGTATTTGTAGAAATCACCTTAATGCTTTCCCTCCCTGCTTTATTAGGGAATTCCGAAATGACTTCCTGGAACTTCTCAGGAGACGATTTGGTAAGTATCTTAAGTCTTGTGCACATAATGACTTTATAATCTCATAATCTGCTCAGGGTCAGCAGTGTCCTAATTTCTTCTTAGGAACCAAGAGGGTTCACAACAACATCGTTTACAATGAGTACATCAGCCACCGAGAGCATATCCACATGAACGCCACGCAGTGGGAGACGCTGACAGATTTTACTAAGTGGCTGGGCAGAGAAGGTAAGAACAAGACATGATGTGGACAGTTGTTATATGGCTGCACTGCAGGGAGGGAGAGAATGATCATATTTTCTGTGTAAATTTATGAAAAAGAGGATGAGCAGGGCAATTAGAAACTGGCGGAGAGGAGCATAATCTTCCAGGATTGATTTTGTGCACTGCAGGTGTGTAAGAGCGTCTGGAGTGATTCTTTCAACAGTGCAAAGGTACATCACTGAAGCATCCACTCGTTAGGTTAAGGACCAGTACCCGTTCTCTTCCACTTTTCCCACTACATTCGTTGCACTTTTGGAAGCTTTTGATACCCCTTCTTAAGGCAGTTTTTAAATTTGCTGCCTCTTTTTCCATTTCTAATAGGATGGAAAGTTCAGGAAAAGAACAGAGAAAGAAATTTTGTATCAGGGTATTAGTTATTGAGTGTGTTTCTTTATTCCATTTTGGGGAAGATTTCTGCTTGGTTAAGTTAGAATATCCTGTACTCAGTGGATGTTAAGTACTTAGAGACAGTTGGATAATTGCTAAGCAAGATAATGCTTTTTTTAATGTTTTCCTTGTTTAAATGTGTTGCCTCAACCTAGTCAAAAATCAAAATAATATTTCTTTTCTCTTTAAAGAGATAAAATATTCCAATTAAAGTCTAAATGTCACTAACTGTAAATATGGAAAATTCATGTGCTGTATGAATTTGTGTATTTGAATGTGTTTGAATGAGTGTATTTGAATGAATGAGTAAATACTGCAGAGAGAGACCACATTTATATGTACTTTCAGCTTTGATTGTATTCAAAATTATAGTGTCCGTTACTGTTTTTTTTTTTTAATCCATTACTTTTTTTAAGGCTTGTGCAAAGTGGACGAAACACCAAAAGGCTGGTATATTCAGTATATAGATAGGGACCCTGAGACGATCCGCCGGCAGCTGGAACTAGAGAAGAAGAAGAAGCAGGACCTTGATGATGAAGAAAAAACTGCCAAATTTATTCAAGAACAAGTGAGAAGAGGTCTGGAGGGGAGAGAGCAGGTGGGCATCATCAAGAGAGGCAATAGACAAAGGTCTGAAGAAGAAAAATCGCTTGTTTGTTTAAGCCTTGAACGAGTTTTGTAGGAGAAAGGGCATAGCCAAGTATAAAAGTCCAGGCTGTGGAGTTGAGACAAACCTGGGTCCATTCCTGACTTACTGACTTCACAAGTTTGTGTAATTATGGAATCTTCTAAACCTCAGTTTCCTCATCTCTAAAATAGAGTCAATAGCTAGTGTCAAAGACATAAACAGAGCATTTCAACTGATTATAATTAATGCAGTGCTGGGAATGAACACAGTGTGTGAGAACACAGAGGCCTGGCACTTGCTCCAGCCTGGGGAGGACCTAGAATATTTGGAGGTAGCTACATCCCCTAGGCTGAGGAATCTTGAGGAATTAATGGGTAAAATCCAGGTAGATGGGGAAGGGAAAGCATGATAAAGTTGGTTCAGGTGTTAGAATAACTAGATCAAGGCATTTATTCCAACAGACATTTATTGGTCACCTCCTGTGTGCCAGGCGTTCTTCTAGGCACTGGGGATACAGCCAGTGGACAAAAGATAAAAATCACTGCCCTCAAGGAGCTTACATACTAGAAGTTGTGTGTGAGCAGGAAAATACAGCCTAGTGTGTATGTGAAACTACTAGCCATTTAGTATTTTTAAAAACTTTTTATTGTGGTGTAGCACACATGAAGTAAAGTGGATGATGTGCATTAATCTTAAGGTTACATACAGCTCGATGAACTTTCACATATGTATGTATTTTTAGATGGATGGATGGATGGATCAATAGATAGGTAGTCCATGTGGCCACCACTCAGATCAAGATATGGAACATTTCTACTATCCTAGAAGGTTTCCTCATGCCCATTCCCAATTAATATTCCTTGTCCTCTAAGAAGAAAGCACTGTTCTGATATACTATTGGTTGTTGGTTAGTTTAGTCTGCCCTTGAACTTTGTAGGAATGGAATCATCCAGTTTGTTCTCTCTGTGTCTGGCTTCCTTGGCTCACCATAATGTTCTGTATGTGTAGTTCGTCTACATCCTTTCCTATCAGTGCTTCACTCTTTTTTTTGATTGATGTATTTCATTTTACGAATATAATACAATTTATTTATCCATTCTCCTGTTGAGAAGCATGTGGCTCGTTTCCAGTTTTTAGCTATTATGAGTACAGCTGCTCTGATCATTGTTGAGCACATGTTGTATAAGCTGTTGAGTACAGAGTGATGCAGGAAGTAGCAGGCGATGAGAAGTAAGACATCAGTGAGGATCACTTTGTGAATCAACTTTTGTACCATGTTGATTGAACTCTTTGATAAGTGAGAGAGTGAATGTGTGTTAACGTTACTTACATTAACATGCATATTGTCACACAATCTTTTAGAAGTTTTCTACATTAAATTAAAACAGGAACAGTGCTTCAACTGCTGTAAATGTGAAATTTAAACTCCTTAAGACTGAAAGCTTTTTATTCTCTTGCTTTTTAAAAATTTAAATCTTCATTTTCAATAGAGAAAATATTATAACTTCCTATCGTGGAAATCACAAAGGATTCACATCTTGTACTGAGGAAAGAGGTTTACTTTTTGGAATAACATTATTGCTCTGTAACATTTTAGCTTAATATTGCTAAAACCTTCAAGTTACTTGTACTTTTCAGGTGTAAACAGTATCTTTACCCAAAAAGCAGGGGAAATTCTATTGATCAGTGCTTCCTCATTCTACATTTAAACTTATCAATTTTTTCAAAGTAAGATCATGTTCTTTTGTGTTCTTTTGTGAAATCCTATATGGACATTACCTAACAAAATATTTTAGCTAGATCTCAAGGTCATCCTTCTTATTTATCAGTAGTAACAACAATTAACATTTATCAAACACTACGGCAGGCACTATGCTAAGTGTTTTATTTATATTATCCTAATTAACCCTTATCATAACTCTAAACGTGTAGGTTATCCCTACTTTAAAGATGTAATGATTGAGCCTTCAGGGAGATGATGAGATTGACCGAGATGACAAGGCTCATAGGTGGCAGGGGAGGATTTTATACACAGTCTTCTTCGAGTTAGTCTTAGACCCTTGATCATTACACTAAAGCGTACTACAAAAGAGAAAGGTTTTGCTGTTTAAAGTAATCCTCTAGCTAAGATTCCTAGAGTTTATTGCTTTATGTTGTTGTTTCCTGCTTAAATTGTAATAGAAATAAAAATGTAGGTAAACTTCTGCAGTTCGGTATAGAAAAGCTACTTTTTTCCCCCCGTAGAATAATTCTTTATTGGAGAATATTTGCAATACATATAATTTCTTAATTAGTATCTTAACCATTTTAGGTAGCAAGTCATAATTAAGGACTATTGAATATTGATGGTAAATGCAGTTGTGAACCAAACCTTCTAACTTTTTTTTTTAAAGGAAGTCCCTGTTTTTACGGAATTAAGCAGAGAAAATGATGAAGAAAAAGGTATTTTTACTTTTCTTTCTTCCTTTTTTAATATGGATGCTTTTGTATTGGCTCTGCCAAAAACTAGCAACATGTTTGGGAGCAAGAGGTGTTATCTGTCTGGATTATTCTCCTCAGTAAAATGAAAAGGCGATAACAATGAATTGGATGGAATGCCTACAGCAACAAGTAACCAGACTGAGTAAAATGAGCCTAAACAATAAGGAAATACCTTGCCATACCAAGAGTCCCAGAGGTAGGATGGTTCCGGATGCCACACTATCAGTAGCTGGACCCAAGGTGGCTGCCGGCAGTCCAGCCATCATATGCAGACCCAGTATTGTCCAGAGGAAGGCAGAGAGCATCTCCGTCCTTTGGAGTCCACTGTGAGCAAGGAAACTTTTCCTAGAAGACCTTCTTCCCACCAGCAGACTTCCTTTTGAATGTCATTGACCAGACTGTATCACATGTCCACCTCAAAAATAGTCACTTGGAAAGGGAGTGGAATTATTTTGATTGGTTCAGACCAAAGAGCCTTACTAATCACCTCCCATAGGTCCCACCCCCTAGTCCCATCACCTTGGGCATTAGGTTTTCAGCATTTGGATTTGGGAGGGGACACAAACCTTCAGACCGTAGCATCCTCCAAGCCATACGTGAGGGGTATGGACACCCAAACAAAATTGGATTCCTGTTACCAAGGGGAGAGGGGCAGTGGAGTGGGGAAGTGGCCAAGGCTGTCTGCTACATCACATGATGGTCTTTCCCAGCTCTGTAAGCATCAGTCCAGTATATTTTACAGGAGTTTATGATCTCTGGGTAGGAGCATTCCAGCTCTCATGTATTCAAAATGTCCATGAATTTCTACATAGCTGCATTGTGATATTTATTATAATTTTAATTATAATTTTGTTTTATTATATCTGATGTTTTATTGTAATTTTCCTGAAATATATATGGAATACCAATTCTTTTCTTCCAGTTACATTTAATTTGAATAAAGGAGCATGTAGTTCAGGAGGAGCATCTTCCAAATCAAGGTGAGCTATGTGAACAGGTATCTTAGAACCTGAAAATTTTGATGAAATGTTGATTACTACTTTTTAAAAGGTGCAGAACTGTGAATTATTTTTTTCTGGTTTTTATTTTCATCTCTTTTTCCTTTTTGTTTAATGATTGTTTTGTTTTGTTTTATTTTCTTAGGAACTGGTTTTTTTCTTATTTGCCTATGATGAGCTGATTATATCTTTTAAGGAAAAGCTCATTTTCATTAAATGCTTCACATGGTAAACATTAGCTTCTCCCTGAAAGCTTCTCCACTTAAAGGTTCTTTCTGTGCTATGGCAATACTATTGAGTTTTCTGTCATAGCCCACTATCAAGTTTGTTAACTGGAGTATGTTTTACCTGCTCTATTATGATTTTCTGAGAACAGACTAACTTATTCAACTATCTCCTTAGCACCTAGTAGAATATAAGTGCATTAGTAGACACTTAGTAATAATTGCCTTCCCTTCTAGATGGTGTGGTACTGAGCAAGACTTGACCAGGCTTTTCTATAAAGAGCCACATAGTAAATATTTTAGACTTTGTTGGCCATGTATCTTTGTCATCACTTTACTCTGCTCTCAGAGCGAGGATGCAGCCATAGATGATACATAAGTGAATGAGCTTGGCTGTGTTCCAATAAAATCTTATTTATAAAAACAGGCAGCAGACTGGATCTGGCCCTCAACTGCAATTTTTGAAGCCCTGGTATGGCACGTAGTCAGGTATTTATATCTACTTTTCATGTTCTCTTCTCTTGCAGTTCTCATATATTCTTTCACCAAATATCTGTGCAGTACTTATGATGTGCATTGCATTCAGTTTGGTTATGGAGGTGAAAAGATAAATCAGACAGGATATTCAGAAGGGCACTTTATATTCAGTATCTACTGGAATTTAGTTTTAAGCTGGGTGATTTGCTCTTTTACTTAATATTCCACCTAACTCAGTTTTTTGTTGGTGGGAGTTTTTTTTCTTTTTGGTTTACAGGCTAGTGGTTATTTGCACGACTAAATAAGTGTCTAGGAGAATTGAAGGAAATGGGCAGTCTGAGTCAGCAGTGCCTAACTGCTTCAGGATGACTTGCCAACTGTCTTAACTTTGATCAAAGTGTTTCAGTAGTAACATCTATATTAGATATCATGAAGAAATTGGTTAATTGGGTTCTATATATGATACATTTGAAAAGAAAATTTCTTTTCAAAATATTGCTGTGCTATGACTAGGAAGACAGACTGCAGTATATCTTAACACATGCCATATAGTTTTGGACCCTTATGTGTTTCTATTTTCCTTTATTATTTGTTATTCCTAAGTGTAGATGAATGCTGATATTGGTCCCACTGGGCCCCAAATTGATCGCCCTTATGTTAGTTTTCTATGGCTGCTGTAACAAGTTACCACAAACTAGGTGGCTTGAAACAGCAGAAATTGATTCTGTCTCTGGAGGCCAGAGTTCTGAAATCAGTATCCTTGAGCCAAAATCAAGGTGTCTGCAGGCCTGTGCTCCCCCCAGAGTCTCTGGGGAGAATCTTTTCCTCACCTCTTCCGGCTTCTGGTGGCTGCAGGCATTCCTGGGCTTTGGGTTGCATCCCTTCAGATTTATCTCTGCTCTATCTTCACATTACCTTCCCCTCTGTGTGTCATCCCCCTCTGCTTCCCTCTTTTTTTTTTAATTTATTTTTTAATTTTATTTTTATTTATTTATTTGGTTGGTTGGTTGGTTGGTTGTGTTGGGTCTTCGTTGCTGCACGTGGGCTTTCTCTAGTTGTATCGAGCGGGGGCTACTCTTCATTGCAGTGCGTGGTCTTCTCACTGCAGTGGCTTCTCTTGTTGCGAAGCTTGGGCTTTAGGCGCGTGGGGTTCAGTAGTTGTGGCTCGCGGGCTCTAGAGCGCAGGCTCAGTAGTTGTGGCTCACGGGCTTATTTGCTCCACAGCATGTGGGATCTTCTTGGACCAGGGATCGAACCCGTGTCCCCTGCATTGGCAGGCAGATTCTTAACCACTGCACCACCAGGGAAGTCCCTGCTTCCCTCTTAAAGGATGCCTGTGGTTGCAGTTAGAGCCCACCCAGATAATCCAGAATAATCTCATTTTAAAATCTTTAACTTAATCCCATTTGTAAAGACCCTTTTTCCAAATAAGGTGACATTTGTAGGTTCCAAGGATGAGGACCTGATAGCTCTGGGGGTCTGCTATTCAGCCTATTACATCCCTATGCCAAACTGTGATTTAGTAAAAACATTAGTTTTATTTGACCAAGTTCTGTGACTTCTGTCTCAACTGTCTCTAATAATGTGAAAATAGTGTTGCAGGTAATACAATGGAGAGACTATCTAAGTTTTCTTTTTCTGAAATTATGGTATATTTTTTTAGAGGTTGGGATTTATTTTCCTGTTGATTTATATCTCTTATATATTTAAAACCCAGAATTAACTAAGTTATCTAGATACCAAAAATGGATAATTTAGGCTGTGTGAGGCACAAAGATAAGCCCTGCTTCCCCATTGCTGGAACAAAGATTACTCAGTTCTCACTTCTGTTTTTCCTTTGGGCTTCCCTGTCTCTTTTTTTTCTTTAACACCTTTATTGAATATAATTGCTTTATAATGTTGTGTTGGTTTCTGCTGTATAACAAAGTGAATCAGCTGTATGTATACATATATCCCCATATCCCCTCCCTCTTGCACCTCCCTCCCACCTTCCCTATCCCACTCCTCTAGGTGGTCACAAAGCACCGACCTGATCTCCCTGTGCGGCTGCTTCCCACTAGCTATCTATTTTACATTTGGTAGTATGTATATGTCCATGCCACTCTCTCACTTTGTCCCAGCTTACCCTTGCCCCTCCCTGTGTCCTCAAGTCCATTCTCTATGTCTCTGTCTTTATTCCTGTCTTGCCCCTAGGTTTTTCAGAACCATTTTTTTTTTAGATGCCATATATATGTGTTAGCATACGGTGTTTCTTTTTCTCTTTCTGACCTACTTCACTCTGTAGGACAGACTCTAGGTCCATCCACCTCACTACAAATAGCTCAGTTTCGTTTCTTTTTATGGCTGAGTAATATTCCATGGTATATATGTGCCACATCTTCTTTATCCATTCATCTGTTGATGGACACTTAGCATGCTTCCATATCCTGGCTATTGTAAATAGTGCTGCAATGAACATTGTGGTACATGACTCTTTGAATTATGGTTTTCTCAGGGTATATGCCCAGTAGTGGGATTGCTGTGTCATATGGTAGTTCTACTTCTAGTTTTTTAAGGAACCTACATACTGTTCTACATAGTGGCTGTATCAATTTACATTCCCACCAACAGTGCAAGAGGGTTCCCTTTTCTCCACATCCTCTCCAGCATTTATTGTTTATAGATTTTTTTGATGATAGCCATTCTGACCGGTGTGAGGTGATACCTCACTGTAGTTTTGATTTGCATTTCTCTAATGATTAATGATGTTGAACATCCTTTCATGTGTTTGTTGGCAATCTGTATATCTTCTTTGGAGAAATGTCTATTTAGATCTCCTGCCCATTTTTGGATTGGGTTTTTTTTTTTTTGATATTGAGCTGCATGAGCTGCTTGTATATTTTGGAGATTAATCCTTTGTCAGTTGCTGCGCTTGCAAATATTTTCTCCCATTCTGAGAGTTGTCTTTTCATCTTGTTTATGGTTTCCTTTGTGCAAAAGCTTTTAAGTTTCATTAGGTCCCATTTGTTTATTTTTGTTTTTATTTCCATTTCTCTAGGAGGTGGGTCAGAAAGGATCTTGCTGTGATTTATGTCGTAGAGTGTTCTGCCTATGTTTTCCTCTAAGAGTTTTATAGTGTCTGGCCTTACATTTAGTCTTTAATCCATTTTGAGTTTATTTTTGTGTATGGTGTTAGGGAGAGTTCTAATTTCATTCTTTTACATGTAGTGGTCCAGTTTTCCCAGCACCACTTATTAAAGAGGGTGTCTTTTCTCTATTGTATATTCTTGCCTCCTTTATCAAAGGTAAGGTGACCATATGTGTGTGGGTTTAACTCTGGGCTTTCTATCCTGTTCCATTGATCTATACTTCTGTTTCTGTGCCAGTACCATACTGTCTTGATTACTGTAGCTTTGTAGTATAGTCTGAAGTCAGGGAGCCTGATTCCTCCAGCTCTGTTTTTCTTTCCCAAGATTTCTCTGGCTATTCGGGGTCTTTTGTGTTTCCATACAAATTGTGAAAATTTTTGTTCTAGTTCAGTGAAAAATGCCATTGGTAGTTTGATAGGGATTGCATTGAATCTGTAGATTGTTTTGGGTAGTATAGTCATTTTCACAATGTTGATTCTTCCAATCCAAGAACATGGTGTATCTCTCCATCTGTTTGTATCATCTTTAATTTCTTTCACCAGTGTCTTATAGTTTTCTGCATACAAGTCTTTTGCCTCCTTAGGTAGGTTTATTCCTAGGTATTTTATTCTTTTTGTTGCAATGGTAAATGGGAGTGTTTCCGTAATTTCTCTTTCAGATTTTTCATCATTAGTGTATAGGAATGCAAGAGATTGCTGCATTAATTTTGTATCCTGCTCCTTTACCAAATTCATTGATTAGCTCTAGTAGTTTTCTGGTAGCATCTTTAGGATTCTCTGTGTATAGTATCATGTCATCTGCAAACAGTGACAGTTTTACTTCTTCTTTTCTGAGTTTGGATTCCTTTTATTTCTTTTTCTTCTCTGATTGCTGTGGCTAAAACTTCCAAAACTAAGTTGAATAGTAGCAGTGAGAGTGGGCAACCTTGTCTTGTTCCTGATCTTAGAGGAAATGGTTTCAGTTTTTCACCATTGAGAATGATGTTTTCTGTGGGTTTGTCATATATGGCCTTTATTATGTTGAGGTAAATTCCCTCTGTGCCTACTTTCTGGAGAGTTTTGATCATAAATGGGTGTTGAATTTTGTCAAAAGCTTTTTCTGCATCTATTGAGATGATCATATGGTTTTTCTCCTTCAGTTTGTTAATATGGTGTATCACATTGATTCATTTGTGTATATTGAAGAATCCTTGCATTCCTGGGATAAACGCCACTTGAACATGCTGTATGATCCTTTTAATGTGCTGTTGGTTTCTGTTTCCTAGTATTTTGTTGAGGATTTTTGCATCTGTATTCATCAGTGATATTGGCCTGTAGTTTTCTTTTTTTGTGACATCTTTGGTTTTGGTATCAGGGTGTTGGTGGCCTCATAGAATGAGTTTGGCAGTGTTCCTCCTTCTGCTATATTTTGGAAGAGTCTGAGAAGAATACGTGTTAGCTCTTCTCTAAATCTTTGATAGAATTTGCCTGTGAAGCCATGTGGTCCTGGGCTTTTGTCTTTTGGAAGATTTTTAATCACAGTTTCAATTTAAGTGCTTGTGATTGGTCTGTTTATATTTTCTATTTATTCCTTGTTCAGTCTCAGAAGGTTGTGCTTTTCTAAGAATTTCTCCATTTCTTCCAGGTTGTCCATTTTATTGGCATATAGTTGCTTGCAGTAAGCTCTCATGATCCTTTGCATTTCTGCAGTGTCAGTTGTTACTTCTCCTTTTTCATTTCTAATTCTGTTGATTTGAGTCTTCTCCCTTCTTTTCTTGAAGAGTCTGGCTAATGGTTTATCAATTTTGTTTATCTTCTCAAAGAACCAGCTTTTAGTTTTATTGATCTCTGTGATTGTTTCCGTCATATCTTTTTCATTTATTTCTGATCCGATCTTTATGAATTCTTTCCTTCTGCTAACCTTGGGGGTTTTTTGTTTTTCTTTCTCTAATTGCTTTAGGTGTAAGGTTAGGTTGTTTATTTGAGGTTTTTCTTGTTTCTTGAGATAGGATTGTATTGCTGTAAACTTCCCTCTTAGAACTGCTTTTGCTGCATCCCATAGTTTTGGGATGTTGTGTTTTCATTGTCATTTGTTTCTAGGTATTTTTTGATTTCCTCTTTGATTTCTTCAGTGATCTCTTGGTTATTTAGTAGTGTATTGTTTAGCCTCCATGTGTTTGTATTTTTTACAGGTTTTTTTCCTCTTATTGATATCTAGTCTCATAGTATTGTGGTTTGAAAAGATACTTGATACGATTTCAGTTTTCTTAAGTTTACCAAGGCTTGATTTGTGACCCAAGGTATGATCTATCCTGGAGAATGTTCCATGAGCACTTGAGAAAAAAGTGTATTCTTTTGTTTTTGGATAGAATGTCCTATAAATATTAGTTAAGTCCATCTTGTTTAATGTGTCATTTAAAGCTTGTGTTTCCTTATTTATTTTCATTTTGGATGATCTGTCCATTGGTGAAGGTGGGGTGTTAAATTCCCCTACTATTATTGTGCTACTGTTGATTTCCCCTTTTATGGCTGTTAGAATTTGCCTTATGTATTGAGGTGCTCCTATGTTGGGTGCATAAATATTTACCATTGTTATATCTTCTTCTTTGGTTGATCCCTTGATCATTATGTAATGTCCTTCTTTGTCTCTTGTAATAGTCTTTATTTTAAAGTCTGTTTTGTCTGATATGAGAATTGCTGTTCCAGCTTTCTTTTGATTTCCATTTGCATGGAATATCTTTTTCTCTCCCCTCACTTTCAGTCTGTATGTGTCCCTAGGTCTGAAGTGGGTCTCCTGTAGACAGCATATATATTGGTGTTGTTTTTGTATCCATTCAGCCAGCCTATGTCTTTTGGTTGGAGCATTTAATCCATTTACATTTAAGGTAGTTATCAATATGTATGTTCCTATTACCATTTTCTTAATTGTTTTGGGGTTTTTTTTGTAGGTATTTTCCTTCTCTTGTGTTTCCTGCCTAGAGAAGTTTCTTTAGCATTTGTTGTAAAGCTGGTTTGGTGGTGCTAAATTCTCTTAGCTTTTGCTTGTCTGTAAAGGTTTTAATTTCTCTGTCAAATGTAAATGAGATCCTTGCTGGGTAGAGTAATCTTGGTTGTAGGTTTTTCTCTCTCATCACTTCAGATATGTCCTGCCACTCCCTTCTGGCCTGCAGAGTTTCTGCTGAAAAATCAGCTGTTGACCTTATGGGGATTCCCTTGTATGTTATTTGTTGCTTTTCCCTTGCTGCTTTTAATATTTGTTCTTTGTATTTAATTTTTGATAGTTTGATTAATATGTGTCTTGGCGTGTTTCTCCTTGGACTTATCCTGTGTGCGACTCTGCACTTCCTGGACTTGATTATTTCCTTTCCCATATTAGGGAAGTTTTCAACTATAATCTCTTCATATATTTTCTCAGTCCCTTTCTTTTTCTCTTCTTCTTCTGGGACCCCTATAATTCAAATGTTGGTGTGTTTAATATTGTCCCAGAGGTCTCTGAGACTGTCCTCAATTCGTTTCATTCTTTTTTCTTTATTCTGCTCTGCAGTAGTTATTTCCACTATTTTATCTTCCTGGTCAGTTATCCGTTCTTCTGCCTCAGTTATTCTGCTATTGATTCCTTGTAAAGAATTTTTAATTTCCTTTATTGAGTTGTTCATCATTGTTTGTTTGCTCTTTAGTTCTTCTAGTTCCTTGTTAAACATTTCTTGCATTTTCTCCATTCTATTTCAAAGATTTTGGATCATCTTTACTATCATTACTCTGAATTCTTATTCAGGTAGACTGCCTATTTCCTCTTCATTTGTTTTATCTGGTGGTTTTTTACTTTGCTCCTTCATCTGCTGCATATTTCTGTGTTTTCTCATTTTGCTTAAATTACTGTGTTTGGGATCTCCTTTTCACAGGCTACAGGTTAGTAGTTCCCGTTGTTTTTGGTGTCTGCCCCCAGTGGGTTGTGTAGGCTTCCTGATGGAGGCGACTGGTTCCTGTGTACTGGTGGATGAGGCTGGATCTTGTCTTTTGGTGGGCAGGACTGTATCCGGTGGTGTGTTTTGAGGTGTCTGTGAACTTATTATGATTTTAGGCAGCCTCTCTGATAATGGGTGGGGTTGTGTTCCTGCGTTTCTAGTTGTTTGGCATGGGGTGTCCAGCACTGGAGCTTGCTGGTCGTTGAGTTGAGCTGGGTCTTAGCGTTGAGACGGAGATCTCTGGGAGAGCTCTGGCCTATAGAGATTACATGGGGCCGGGAGGTCTCTGGTGGACCAAAGTCCTGAACTCGGCTGTCCTACCTCAGAGGCTCAGGCCTGACACCCAACCGGAGCACCAAGACCCTGTCAGCCACACGCTGTCTTTGGTTTTCCGTCTCCAGGCACAGCCTGGCCTCCACACACCTCCGTGTCTCCAGGAAGGCTTGGCACTGGGCCCGGTCTGACAGGTAACTAATGAAGATTCCAGCTGTGTTCATACACATGAATAACACTGCCTGGGCCACAACTCATCAGCTCAGTAACTCCACTTCGGTGTGGCTTCCCTGTCTCTTAATTGCACACATGCTCACTCCAGTTACTGAAAGCAGAATCCTAGGGCTGTTCTAGAAGCCTTCCGTTCCATTTCCAGTCTGTTACTGTTCATTTCCTGCCTTGATTTTAACCTCATTTGACCCTGTCTCAATCTCTCACCTTTCTACTAGAATCTTTTTTTGGTCTGGAGGGGCATTATTGGTACAGCAGCTGGTGTAAGATTAAATATCATACAAAGCAAAGCTGGAAACAAATTGCCTATTTTTTTTTTTTTTTTTTTTTCGGTATGTGAGCCTCTCACTGTTGTGGCCTCTCCCATTGCGGAGCACAGGCTCCGGACGCACAGGTTCAGCAGTCATGGCTCACGGGCCTAGCCGCTCCACGGCATGTGGGATCTTCCCGGACTGAGGCACGAACCCGTGTCCCCTGCATTGGCAGGTGGACTCTCAACTACTGTGCCACCAGAGAAGCCCTCAATTTTTATCATTTGTATAATTTTTGTTTTTCTAGAATATTCTTTTCAACGAGGTATTCAAATTTATTATCCGTTTTATTAATCTTTTAGAATACTGTCCTTCATCATGTCTCATCAACATTCTTTATATTTTTCATTTATTCATTTTAGCTCTAAGAGGTTCTTTTTTAAAATTTAATTAATTAATTTTTGGCTGTGTTGGATCTTCATTGCTGTGCGTGGGGGCTACTCTTCGTTGTGGTGCGTGGGCTTCTCATTGTGGTGGCTTCTCTTGTTGTGGAGCACGGGCTCTAGGTGCGCAGGCTTCCGTAGTTGTGGCACGCCGGCTCAGTAGTTGTGGCGCATGGGCTCAGTTGCTCTGTGGCACATGGGATCTTCCCGGACCAGGGATTGAACCCGTGTTCCCTATGTTGGCAGGCAGATTCTTAACCACTCTGCCACCAGGGAAGTCCCTCTAAGAGATTCTTGATATCACAAGCAGAAAGGAGCTTTCTGAACGTCAAATCTTACCATGTCTTTCTCTTGTTAAAGACTTTCAGCAATTTAGGCCATTGTCTATATGATAATCTCTAGTTGCGTTTGTACCACCTGCCATATGCACCACAGCTCTGCTAAGCCATTTGTCTCCTAAGCACTCTGTGGTCTCACCCTCGCTTGCATCTACTGCTCTCTCTCCGTGCAATGCCCTCCGTATCTGTTCTCCCACTACATCGTGAGATCCTGATGGGCTATTCTGTTTAGCTTTTTATTCCCGATGATTCTCACATTTTAATCATTTAGTAATGCTGAATACATTTGCTAAATAGAAAACTTTATTTTTCCTATTCAGTTTAGTTTTCTTGTGTGGTGAAATATACATAACATAAGATGGTCCATTTTAACCACTTTTAAGTATACGATTCAGTGGCATTAAGTAGCTTCACATTGCTGTGCAACCATCGCCGGTATCCATCTCCAGATCTTTTCATCATCCAAAACTGAAACTCTGAACCCACTAAAAAATAACTCCCCACGACACTTCCCCTTAGCCCCTGGCTACCTCTGTTCTACTCTTCTGTCTTTATGAATTTGACTACCTCATTTGAGTGGAATCATACAGTGTTTGTCTTTTTGTGTCTGGCTTCTTTCACTTAGCATAAGCTCTTCAGGGTTTATCCATGTTGTGGCATGGATCAGAATTTCGTTCCTTTTTAATCTGAATAATACCCCACTGTATATATAGACCACAGTTTGTTTATCCATTCATCTGTCAGTGAACATTTGAGTTGTTTTTACCTTTTGGCTCTTGTGATTAATGCTCTTCCGAACATCAGTGTACAGATACCTGTTCAAGTCCCTGCTTTCAATTCCTTTGGGTATTTACCTGTAAGTGGAATTGCTGGATTGTATGGTAATTCTGTGTTTAACTTTTAAAAGGTTTTCCACAGCAGCTGCAGTATTTTACATTCCCACCAGCAATTACACAAGGGTTCCAGTTTCTCCACATCCTTGCCAGTGCTTGTTATTTTCTGTAATTTTTTATAATAGCAATCCTAATGAGTGTGGGTAGTATTTCATTGTGGTTTTGATTTGCAGTTTCCGAATGATTAGTGATGTTAAGCATCTTTTCATGTGCTTTCTGGCCATTTATAGATCTTTGGAGAATTGTCTATTGTCCATTTTTAAATTGGGTTAAATTTCCAAGCTGAAACAAATACCAAAATATTGAATAATTTATAGATGTGTTTGACGACTCACTGTTGATAAAATTTGAGGAATCATGGAGAATGTGAGAAGACACAGAAAGCAGAAAAATAAGCAAATGTTTTTTCTAAAAGTGGAGAAAAATCTTCAGAACACAATAGTAGCTAGCTTTTCCTAGTGATTATAGTAGGAAATAGGTGGTTTGTGAACATGTAAGGAAGAAGTAATTACTAGACCCGAAAATAGCCACGTAATCCTAACTGCCCTTCTGCTGGGATTATTAGTGCCTATTATATAGACATATTGTGGTTGTTTATGATCTGGAATTATTGCTAAATTCAGTGGATTCCTAGCTCAAAGTACATTTAACTCCAAAGAATATTTATTTTGAGTAGCACGTTGAAGAGTTTATCTTTATTTGGACTTAATCTGTTCACAACCAATGTATATTATTTACAGTTGTCACAAACCTTAGAACTTAAAAATATGTCAGAGGATTGAATTATGGGACAAAACCTAGTAAGTGAAATATCGCAAGGGTAAATTTAAAGCCTTCCAGTTAGATAAAGAGAGAATGGCTTCCATGAAGACAGGGTGTGGGAGTCCTGACCTGCAGCCTCCCCATATAAGAAGCAGGGATTTAAGTTGACTGCAGGCTCCACTGGGAGTCCTTACAGTCGTCCGGCTGCTAATAAAGCTAATGCTGCCTTTAAATGCCTAAAGGAAAAGGTCCAAAGAGTGGAAGATATTAACTCTGCTGTATTTTCTATAATCACACTTTTTTTCTTGTTTCCATGGTAGCTTTGTGCAAATACGTGTTCTTTGTATTTTACAAGTACGACAAATTAAATAATTAGACTGATAATATTCGGTGAGTCAGCAGATATTAATGGAGCACCTATTTTATCTGAGTCACAAGATAGTTACTGCTGCTTTACAGGGGGAAACATATATATGTGTGGATGTATATATTCTCTCCCCTACTGTGAGAGAGGAGTCATATATACAAATGATTATATACCAGGTGGAGTGGGATGCCTGCCCCAAAGTGCTATGGCGGTTCAAAAACAACAAATTCCAAGAAGCCTCATGAAGAATGGATCTTAAAGAAGTTCAACAAATGGAGATAAATGGAGAGACTATTTTAGGTATAAAAGAGGCATGTGCAGATTTGCAAAAGCTTGAAGCACAGGGCATGGCTCAGTCAATAGCAGAGTGTTCAGAATGACAAGTATACGTAATAAATCAGGGATGGCATTCTGGGGCCTGTGGTGACAATTTTATGATGGCACTCAGAAATGTAGAATGTACACTGACGACGTTAGGCAATTGGGAACGATAAAAAAAATTTTAATTGGATGTTGAGATCTTTGCTTTAAAGAAATAGAACTGATAATGTGCTGGACTTCTACCAGCTGTTTTACAGACATCTCACTTAATCCTGCCGGTCGAGCTAGAGTTGGGTCACAGTGCTACCCCCGTTTATATGTGAGGAAATGAAGCTTAGAAAAGTTAATTGCTCAAGGTCCCAGCAGAAGTAGGATCAAACCCTGGTGGCCCCAACCCTGAAGCCAATGCTGTCACCCGTCACTCAGCCACAGTGATAGAGTGGCACTAGCTGAAGATGGGGGGACAGGAAGGGTTCCATGTTCTCATGGTGCTCCCTGTCCTGTAAGTGATAGACACGCCCTTTGTAGTTTTGACTAATCTGTTGGAAGCTAACCATATAACAGATATCTTCTGTGTTGTTCCTTTTGCACATTATATAAAGCCTGCGTCTTTGCACAGTTTTTGTTAACAGCACGGTTCCTCTTCCCATCAGTTCTTTGGGACCAAGTGCTCTGAAGACAGTAGGGAACACAGCATCAGTGAAACGGAAGGAATCTTCCCAGAGCTCAGCTCAGTCAAAAGAAAAGAAGAAGAAATCTGCACTCGATGAAATCATGGAGGTACGCTTTATGAAGTGCTTGTCAACTCTAGCTGTTAGGGGAATTATGTGATTCCAACCAAGGAAAGTTAAATAGTTTCACCAATTATGAGATTAATATAAAGTGAGAAAAATGTGCTCATACCAGGTTAGGAAAAAAGAGCCTAGGTGTAGTTCCATCTGAATGGGGCTGGAACGTCCTTAGATAGGTTTATTTTCTTGCCTCAAGTGCTGTCTTCAAAACACTCCATGAAATTATGGTCAATAGAGTTAGTTTAGGAGAACCTCAGTGGTAATTGAAGCCAGAAATGAAAGCTCTGCTCACCTTTGGTGGCTTCGTGAAATTGGCATCCTCCATGGATGCCCCCACCAACCTGGGCTCTCCTGTTGCCTCCGACTTCCACTTACCACCTCCTACCCGGGAGAGAAAGCTCTGACATTATTTATTTATTTTTTTCGCGGTACGCGGGCCTCTCACTGTTGTGGCCTCTCCCGCTGCGGAGCACAGGCTCCGGATGCGCAGGCTCAGCGGTCGTGGCTCACGGGCCCAGCCGCTCTGTGGCATGTGGGATCCTCCCGGACCGGGGCATGAACCCGTGTCCCCTGCATCGGCAGGCGGACTCTCAACCACTGCGCCACCAGGGAAGCCCTCTGACATATTTTTAATGTGATCTAACCTGATGGCCAAGTTTATATGATGAATCAGTGAAAACCTATGATTATCTGGATCTAGGGCTATGCTTTTGCTCTAAATTTACCTGAAATTCTAGAGCTGTTCTGCAGAAGGTTCTTAATATATTCCTAAATATTCCTTTCTCCCTTCCAACACATCACCTTCCCTTATCAATAAATTTATGAAATAAGTAGAAAAGGCGAAGAGAAAGAATAAATGGGTACAAGAAGCTAACGTTTTTCCCTGTAACATCATTTCCTCTGGTCTCCTCATTCCTTTTCTTCATTTGTCAAGGGATGGGAGTAACTGTTTGGTCTTCCCTGTTACTGAGTCCTCACACAATGCAGGACAGTTAGAAAAGCTTGAAGTATAATATAACGTGTGTACGCTGTGAGATGTAGTCATTACATCATTCAGCAGATACTGAGTTGCTGTTACGTGCTGGGCATCATGTGAGGCCCTGCATGTGTAGAGTAGGGAGAAAAACAGTCCCTGCATGTCATGGAGCTTTCACCCTAGTGAAGGAGGCATTCCACGACCAAGTGAACCAGTGGTTAAGTAATTACAAAATGCTATGTGCTGAGGAGGTCTGAGGGCAGGGAGTGGGGAGATAGCTTGTTCCCCCACTAGGGCAGGGGAGATCTCTAGCTCAGCATCCAAAGGGAAGATCCAGGTGGCTAGAGCATGGTAAGCACAAGAGTGGTGGCATTTGAGGTTGGAGAGAGAAACAGGGGCAACACCACAGAGGTCTTATAAGCCATTTTGATTTAATTCAAAGTAAAATGGAAAGCCAGATCTACCTGCTTAGAATATAACCATGCCAAGTTTAGAATATTTTTTGTTCATATTGGAAAGTTGGAGGAATTAAGATGAGGTTTTGAATCAACCAAAGAGCGACATTGTTCAGTCCCTTTGAAAGTAGGTACTTAGGGTTAACTGAGCAGTTGAGAAAGAAAAAGGTGTGAGATACAGCCAGGTCAGCTGGTCAGCACATTTTCCTTTTGGTCACCCTTTCATTTACTTTTCTCCTGGTTGTGTTTTTCTTCCCCTCCATTCACAGGCTTTATTATCCTTATCAAACAGGGAAGCTCCTCTTTGCCATCAAACTGTATACCCAACTATGCTGTGCTGAATTGGTCTGTAAGAGTTATGTTTTTGCCCCCTGAAAACATCGCCTGTTTTCCTGCGCATGACAGTCCAGGGGAGGAAGCAGGGATAGGGCAGAGTAATGCTGGCAGGTGGTGATGCAGTATTGACTCAGTAGAGGTTGTTTACGTTTATCTTCTTGGTCAGCTGACTTGCCTATCACTTATTTTCCTAAATCCAGGTTGCTTTTTTTTTCAATCAAAAACTAATTGCAAAAAAAGGTTTGTGTTTATCAGAGATTGCAAATTATATCGATCTTCTGTGAAGTGTGTTTTATAGTGTTCTTTTGCTAAATGGAATGTTATTTGAAATAAATTGAGGATTTTAAAGAGGTAATTTTACGAATGTCTCATGCGTCCTCCAGATTGAAGAGGAGAAGAAAAGAGCTGCCCGAACAGATTACTGGCTCCAGCCTGTACGTATCCCGCTGGGGCTTCTTACTTCTAAATGTGCTTTTAAGCAAATGATTTAAATAGCATTTGGTATAAATGACTAAATTTCTTAAATATCTGTAAATTCTGTAGATAGATTTATAACTTTAATGACTTGTCTTTGCATCTACTCTGTAAGCATTGGTTGTATTGTTATTAGAGGGTTACTTCATGTTCATGGACCAGTAATGTTTCTTGAGTTTAATGCCAAATTTGTGTATGGACACCTTGAATTTAAGCCTGGAATTATTTTCAGTTTTTGCTATAAGAATACCCAGTTAGGTACTTTGTTGTAAAAACAGCTTTTTTTTTTTCTTTAACATCTTTATTGGCGTATAATTGCTTTACAATGGTGTGTTAGTTTCTGCTTTATAACAAAGTGAATCAGCTATACATATACATATATCCCCATATCTCTTCCCTCTTGCGTCTCCCTCCCTCCCTCCAACCCTCCCTATCCCACCCCTCTAGGTGGTCACAAAGCACCGAGCTGATCTCCCTGTGCTACGTGGCTGCTTCCCACTAGCTATCGATTTTACATTTGGTAGTGTATATATGTCCATGCCACTCTCTCACTTTGTCCCAGCTTACCCTTCCCCCTCCCCATGTCCCCAAGTCCATTCTCTAGTAGGTCTGTGTCTTTATTCCCATCCTGCCCCTAGGTTCTTCATAACCAATTTTTTTTTTTT
>NW_021703778.1:23752630-23971540 GCF_005190385.1 Monodon monoceros
TTTCTGACTTACTTCACTCTGTATGACAGACTCTAGGTCCATCCACCTCACTACAAATAACTCAATTTCGTTTCTTCTTATGGCTGAGTAATATTCCATTGTATATACCTGCCACATCTTCTTTATCCATTCATCTGTCGATGGACACTTAGGTTGCTTCCATGTCCTGGCTATTGTAAATAGAGCTGCAATGAACATTGTGGTACATGACTCTTCTTGAATTATGGTTTTCTCAGGGTATATGCCCAGTAGTGGGATTGCTGGGTCATATGGTAGTTCTATTTTTAGTTTTTTTAAGGAACCTCCATACTGTTCTCCATAGTGGCTGTATCAGTTTACATACCCACCAACAGTGCAAGAGGGTTCCCTTTTCTAAAAACACGTTTTAATTATATAAGTTCAAGGAAAGATTTGTTTTTTATTGCTTTTTTATTATTGCTGCTTCTGTCTTTTTTCGTTTTTTCTTAATCTAATTTACTAAAGTCTTTAAAAAATTTTTTTTTATTGAAGGAAAGATTCTTTAAATTCTGTAGTGCTTTCCAGTTTTCAAAAGTTTCACACACATGATTTCATGTAAGCCCATAATAACTTTTTTTTCCCTCATCCCTTTATTGCCCCTCTCCACTTCCCTCTCCGCATTGGTAACCACTAATTTGTTCTCTGTATTTGTGAGTCTGCTTCTTTTTTGTTGTATTCACTAGTTTGTTGTATTTTTTAGATTCCACATATAAATGATGTCATAGTTTTTATCTTTCTCTGACTTATTTCACTTTATTTCTTGTTCTTTTAAGATAACAATTGCATAATAATTTTTAAACATTTCAGTACTTTAAATATTTTTTATTTATTGCTGCTCGGTTTTGAACTTACTGGAATATGAAGTTTTCATAAAACCTTCAGGGTATCTTAGTTATCCTTAAGGAAGCTGGCTTGATCAATAACACGAGAGTGGAAAGTAATTATTTGGGTAATTTCTGATTTGAAAATTTCTGATTTATTATTATTATTATTAATAATGATCTTGAAGATCAAAAAGCATAAAGTTCTAATTTAAATCTTCATAGTTATTCCCTCACTAGCTTAAAAATAATTTTGTTTCCATGTCTTAGTTTATGTCCTTATACAATGGGAAATATTTGCCTGGTGATCACATGAAAGATCATGAAATAAGTTATGTAAAATGAAAATCCTTGCTGTATTAAATAGAGGATAAGTGCTTCATAAACCAGACAGAGAAAGACAAATATCATATGATATCGCTTATATGTGGAATCTAAAAAAAAAAAGATACAAATGAGCTTCTTTACAAAACAGAAATAGACCCACTGACATGGAAAACAAACTTATGGTTACCAAAGGGGAAAGGCAGGGAGTAGGGAGGGGATAAATTAGGAGTTTGGGATTATCAGTTACACACTATTATGTATAAAACAGATAACCAACAAGGACCTACGGTATAGCACAGGGAACTATACTCAATATTTTTTAATAACCTATAAGGGAAAAGAATCTGAAAAAGAATAGATAAACATATATATACATATAATTGAATCACTGTGGTGTACACCTGAAACTAACACAACATTGTAAATCAACTATACTTCAATTAAAAAAAAAAAGAAAAACTATTAGAAAATATGCTTCATATGAATTATTTCAGTTAATTCTCATATCAGCCCTACAAGGTGATTACTGTTATTATTCCCTTCTTATAGGTGAGAAAACTGAGGTATAGATTATTTGAGTAATTCCCCCAAGGTCATTTAGAAAGCGGTGAGCTAGGATTTCCCTGGCAGTCAGATTCACTAGGTTGTACTCTGCCCTAATAAACAGTACTTCCTGGGATGCATTAGTCTCCCTGACTTCCGTCTCTGAGTAGAAATCTGGGTCAAGATTAGAAAAGGAAGGACCTAGAGAGAGGCAACCATCTATGGATTATTTTGTTTGCTTTCCCTGTCGGAGTAGCTAGCATTTGATATTAATAGTTTCATATATTGTTTATGAAAGTGTAATCAAGAATTTTGCTTAGAGCAGTAGTTCTTAACCAGAGCACAATTCAAAAAAATTTAGACCATTTCTTTCCAAGATATATATGCTTCAATACTACCACTATCCAGTCTCCTGGGGTGAAATGGCTATTTTCACTAACCGCCTAGGTGATTCTCATGTTTAGAATCACCTTTTTTCAGAACCATTGGTTTAAAGAAAAGAGAAAACAAACCAAAAGCAAAAAAAAAAAAAAAAGCATTTTTAGTTAGTCCAAAAGTTCTCTTCCCATTGACAATACTTTTGTTTTTTTAAGATTTTTTTTTTAATGTGGACCAGTTTTAAAGTCTTTATTGCACTCCTTACAATATTGCTTCTGTTTTACGCCCTGGTTTTTTGGCCACAAGGCATGTGGGATCTTACTTCCCCAACCAGGAATTGAACCCACACCCCCTGCATTGGAAGGCGAAGTCTTTAACCACTGGACCGCCAGGGAAGTCCCTGCATTGACAATACTTTTAAAAAAATTTTATTTTCAGTTTGATAATCTTCCAGTATAGTAAATTATTCAGATTTTCTTCCTAGCTCCTCTTGGAGAATGTTACATTAAAAGTGAAGATCAGGGCTTCCCTGGTGGCGCAGTGGTTGAGAGTCTGCCTGCCGATGCAGGGGACACAGGTTTGTGCCCCAGTCTGGGAAGATCCCACATGCCGCGGAGTGGCTGGGCCCGTGAGCCATGGCCGCTGAGCCTGCGCGTCCAGAGCCTGTGCTCCGCAACGGGAGAGGCCACAACAGTGTGTGTCTCATTTTGAAACGGGCAGTATGTGTGTTAAAATAACCAGCAGCCCACAGAGATGGATTGGAGAGCTTTAGTTTTTAAACTCAGAAAAGAAAGTTTTGACAGATGTGCTATAAGCAAGTGTCAATAGTACAATGAAGTAATGAATTATGTTTAAATTATAAGTGTGTGTACCCATGAGGGCCTTTGAGAAATTTAGCCCAGAAATCAGAGAAGCTGTTGGTATTATATGGCTTCATTGAGAAAGTCTTAATAGAATACTGTCTTAAGAATAAGAACATTCAAGCCTTCCCTTAAACATATTTTTCTGCTGTTAAATATTCTCCCCCAAAGTCCTTACTAGGTTTTTGTTAATGTAATGTTTAGCCTGGCTTATTGAAGTACTCGTGACTATCTAGTACTTCTGCTGTATCCACTTGAAGTAGCAAATACAGAATTGCTGTAGTGAATCTGGAATTAAGTCAGGTGATTTAATTTTCATCGTCAGCCATTAGCCAATTGAAATCAGGAAAACAATGATAAAGAAGCAAACTCAGAATGCATTAATATGAAATAAACTCAGATTTCTCTCTCGTTGAGAACTAGATGCTCAGAAGAGCGATGCTTTTAACTGGAGCTAGTCTGGAGGAGTCCAGTCTTACCAAAAATCCAGAGCAACATCATGAGAAGAGAGCACTGTGGAAAGTGTTGTGCTTTAGCTCAAAGCCTCCGTTGCTTGCAGTTCCCAGTGAGACTCCTGCTCTCTTGAGTTTTTTTGTCAGCAGTGAATGTCAACATATAACATCCTTGGCATTTTTTCTTCCTTGAATGGAGAGAAAGAAAGAAGCTCTCTATGAAAGACCTGGATTAATAGAGTTGAGATTGGTGGATGAAAGTCCTAGATTTCAGGAAACCTTCACTATGGAAATCAGCCATGAGATACGCGTTTTTTCCTCTTGGTAACCAACTGTGTTGAATAAAAAGAGACAGAAGGAATGAAAGATTACTAAGGAAATGTTCTGCCATCGTTGGGAAGACTTCCAACTCCAAAATGTCTTATTTAGCAAAGCAGTTAACATTTTACTATGATTTTTGGTGAAAATGTTTAAAATGAAGGATCAAAAGGGGAAAGATAATTTATATCATTCCTTCCATCTTTAGTTTTTTTCTTATTTTCCAGGAAATTGTAGTGAAAATTATAACCAAAAAACTTGGAGAGAAATATCATAAGAAAAAGGGGATTGTTAAGGTAAGAACATGAAGTTATGATGGAATTTGGTGAAGGAGCTGGTGTGTGGCTGAGTAAAGCCATTTTGATACTCCTTAAAAATCAAGTCCTAGTAACAGAAGCAGTGTGTCTAAGGTTCTTGATGGTTCCATGAAAGGAAGGCTGACTTCCCAATGGTTGGAGAAATATTTCATTTCCAACCATAGTTTATACTTAACTTTGGTCGGCTTTCTTACTAGAGCAAATGGTATGTATGAAATCCCATCGGCACCTCTTAAAAAAATTCAGTGAGCGCACCTTGCTAGTAAGTAAGGTACATTCCCTTTGTTAATGACGGGCAATGTAATAGTGCCCCAGAGTTCCAAGGAGGACTTCCTTGTGGTTTGCCCGAGAGACTTATCTTTTGATTGCTCTAGGATTTTAAAATTTAAAAATCAATGCTCCAGTCTTTTTCTTTCTTTTGCTTTTCCTGAGTATAGTTTTGTGCTAGCCCACCCTTGTGCATGCATAAGTTGCCCTCCTACTGTACTTGAAATGACACAGAATTATCCCTCTCATTTCTTAAAGTCTTATTCTAAGATCACCAGCCTTTTCTTTCCAGATGAAAACCTTCACTAAGCTTTGAATTGAATTCTTTAAGAACCATAGCCTGAGGTCATATATGGCATCTAGAAAATAAGCTCCATTGATACAAGGAGTTACTCTTAAAACAAGTTACTCTTACCTTTTGGTTAGAATTTCATTGTTTACATTTATTTCTGTCCTTTGAACTTTGTGTTCACATGTCTCTTCTGTTATAAAAGTGTTGGTTTTACATGGCAGGAAGTAATTGACAATTACACAGCTGTCGTGAAGATGATTGATTCTGGAGACAAGCTGAAACTTGACCAGACTCATTTAGAAACAGTAATTCCAGCACCAGGTAAATCTTTTTGCAGACCATTTAATATACCATCGAAATAAGTGATTCCATTCTTTAAAACCTTAGTTTTTGACGTTACTTGGTAGTTCTGGGTATGAGTTTCCTTTTTAGAAACATATAACTGCCAATATAACTGATCCCAGTTTGACTTGGTGAGGTGGTAGTTTGCCAGTCCTCTGAGAAAGCTATTTTGTGGCATAAATAAATTTTCCCTTTCTAGAATCTTTGTTTTCTTTCCAGAAGCAAATCACAGACATATCTGGATAAAATCAATCATATTAGGATTATTATTAATATATTTGTTTAGTTATTTGAGATGGTAAAGTAAAAGTCAGTATTATTTTGCATTTTCTTTTCCTTAATTGTCTTATACATATCTAGTATAAATGCTTCTGTAGTTAGGTTGTTTGCCTCTGACGCAGACTCTTCATGGTGGTATCATTGCTGGCACAGTGATAATGTTAGTCTCTAAAACTTCTGTTTATCAGATCCTATATTCTTTCTCCATAAAATAAAATTCATTTTATGGATTAGAAATTGTGGACTTTTTTTTCAGCTTCAGTAAGATGTAATTAACATAAACTGCATCTGTATACAGTATACAATTTGATGCTTTCAACACATGCATGCTCCCGTGAAAACCACCCTTACTATCAAGTTAGCAAATGTGTCCATCACCCCGCAAAGTTTCCTCCATTTCCTTTATAGTCCTTCGCTCCCTGCTGTCTCCCGTCCCCCACGCAACCACCAGTCTGCCTTCTGTGACTAGATTATAGATTAGCTCATAGTTTTCTACAATTTTATATAAATAAAATCATACCACGTGTCCTGTGTTTCTGTCTGGCTTCTTTCACTAAGTACATCATTTTGGATTCATTCACGTTGTTGTGTGCATCTATATTTCATTCCTTTTTATTGCCAAGTATTTCATTATGTGGATGTGCCAGTTTCTTTATCCAGTCTCCTACTGATGGACATTGGGGTTGTTTACAGCTCTTGGCCGTTACAAACAAACCTGCTATATGAGCATTCACATACAGATCTTTGTATGGATATATGATTTCTGTTGAGAAAATTCTTAGAGATAGAATGGCTCAACCAAACAGCAGGCATATATTTCCGCTTTTATGAAACTAGCAACCATCTTATGATCTTAAAAAGAGAGAAATTAAAAGTAAGCTGAATTTTTTCTGATTACTTCTGGGCTCTGGGCATCTGCTCCAAGTATAAGAACCTTATACTCCTTGGTATAAAATTAAAACATCCCTTGACAAATAAGTAGAAAAAATGAGGAGTCTTGTAATGTTACAGTAATCAAAGTATCTACAAACTGTACTGTAGCATCATACAGATATTAAATGGTTAAGAACATCTAAGAGAAGAGTTTTGTTTTCTACTATGTTGATTCAGTGTAATTGCATTTGGCTGTAAGAAAGTAGAAGAAAGTGGCCATTTTCTTTGTATTAAGTGTTAACCCTTTTCTGTTACAGGAAAAAGAATTCTCGTTTTAAATGGAGGCTACAGAGGAAATGAAGGTACCCTAGAATCCATCAATGAGAAGACTTTTTCAGCTACTATAGTCATTGAAACCGTAAGTATAGTTTACACAAAGACGGAAATTTCAAAATGCTTTTAAAATGTGCTATGGTTTTTCTTCATCGGATTGGTGTTTTAAGTTTGGGTTTTCTGTTTGCCTTCTCTCCTATTTGGAAATCTATAAGCTTATTTTCTCTAATGACTGACATTACTAAAGCATTTTATTTTCTGATTACAAAAGAAATTCCTTATGTGTCTTAATCTGTTCAGGCTGCTATAACAAAATACCATAGACTGGGGTGGCTTTAGAAACAACAGAAATCTATTTCTCACGTTTGTGGAGGCTGGAGGTCCAAGATCAAGGCACAGGCAGATTCTATGTCTGCTGATGGCCTGTTTCCTGGTTAATGTGTCCTCACATGGTGGGAGGGGAAAGGGAGCTCTCTGGGATCCCGTTTTAAGGGCACTAATGCATTCTCAGGGGCTCTGCCCTCATGACCTAATCACTTCCCAAAGACCCCACTTCCTAATACCATCACATTTTGAATGTATTGAATGAATTTTGACAGGGACACAAACATTCAGTCTCTAGCAGCACTCTTGGATAAAAGCTGAAAAATACAATTTAATATAAATAATTTTTAAAATTGCCCGTAAACCTCCAGGCAAATGATAACCTCCATTAATATTTCGGTCTGTTTTTTTTCAGTCTTTCTATTTTATAACACTGTATACATTACACATAGCTTTATATCCCAGTTCTTCCCCCACATCTAACATAAAACTCAATCTGCCGTAGTGTGATTAGTGGAGGATATATAGTCAGAGTTAGTGGGGGAAAAGCCACAGAGATCAATAATATTTTCTAATGTCCTTCTTTCTTTCATAAAGGATTTAAGGTAGAAGAGATCAATAAATAGATTTTAAGAAATCTGACATTTAAGTAAAATTGTTCGTTGACTTAGAACTGATGGTCCACTGACAGGTCTGCGCATGAGGCTGAGCGAGACCTGAGCTGTCTTCAGAAGGAAGGGTCTGAAACATGTTCTTTCCTAACTGCCTAATTCTTTTTAGACCCCTGCGCTACTGCACCGTGTATCTTTATCTCTAAATGAGAAGCTTTTTCATCTCCACTACAGGAAGTTTTAGTGTTTGGGGGAATAATCAACTTCCTGAAGAGTCTGATGAAAGTTTTGGGCTCTCTGCAAGAAACTGCACATAAACTGCCAAATTTATTGTGTTCCCTTTAAGGAGTTCTTAGGTCCCCTGAGCCAACCTATGAACTGGTTTGAGAACATGTGTCTCAGGAAAGCTTTCTGGAAAAACCATTTAGGTTCTTATTTGAAAGAAATCACATTTCAGTAAATTAGGCATTTTTTCCCTGTCCTTGAAAATACTAACCTAATCACCAACGAACATAAACTCTAAGGGGAAAAAAAAGAACAGGGAATGTTACCTGTCAGTAGGGAATTTATTAATCTGACAACATGAACAGATTGAAGTTCTTTTTTAAATCAGTTTTTTTTTTTTTTCTGATTCAATCAGCATAAGATCTGGAAACTCTTGTATTTCCTTGGCAGGTTGAATCTCCTCCACTTTCTAGTTTCCTAATACTATCCAACTTAGATCCCGCTTCATGTTTTCATCTAAGGGAAACAGAAAGACTCAGTACTGTTGAGGATATTCTAGGTTCCATCCACACCTTTGGTTTCCAGTCTGTATGATTTTCGAGAACTGCTTTCTTCCCGGCCTTGCTGTGAACCCACAGCTCCATCTTCCCCTCTAATGCTTTCATCGCTCTCAGAGCCGGACCGAGATAGAACCTCGGAGGTGATCCGCAGGGAAAGCCTTTCTGGCTGATTGCAAAGCAGCATGTACTCTTGGGAGAGGAAACCCACATGCAAATTTTTTGGTTTTTTCTTCTTCTTTTGCAGCCTGCCTCCATTAAAAATATCTGTGCTGGTTTGTGCATGTCGGTCAGCTTGTCTCTACGTCCGCATGTTTTCTCCAAGTCAATGCCCTGAAAAACATGAACTTTTCGAGTGGTTTCTCCTATTTTTATTATTTCTGGCGTCTTAAATTTTAGTATCAGTATCATAAGATTTGGAATTTACACATTTATTAAGCAGATTTTTTAAATAGCTCACAAATTGTTCAAAACCAGCCCCAACTTTTTAGATACTTGCCTAGTTAACCCAGGTCTGGCCCCTTTCTTTATCCCTTGCTTGGCCTTCTTATCACAGAAGTGTGATTGACCTTCGACCTTTAAACCTGATGATGTCAAACTGGGTCATGCTTTATCTGGGAACTTATTTCCTTTATATGTAATCATTATAGTACATTAAAAGAAAGACATTTTAAAAGCATTTTTTAAAGGAAGGTAAAAAATGTTAAAATCTCAGCCCAGGGTTAGAGTCATCATCGTCATTTTATATTTTGCAGTGGAGAGGACCAACTTTTAAATTTTAACCAAAAGATTTAATAATAAGGGTTAAGAATTATTGAGCTTGGGCTTCCCTGGTGGCGCAGTGGTTGAGAGTCCTCCTGCCGATGCAGGGGACCTGGGTTCGTGCCCCGGTCCGGGAGGATCCCACATGCTGTGGAGCGGCTGGGCCCGTGAGCCATGGCTGCTGAGCCTGCGCGTCCGGAGCCTGTGCTCCGCAACGGGAGAAAAAAGAATTATTGAGCTCATAGGCATATTATGTTCCAGATGTTATTCTGAGCACTTTATATGTGCTAACTCATTTATATTTCTCAACAAGCCAGTAATGTAGGGTACTGTTACTGTTCCCCACTAGGGGATAATGGGGCACTGAGGGGTTATGTCACCTGCTGAGGGTGGGGTTTGAACTTGGGCAGTCTGGGTCCAGAGCCCATATTCTTAGCCTCTGTGTTCCCAGGTTGTATCAGCTTTTATGACAGGTATCATCTTTCATTAATCCAGTTTTCTTTCCCCTTTCCCTTTTTGGATATGAAGGGAACAAGAAAATGTATTTCAGGTTAGACTCATTTTCTGTAGTAAGACCAGCCTGTCACAGCTAAACTAGACACATATGTTTGAGTGTGCGGATTTGTATTGCTTAAAATAATATTTGTTATTTAAAAACCCAACTGATAATGGCACAAACATGATAGACATTAACTTCTCATTTTGAAGTCCAGAACAGGTCTTCTGAATCAGGGAATGGCTCTTTTCTTAGGGGTGATTTGTGCGCCCAGGGTCCTTCTGACTTGTGGCTCTACCACCTTCAACTGGGGTTTTGACAGCTGCCGTGTCCGTGTGCTTCAGGCAGGCCGCGGGGAGCATGACGGGTTGCCTGTGGAGGGGAGCATGGCCTGGGCCTGGAAGTGGCCCGCGTCACTTCTGTTCCCTTCCTTGGGCCGGAGCTCCATCTCATGGCATACCTGACCACAGGAGGAGCCAGGAAGTGTGACTTTCTCCAGGAAGCAGAGGAGATACTGACCAGCTAGCCAGTCTCTGCCACAGGGTCTAGAGATAACACATGCCACATAGCACTGAAGAAAATATGGCCAGTTCTTGATGAGGTTGCCGTAGAATACTTTAGAATACTTGTAAAATTCACAGATGTGTAGAGCTGTTAGGTACCTTAGTGGTATCTTAGGGATGTGAAAAAGGCAAATTTGGATCCAGAAGTGTGTGTCCTTTTCTTGTCTTGTAAGTACATGTGTGTTCTTAACCTCTTCTTCAATTATTTTAATTTGTAGGGCCCTTTAAAAGGACGCAGAGTTGAAGGAATTCAATACGAAGACATTTCTAAACTTGCCTGAGTTTGATAACTTGTTAACAGCACATTAAAATCTTAAAGCATCAAATTGGTGTTCACAAAGGCATTACAAGACTCTACTGTGTTAGGGTGTTTCTTTTGTATAAAACAAATGGATTTATTTAAATATTACTGTATAGTTGTTTAGCTAAACTTACAGAAAAATCGTTATGTCTAATGAAGTATCAAAATTATGTAATTTTGTCTTTGTTATTTTTATTTCCTTTGTAATATTTCCTTGATGATTTTTTTATCTTCATTAAAAGAACATTATTGTAAAGTGTTTTATATAGGACAATTTAGAATCATATAGTTAGAGGAAATCCTTCATATACTCTAAATTTCTATTTTCATCAGTAAAGTAGTAAAGTTGAACTGTAAATATAATTACATTTTAAAGAGTCAAACTATAAATTGAATAGCGGCTTTATTGAGATATAATTCACATACCGTACAATTTCACCCATTTAAAGTGGGCATTTCAGTGGTATTTAGAATATTTACAAAGTTGTGCAAGCACCACCACTATCTAATTTGAAACACTTTCATCACCCCCGAAAGTAACCCTGTATCCATAGTCACTCCTAACCTCCCCTCTCTCCCCAGCCCCTGGCAACTACTAATCTACTTTCCATCTCTGTGTATTTGCCTGTTTTGGACATTTCATATAAATGGAATCATACGATACGCGGTCTTTTATGAGCAGCTTCTTTCACACAGCATAATGTTTTCCAGGGTTATCCACGTTGCAGCCCGGATCACTATCTCACTCCTTTTCATTGAACAATTATCCATCATATGGGTTTACCACATTTTTAAAGAGCTATTCACCAGTTGCTGGATTTGGGCTGTTCCCGCTTGGAGGCAATTATGAATAATGCTGCTGTGGACACTCGTGCACAAGATCTTGTGTGAACGTACGTTTTCAGACCCTAGGATTGGAGTCAGTCATACTGTAACTCACTCACGTTATACCATGTTTAACATCTGAAGAGCTGCCAGGCCGTGTTCCAAAGTGGCCACGCCATTTTACAATCCCGCCGGCAATGGTGACCTCTCCGTTTTACAATCCCGCCAGCAATGGTGAGCTCTCCATTTTACAATCCCGCCAGCAATGGTGAGCTCTCCATTTTTAAATAAGTAGGGCAGCGTATTATGAAGGGATACAAAAGACAGGAAACCCACCTCACAGTTGCTTATGGAAAAAAAAAAAAAGGAAGTTTATAGTTCATATAACTGCAAAGGAGCAGACCCTCGATTCAAGTGAGATTCAGGGTGCAAGCAGTCCAGATTCAGGGCTGGGTCCCTTTCATCTCTGGCTTCTGTGTTGGGTTCATTCAAGGTACTTTTCAAAACAGCAAGATGACTGCCAGCATCTCCAGCCTCCAGCTTTACATCTTACCCTTCTGTCACAGTTCCAGCAAAAAACCTGGGATTGAGTCTTATGGATCCACACCGGGACAGATCATTCCAAGTAAAAGGATTGGAATACTACCGACTGGCCAGACTTAGATTGTATTCCAACCCATGGGCTATCCCTCTGGAACCCCACCCTTAGGGGAGGGGTGATAAATCTATTATCAGAAGGCGGGAGAATATTTGCTGGTGAACAGAGACACAGGAGGCAGCGAAAGAAATAGTAATAGGATGATGTCAGTAGCTTTACAGAAAATGTTCTGGGATGAATTAAAGCGTTTCCGAAATAGCTGGACAGCATCGTACTGGGGAAAGGAGCTGGGTTTTGGAGTTGGGCAGACTTTAGGTTGAATTTTGGCTGTTCTATTCACTAGCTAAGTCATCTCAGGAAAGTTAATGTTCTCGGATTTCAATGCTTTTAATGTATAAATTGTCAAAAATAGTGTGTCCCGGCAGGGTTGTTGTGAGAACTACAGAAAATGCATATGGAGTGTCAGACTTAAAGCCCAGCACTTAGTAGGTGTTTGATAAACGGAAGTGAGCATAGTGTCAGTAAATGGGGGCGAGCGTTTGTGACCTGAGGAATTTCCATAAGGGGAATGGTTCTCCCTGATTATAGTGGAGAAATAAAACATGACAAATTTCATAGGCCTCCCCCAAATCTGTAAGTTTGGAATCGACTCAGTGGTTTTCTTCTTAGAAAACCATGTTTCATCCCTACCGCCCACGTTTCTTTTCTCCAGCATCTTCCTGAAATTGTCGCAGGATAAAATAAAGTAGCATTATTGAAGGTCAACTTAATTGAAAAAAGTCTGAAGCACAAAAATATGATGCTAGACTGTAGAACCTTTTTTCCTGTAAGTTTTTAGAGGCCAATATGGTTATGTTAAGCAGAGTGACTGCAGACACCTAAAATCAAGTCTTATATACACTTTTTTCTCTATTTTCTTTTCTTTCTTTATTTTTATTTTTTTGGCCGAGCCATATGGCTTGCAGGATCTTAGTTCCCCGACCAGGGATTGAACCCGGGCCCCCTGCAGTAGAAGCGCAGAGTCCTAACCACTGGACCGCCAGGGAATTCCCTGACGTTTTTTTTCTTTTTAAAGCATCGTAAGCTATTCTTTTTTTAAAAAAAAAAAAAATAGACTTTATTTTTTAGAGCAATTTTAAGTCCACAGCAAAATTAAGCAGAACGTGTAGATATTGCCACGTGCCCCCTGCCCCCCGAGCCACAGCCTCCCTACCATCAGCACCCCCACCAGATGGTGCATCTGTTACAACTGATGACCCTGCATGGACACGTCATCCTCACCAAGCATCCGTAGCTGACGTCAGGGTTCACTCTTGGGATTGTACATTCTATGGGCTTGGACTAATTTATAGTGAAATATATTCACCATTATGGTAGCATGCAAAATAGGTTCATCAGTCTAAACATCCACCTGCTCACCCCCCTCCCCTGCCTGCCTCCATCAACCAGTGATCTTTTTACTGTCTACATAGTTTTGCCTTCCCCAGAATGTCTGATAGTTGGACTCATACAGTATGTAGCCTCTTCAGACTGGCTTCTTTTACTTGGTAACATGCATTTGTTTCCTCCACGCGTCTTCTCGTGGCTTGATGGCTCTTTTTTTTTTTTTTAAGTGCTGAATAATACCACCTTATCTGTATATACCACAGTTTATTTATCCATTCACCTACTGAGGGACATCTTCGTTGCTTCCAAGTTTTGTCAACTATGAATGAAGCTGCTATAAACCTACGTGTGTAGATTTTTGTGCAGGCATAAGTTTTCAACTCATTTGGGGAAATATCAAGGAGCGTGGTTCCTGGATTGAACGGTAAGATTGACTTCCGAAGTGGCTGTTCTGTTCTGTAGTCCTGCAAGCAATGAATGAGAGTTCCTGTTGCTCCACCTCCTTGCCAGCATTTAGTGTTGTCTTGATTTTGGCATTCTAATAGGTGTGTAGTAGTATCTCATTGTCTTAATTTGCAATAAATGACATATGATGTTGAGCATCTTTCCATATGTTTATTTGCCATCTGTAATATCGTGTCTATTCAAGTCTTTTGCCATTTTTAAATTGGGTCATTCACTTCCTTACTGTTGAGTTTTAAGAGTTCTTTGTATATTTTGGATGATCGTCTTAGATAATATCTTTTGTAAATATTTTCTGTCTGTGGCTTCTCAGTTTTTGGAAAGCTGTTCTTTTTCACCAGCTTGCTTGAGGTCATATCAAATTATTGGCATTGATATCTTAGGAAACCAAATTCCTTGAGTTTTCTTCATTAGGAATGCTGTCAGATCCCATTGCCTTATTTGCTCTTTTTACCCTTGTGTACTTCTAACTGCCTATCAGTTTTTGCTGACACGTTTGAGTGAATTTATTCAACAAACATTTACTAAAGCGCCTCCCCTAAGTAAATGATCGCAGGAGGTGCTGGAGATAAAAGGGTGAGAAGCAGGTGTAGGCCCAAGATGGGTGTCGTGTAGGAATTGACAATGTTTAGTGAATTGATATTCAAATAAAATGATTGGCCGCTAAACAGAAATTAGCTAATTTGGAGTAGCTACTTAAAAACCCGCCCTGGGACTTCCCTGGCTGTCCAGTGGTTAAGTCTCTGCGCTCCCAATGCAGGGGGCCCGGGTTCCATCCCTGGTCAGGGAATTAGATCCCACGTGCCGCAACTAAGACCTGGTGCAGCCAAAAAAAAAAAAACCCCCGCCCTGACTTTGACATACCGCAGTGAGAGACCGTTACTGTTACCCGTAACGTAAGTAGGAACTGTATATACCTCAGTTCCTACTCCGGTGAAATGGGATCACAGGATTAGAATATGGCTCAGCCTTCGTTGTAAGTTCGTCATTAGGTAGACTGAAGTGACCCCAGAAACGTTAACTGGGTAATTGAATCACTATACCATTAAAGGAAGCGTCCTTGATTTTTCTCTCTCACATGGATATTTCAGAAAAAGTCACCCATGTAGACTTTGCCAGTGTGAAAAAGTGTTTTGTTTTGTTTTGTTTGTTGGTTTGGTTTTTTTGCCATGCCTCATGCTTTCCGCTTGCGGGATCTTACTTTCCTGACCAGGGTTTGAACCCGGACCACGGCTGCTGAGCCCTAACCACTGGACTGCCAGGGAATTCCCTGAAAAAGTGTTAAGAAAGGAATAAGACTACTAAATTATTACAGCATATAAGCATTTTTATATATCTAGGCAGCCAGGTAATTTCTACTTTCATCTTACTGGGTCTTTGGAGTCACTTACAGCTCTTTCGATTGGGATAAGTCTGAAGAGAAGATGTTCCTCCTTATGGTATTAAGTGATCCTTTAAAGCAAGTAGAATGACTTGCATAGGACCTCATACCATTAGGTACTAAAATAACTACTGATTCATAGTTCATTTTTACTACACATACAGACACTCCCTAATTCCCCTTTTTTTTTACTTATTTCTTTGGATTGCCAATTTTCCAACTCTAAGAAGCCTTGTTTAATTTTCAGATATTTAAAAACACAAACAAACTTATGACAGAAGTATGACCTGAACGCAGTCTTGTTTCTCAAACAAAGGCTCTTATTTTCCTGACAGTTCTGACAATAAGACATACATATCTAATTGGTTTAATGGGAACTGTTTAGATTGATACTTACAGAAAGCTTTGAAGATAGGCTACTTTTGTCCTAAAGAGGAATATGACAAATACCAGCCCTGTAATACCCCAGCTTTATACAAAATTAAATATTGATCAATTACCAATGGGTTCCAAGGTGTTCAACGAATAAGCATAGATAATTGTCAACTTGTTTTTCTTCATCACTGAGAGCATAATACTTTCAGAACTAACCAAGAGGCAGACAGTGGAATAGTTCCTTCTTTTCCAATGATTCCCATTAATTTGGTTTCTTCATTTGAAATTCAAAATTGATTATTCCCTTATAATTCAAAATTAATTATATAGAGAAGGCAATTTTCTGGTCTCAAGAGGGACACGTGAACAGTATTAATAAGGTTATTTTTTACAGGAAATGAATTTTAAAACACCAGCTATTAATAAAAGTGTTGATAATTTGAATAACATGGGTTTGATTTTAAATCTAGTTTCTTTTGCTAGGACTATGTTGCTCAGTACTCTGCATGTAAATTTACACCCCAAGATTTTCATCATTATTTTTAAAACTACTGAGCACATGTAAAATACTAGGAATAGATCTAACCTTATATAGCTAAAGGTAGCTGTTTTAAGGTCAAAATTTTTTACAAAGTAACCAGTATACGAACCCACTTTTGAAGTTTGTGTTGAATATTAGCATTTTAAGATTAGTATTTTTGAAATAGGGATAGAAAAGATGTAATAGATTTTTTAAAAAATCATAGGTGCCATAGGTGACCAATTTTTATAGAGGAATGAAACTAAAAGGCAACGCTATTTACCTCTTCAGAACTGAGGTTATCTTGGAAATTATAGAAATAATCACATGTTTAATATTTTGCAATTATGTCAAAAGATGATCACTTGCTTTCTCAAATATTGGTTGGGTATGTCCAAAAAGAGGTAGTTTTGTCTACTTTCTAAAATGAAAAATGGTTTTAACCAAATTATGCAGCAAAAGCTTCATAAAAATGTACCTTAAAAATTTTTTTAAGTGCAATTTCATCACTTTGGCCTTTGAACATATATCCATTTTCAGAATAGATTTAAAGGAAAGTTATAAACAAAGGAAAGCACAGAATGATAATGGATCAGACTTGCACCAGCCTCCATAAATCTCTTCATATATATATATATATATATATATATATATATATATATATATATATACCATTGACCCCTGAACAACATGGGTTTGAACTGCATGGGACCACTTGTATGTGGATTTTTTTTTTTTGCAGTACGTGGGCCGCTCACTATTGTGGCCTCTCCCGTTGCGGAGCACAGGCTCCGGATGCGCAGGCTCAGCGGCCATGGCTCATGGGCCCAGCCGCTCTGCAGCATGTGGGATCTTCCCAGACCGGGGCACGAACCCGTGTCCCCTGCATCGGCGGACTCTCAACCACTGCACCACCAGGGAAGCCCCTGTATGTGGATTTTTAAAAAACAAATATAGCACCTGTTGTTTCATTTTACAGATCTTTAAAATTAACTAAGTATGGGGAAAAGTTTGTATTTAATCAGAGATCACAGTATGTGGAATCAAAAAACTAGGGTTTGAGGACTTCCCTGGTGGCGCAGTGGTTAAGAATCCACGTGCCAATGCAGGGGACACGGGTCCAAGTCCTGGTCCGGGAAGATCCCACATGCCACGGAGCAGCAAAGCCCATGCACCACAACTACTGAGCCTGCACTCTAGGGCCTATGAGCCACAACTACTGAGGCCACGTGCCACAACTGCTGAAGCCCACGCGCCTAGAGCCTGTGCTCTGCAACAAGAGAAGCCACCATAATGAGAAGTCCGCGCACCGCAACAAAGAGCAGCCCCTGCTCACCGCAACTAGAGAAAGCCCATGCATAGCAACAAAGACCCAACACCGCCAAAAATAAATAATATAAGTAAAAAATAAATTTATAAACTAAACAAAACAAAAAAAAACTAGGGTTTGAGTCCTGATCTGTTCTATACTGTTTCAGTTTCCTGCCCTTGGGTAAGTCATCTATCAATTCCTTTGTCTTTGAGACAGAGATAAAAGTTTGTTGATTTTCGACTGTGTGGGATTTTGGCAGCCCTAAGCCCCACATTGTTCAAGGGCCAACTGTATAGGTGTGTACGTTTATATATGTGTGTATATATGATATGGCTATCCTACTAGTTCTCTTAGGAGAATCCTAATACAGGCTTCTTGGACTAAAATGGGTCTCTGAGGCCAACACTAAGGAAGGAATTTTGGCAAAGCATCATGGGCATCATAGGTTACTTGGCAAGGTTATCCCTACAGAGGGTGACAGGGCTTTATATTCATATATATATATAACTACAAAACAATTAAGATAGGTGACTTCCCCTGTTCTTACTCCAAGTTCACCAAATAACCTCATAATTGAATTTCCCATGTAACTGACAACGTAATAATGTATTCAGTTGCAAGGTTGAGGACCTAACACTAAAAACAGTGAAGTCCTTACAGCAAATGCCAAACCCAGGACTCTGTCTGGACGGCAGCTTGACTCACCAATGCAGCCCTCCTCTGCACGACCTCGATTAACAAACCTTCCCATCTGAAAACGTAACAGCATCCTAAAACTTCTTTGCAAAGTATTTTCTTCAGGTGTGTTAACAGGTTTTATAAACCACCATGATATCTGGTTAGTTTTTAATTATTCAAACTCAAGAACGACTACAAAGGTGGCAGGGAAAAAATGTATATTTATACATAGAATTTCCCCAACTATAAACTTTTCAAGGCCATTTGAGAAAGCTGTAGAGCTGAGGCACAAAGTAATCCTTGTAATGTCCGTCGATGAAGCCTTTCCCACTGTTGTGCACAAACCAACAAGGAACGTTGGTCCCAAACACTCTGTCTGTCCGGTAGTCCTTTTGCAGGCCTCTGCAAGGAGAACAGTGGGCGTGGTTAGGACACAGACCAGGCGTGGCCAGCCTGTGTATCTAGAAAGAAGACACACTCTCCCTCTCTGTTTTCTGCCCCCTTCTAGCACCGTATCTGCTAACACCCCCGTGCCCCATCCCCGTTCCCCAAGTCTTCCCCAAGTCATACAAAGCACCAGAGTCAGGGACTTGGTTTAGAAAGACAGACAATAAGCAGTGTGTCCTTAGAAATTCAAATAACCTGTCTAGAGATTGACCAATATGGACTTTTCCAGGAAGGTAAAGAGTGCAAATTAACTTTCCTTTTTTATTTTTTCCCTGCTGCCTTGGAGGGGAGGCCCATGTATTGAGGCAGTCCTCTTTCTGGACATGGGGAAAGAGACAAGGGGGCAGTGGGAACTGGCTGGGGCCTATGTCCTCAAGGTTGCCTAGGGCTGGTATAGTCTCCAAATTAGCCCAGAGCAAGGAAGAAGCTGCCAGATTTAGCAAATAATGCAGGATGCCAGTTAAATTTGAATTTCAGATAAACACCGCTCATGTTTCAGCAGAAGTATGTCCCAAGTATCTGAAACTCACAACTTCCTGGGTGTCTTGTGTTTATCTGGTGAGGCTGGAAGAGGATCCAGCCATCGTGCTCTCTGGGGAGCTGAGGCTACTGCAGGGAGGCTGTGGGGCGGAAATAACGTTCAAATGGAAAGAAGGTGGAAACGAAGCTCCAGCTCACAGGTTCCCTGCAGGATGAATCTGAGGTGCGTCTCAGCTTGACTGCAGGGGTGACTGTTCTACTTAGGAGCGATGCCGGCTGTTCCTGAGACATTCATGGTTTTCGTTTTAAGGGTAAAGAAGTTAATACGGTGTATTGCCATTAATGAGCTTTAAAACATACATCTTTGCACGTGGCCCACAGGTCGAGTAAGTTTCCGCTGTGCGTCACGAGGTGCTGGCAGTAGAAGAAAATGGGGCCCAGCCTTTACCTTTGGTCATTAGCATAGAGTAGATGTGTGTTTACCAACCTCAGATAACTTGTTATTACTGTGATCAACTGTGCTCAGCGTTGCTTCTATGAAACACGCTTACTGACGCCCAGTGGTAACTCACTGATCTCTGGTAAACCCATACTAGTTGAGTAGTGTACTGAGAGTCCATTGTTTCAGTTCACAAATCTATTTCTGTGGTAACTTTATTTTACTGTTGTAATTTTATGGCTTAATGATTATTGTAATTTTATGGCTTAATTGTTGTAATTTTATGGTTTAATGAAGTACATGGAAGCCAATGACATTCGTGTGCCAAAAGAGTCATTTCTCATTGAGCAAAGTTGGCTGCTTTGTAAAAACTCTAAAAAGGCCCCGAATTCTTTAATATGATACCAAATTAGGCCTGGGTGAGACAACTGTAAAGACTGGGAAAAATGAAAAAGACGTGTAAAAAGTTTAAACTCAGGATGCTTTACAGGTATCTATGTTCTCACTTCAAAATGAAGCATGTGGATACGGTTTGTGTAAGAAAAGCTACACCAAGATGTATTCAGTAGATTCAAACACAAACATGCATTCAGTGGATAAGTACTCAAAAAGAAAGCTCTAGGCTTAAGTAAAAATCTACACATTCTTTCGCTAGCACTAAGGCGAGTAGGTATTTTTATGATTTCTTCCTTTGATCTGCTTTTTCAATTATCCAGCTTGTGGCCATATGGCTTCTAATGTACGAAGGTGAGAAGAGGAGATTAATTAATCTTGGCATTTGATGGTACGTACTTATGTACCTGGTCGTTTTTTGCATTTCGGATGGACTCCGTGCAGTGTCCTTACGCCAATGCCATGTATGTGTCTCTTCCTGGTGAATTGTTTAGTGTGACACAGGTAAAGCTTGAAATGGCTTTTCTTGTTCTTCTATTTGGCCGTGAGTCCAATCCTAACAGGAGCCCTTTTTGTTCCCGTAGTATATGCATCCAAGACATACCTGGTGACAATCAGCTTTTGTCCCTTCACGTCCATGTTTGCCTCTGGCTTCTCAGGGTCCTTTCCTGGTTGCTCATTGAAGATATGTATCTTTGGCTCATACATGAACTGGCCTATGAAACAAAGTCCAGACGTTTATTTACATGTAACTCAAGGGAAGACAAAAGGACAGGCTGGTCATGTGATCCAGGCTGCATTTTGGTTCCCCCATCTAGACATTCTGGGGTAGACAGATGTACTGAGAGGAAAAGGATGCAGATGGGGATGGGTTCTTCCTGAGGGCAAATCCATGCTGCTCACTCATATGTCATTTGACATATGAGTCTGATCAACTGGACCCCAAGTAAAATCGAACACTCTGATGGTGGGGGTAAAGGTCAGCACCTGAGAGTACAGCTCAAATCTAGAAACACGTTTGGTTTGTGACACTATACAGTATGCTTAAATCGCCACCGTTCTTTAAAAAGTAGGGAAGGTTGACCTGGACGCCCTGCTTGTTATCACAGACTTCCTAAACCAGTTTGCTTCTCTTCAGTGAGAAAAAAATCTTCAGCATAAAACTTACAGTGTATCCATCCCTTCTCTTAATTTGCCCAGTATGTGATGAAATCCCAGCCCTGGGAAGCTTTGTCTGGAGCAGAAAATAGTCCCAGCTATAGCATTACGAGTCGCCCTGCACTGCTGTGTTGGGTTGTAGGAATCTTGTTTTTTATTCTCTGTATATTATGATGTTTTGACATCTTAAAAACTCCGTCTGGCTGGGGAGAGACTGCCCCTCCCTGGGAAAGCCAATTCTGAAAGAGAGCAAAGGACTCAGCCGGGAGCATGGCGGGGATCTGCAAACGAACCAAGCCAGAGCCGGACCTCCTCTCTGGCCTGGGAGCCCCAGAAGGACTCATTCCAGGGCCATGTGCCAGGCAAGGAAAGACCACCCTGTAGGCCAGTGCCCACTGAAATTATTAACCAACCAACCCCAAACTATCCTGCTCTGTCCTGTCTTTGCACAGAAACCCCAGTAAAGGCTCTGGCCTGGACCTATCTCTTGCTCCTGCTTCTGGTTCCTGACCCAAACCTGGCCTCCCCGTGGCCCTGCATGGTGAGATGTGTCTCATGTTTCTATGGAAACCGCGAGCAACGGTAAATGTTACACTCTGTCAATGACACTGACCTCTTTGTGTGTCACTCAGGCACCTTCATAAATTAAGACCAGGGTGTGGGTCCTCCCTGAACCATTGAGTCCATACCTGTCACTTTCCCACATTCTAACCAAATGTTCTAACCTTGAGCCAAAGTTGCTCAAGACCTAGGGTGGTCAGTCCCACACCTGCCAGATGGTCCACGAACACTTTACCTATCAACCCGTGTACAGTAAGAGAAAACTTGTTTGTGGGGGGGATGTAGATCCCCAAAAAGTCGACATTGATCGGATGCTTCTTCCAAACGCGATGAAGTAAAACAGAGAAGGACATCTCTTTATCCAGGGTGATAGTCACAGTTTTCTCTTTCTTCACCGAGACAAGCACCCTGGTGGGAAGTCAAAAAGGAGTTAACGATTCCGGAACAGACTCGTTTTAGAATGTCATTCCTCTCCCACCCCTAATATGACCTCACTCTGCCCCATACAATCCCCCCAGTTTTTTAAGAGCTTTACGACATTTTGGCCACAGAACGTTGATTTATCTCCCAGCGCTGAAATTCTGTCAATGTATACGTTTCCCTATCAACAATGAACAGATACTAATGGGAAGATATTACTCGTAGGACAAAATCATAGTGTTTCTGAGCACTCTGACACACTGGGCTGGATTTCAGTTGATGGATTCATTCACACGTCCAACATGTACTTATTGAGTGCTTACTGTATGCCAGGCGCCAGGCTAGCACTGAGACACACTGTGACCAAAACACATAGACTCTACTGCCAGGAGCAGGGCAGGAAGTAACAAAATTTTTTCTGAACCTTGACTTCTTCACAATTAAAATGACGATTTTGAGTTTTATGTTTGTGTCACGCATGCCTGGATTTGTTGACGTAGTCACGTGTCAAGGATACGCCCTAATTCGGATGTAACTGTACTTGCCTCTGGTTAAGGACGTGGGCCGTGTCGGACCAGGACAAGACAGATGTTCGAGAGCCCCCGCTCAGGGAGATGGTCTCAGTGCTGATTTCTATTTTCATGTCCTCACGTTGGAAATAAAATCCCAGTTTCCCAAAATAGGTGCTTAGTTTTTCATTCTTGGGCTTCTTGGCACCGATGAGCTGTCCATTGACCAAAATCCCTGCAAGGAAAAAAAATGTATTTTTCTCTCTTGTGCGCTCTTTTTCTTTCTTTCTTTCTTTCTTTTTTTTTGCACATGTGGGCACCATAATTCAAATTTATAAAACTTGACAGAACGGGAAAATTATTTTTTTATTTAGCTTCAGGATTTACATAATATTTTTTTCCTCTATAATTCTCATTTTATAACTATTTTATTATGGTTTAAATTAATCATATCACAAGTTCTGCTAGTTCATACTCAGAGTATTTTATCTAGAATAGTTCAAATAGGAATATATTTATAATTCATTTCTCACTATCAGAGTTTGAAAAGAGTAGTTTGAAATATATATATATATATAAGATTTTATTAAGGTAGGAAAGAAAGAAATCCCAGGTAGTGACAGTGAAGAATGACCATGATGTAGTAGTCTAATTCTAATATAATATCTTTTTATTTTACCTAATTCTGGATCAGAAACAAGGTTGAGGATTTTTCCAGGTTCTGAGTCAATATTGAAACAAATATTCTTTTGGCTTTTTGGTAGGTAGATGACGAAGTGTGGGTCATTTTCAACTGGAAAATATACAAAGAAAATGAAAACAAACAAAATCATAGAAAGGAAGATTAATTTGAACAGTATTTTATTCCTGAACATCTTTAATTTCACAACAACAAATGTTTATTGTGCTCCTACTATATGCTAGGTACTGTTCTAGGCACCAGGGACCCAGTGGTCCAAGCGCTGTCCCTTCCTCATGGAGCTGCCCTCAGAGTTCTAGGTTATCTTACAAATATAATGTATACTCGTTTTGTAGCTATCACATATATTCTAGGCTAGAGAGAAAAAAATGAATAAGAAAGACATTAGGAATAAGAAACACAAGCATACACACTATATGTATAATATATACTACAAATGCACTACATATGTGTATATACAGTGACTGTGTGTATAGATAGGTAAAATACCTGTATTTTTAAGTAGTCATACACAGTGCATAAAAATAAAAAAGACGTAATATTACCTTTTGGCATACAGATTAATATTGATCAATTCCAAGAGCAATGAAGGATGAAGCTATTCCCAAGAAAGTACTCCTTTGTTACTAGACACCATTATTCTGGCTGATCTTTTTTGTTTGTTTGTTTACCCATTCAACAAATATTTGGTCAGAAAAAAACCAAACCATGTGCAAAACTCTGAATTATGCAACGCTTGGTGTAGCTATAAATAAGTCATGGTCTTTACCTTCAAGAGAGAAACAATTTAATGAAGGAGTGACAAAGACTCTCTCCTGGGACTAACTCTACTCAGGCTTCCCTGAACTCTTCAAGTTTGACCTCAACTTTTGGACTTCCATGTTCCTCTCGGCATTGTCTAATTTTAGCAAAAATCCTACTAAGTAGGTTTAGCTAGAATCCCCCACCCTCCAAATCTGATCACCCTTGATATCTCTTCAGGTCCCTCCTCCCCCCACCAACCTCAAGTGAGGTCTGATTACCTGGCCTGCCTTCAGCAAGAATCCTGTTAGGTTAGTTTAACCAGAACCCCCCCTTTCCACTGATGTTTCCTCTTAGTAATATTCCGTTTACTGACCTCAGCCTGGTTTTTGTCTGTAAATTCCCACTTTCCCATGGTGTGTTCAGAGTTGAGTCTAATCTCCCTCCTGCACTGCAATACCCCAATGCAGTGGTCCCTACACCCATCATGAATAAATTGTTCCTTACCGTGCTTTAACAAATGTCTGAGAGGTTGCTGTTTTCTAGATGCTATCACAAAGCTCTTTGCAAATATTAACTAATTCTCACCGCAGTCCTGCAGAGGACAGGTGACCTGCCCGAGGTCACATCACAGCGTTAATAAGTGTCAGAGTTATGACGCAAAGCCATGCCGTTTGATTACATGCCCATTCTCCCAACCATCCTGATATGCTCCTTCAAGTGTGTGTTTGGGAACTTGAAATGGAGGATAAACTCATCCAGAACTGGAACAAAATCTTGTACTTCTTTGCACCCCTCACACCACCAAGGTCATGCTCTGTAGTCAATAAATACTTGGTTAATTGATTTAGTGTAGGAGCTGGGCATGAGAGGGCATCATTAAAACACTCAACAAAGGTTCCCAGCTCTTTGTTTTTTTCATCAAAAAAATCATCTTATTATGATAGCCTCTTCTTTCCTCTACACAAATAGGGTGTTTTGAGATAACTTGGCTTGAAGGAAATTGCTTTTATTAAAGATAATGATGGGTTTTGCCATTTTGATGAACCTAAATCCCATCCATCAGACCTTTTGGTGAGCAGCAGCACATCAGTACTGCCGTAATGAGTGGATAGACGTCTACCAGAAACAAAAGATCATACTGAAGTTAGTCTGTGCAGCCTTCCATTCTGATCAGGTTGGAGGGAGATTGAGGACCTGGGGTTAACGGGTGTAAGACTAGCCAGCATTTACCGAGCTTCTCCTAGGAACCAGGAACCTACTTTAGAACCACCTTGCAGGTTATTATCATCCCCATTTTGAAGGTGGGCTGAGACCTATAGATGTTTCAGTGTCCAGGCCAAGGTCATGGGGGCAGAGTTTGACCCCAGAAGTGTCTGATTCTCAAGACCTTGTCCTTTTTGGTTGCCTCATACAGCAGAGACAAGAAACTCGGAGCAAGCACTGCATTCTTACAGAAGAACACTTCAAAAGAAATTGGCTCGGGCTCTACATGTTTCTATGAAAGTTTTATTTTGCAAAGGAACAGTTTAAGTGACTCATGAACTTGTCACGGCAATCAGATCTTGCTCTCAGAAGCCACTCGTTGGAAACACATAGTAAAATGGCTGTTGTGCAAGCACAGCAACCTTGGACATATAGATTCCCTCCTCATGTGCCACTTTTCGAGGCTGTCACTTCTGAGAGTCACATGCAGAGCCCTTCACCAAAGCTCCATAGTTGGAGATGATGTGGGAGGGGAGTGGAGGGTCCTCTGTCTGAAGCATCACCACCAATGAAAGCGTGAAGAAGAAGATCACTTTGGGCCCCCAAATAACAATTTCAGAGCTAAGTCGTAGAGGTGGGATGTTTTAAAATATCTCTATCAAGATACTTATTAAAGATATTTAAAGATATCATAAATACCCAAAGTCCTCGCTGTGTTCTCTCTGTTATAATTCTATGTCAGGTGAGTGGTAGGTGTACAGTCCTGAGAAATCAGTTCTGAGGATTTCTGGATAGAAGAGTCTTACATTCCAAGCAGACTAGAAAAGCAGCACATTTCTAAGAAGCTACACCAGAAGCTACTCTGATATTTAAACTGCAAACCACCCGAGTTAAGCTGGTACTTTGGACCTTCCAAGAGGGAGAGGGATGTGCTCCTTCTTTGAATGTTGAAATTTACTCCTAAGTAAAAGGCAGAAAAGGGACACAAGGTTTCTACATGGGACCAGCCAATGGGTAGGCAGTGGAAATCCCTTTCACTGAAAGGCATAGTGCAGACCAGGAACAGGAGAGAAGATAGTTTCCTATTTCCCCCAGGCAGCCCCTCTCTCTGGTTGAGAAATAAGACCCTGCAGAGGTTGACGACCAGAAGGCAAAGAAAGAATCTGCACGAGGAAGCCAGCTGCAGCTGCCAGGACCCTCGCGAGGAAAGTCGTCTTCCTGGCTTTCACACGATTGCATCTGCTACCCATGCCTACCACTGAAACCACTGGTAGAAAGACTTTTAAATGCTGAGCAAAACTAGGGTTTTCAAATATGCTGTTGATTAAAATCAAGTAAGCAAATTAACAAACAACCTCACAAAATAATGTATGATAATGCAGTTATATAGGAAACAACATTCAAGTATTTTTGATTATAAAATTGATAATAACACCTATTTAGGGACTTTCCTGGTGGCCCAGTGGTTAAGACTCTGTGATTTCACTGGAGGGGGCACAGGTCTGATCCCTGGTCGGGGGAACTAAGATCCCACATGCTGCATGACAAAATCAAACAAAACACCTATTTATTGAGTGACTATAACGTGCCAGCTCTTTAAAGATGGTTACACATTTAATTGACAGCTGTGTAAGTAGCTTACATCATGATACGTACTTACAGCTACGCAAGTATCATGATGCCTGTTTTCAAAATGAAGGAAGTGAAGTGCAGAAATGTTAAGTAACTTAAGTTCAAATGAGTGTCATGAACAATCTCCAAAGAAGATGTCCTTTCCATTGATACACATTGGCCCCCCCCCACACGAGAGGTGCATCTCTTCCATCCCAGAGGGTTTGCCTTGTACAGTTGGAAATGGGGTGCTATGGAATGTGTTGTCCCCCCCCAATTCATATGTTGAAGCTGTAACCACCAACATGATGGTGTTTAGAGGTGGGGCCTTGGGAGCTGATGAAGGTTAGACAAGGTCATGGGGGTGGGACCCTTATGATGGGATTTGTGCCCTTATAAAAGAGACACTGGAGAGCCTGCCCTCTCTCTCTCTCTCCAGTGCATACACAAAGGGGCCATGTGAACACACAGGAAGACAGGTGCTCCCTACAAACGAAGAAGATGAAATGTACCTTGCTGGCACCTTGACCTTGGACTTCCCAGCCTCCAGAACTGGGAGAAATAAACTTCTGTTGCTTAAACCACCCAGTCTATGGTATTTTGTCAGGTGGCTCCTGACTAATACATGGGGCCATCTTCTTTCCATGGAAGGCAACGATGCCTATAGAAGGCTTCCAGCTTTACCAGGATTTTTTAAACGTATACCAATGCTCCATGGCATTATGGTCCAATTGAGATCTGGGATGTGGAAGCATTGTGGAAGTTCCCTTACCTCTCATCACGTGTGGAGGAGGCGTTGTCTCAAGCACTGGAGCACCAACCGCGGGCATTGGGACCATTGGTGTCGGTGAAGGGTTCACCCAAGGTGGGAATGAATTTGGAGCAACTCTGTTGCCATAATACAGGGCACCTGCATAGAAAAAACTGTATCCATTAGTTTCCAGGTTTACTTTTCCATGGACATTGCTTACAATATCAAGAATCTGTTTTATGCAGACAGACCCCAGAGGTTTTCAGCTAAGGTTTTCTCCCATTATTTTTATTCCTGAGTTCTCTATCTTCCAGCTCCTTCTTTCATCATGCTGTGAGGGCCTGCTGTAGGCTTCTCTGCAGAGTCTGGGTCCTGGGCTAGGGTCTGTAGTAGAAGGAACCAGCCCTTGGAGTTTGGGGAAGGACCTTGTGCCTTCACCATAAACTGGGGAGATGAGGTCCAGCCAGACTCTGGACGGCATCTTCTCGGATCTAGTCCTATCTACTCACCAAATGACAATCAGAAAGCAATAAGGATTTACTGTATAACACGATATTCAATATCTTATAATAACCTATAATGGAAAATAATCTGAAAATACATATATATATAAAATGGAATCATTTTGCTGTACACCTGAAACTAACACCATATTGTAAATCAACTATACTTCAATAAAAAAGAAAAGAAAACAAAACAATCAATCTGAACGATTTAGTTTCCCAACCAACCAATACCCCCTACTGGTTGCAAAAAATTCATTTGGGGGCTTCCCTGGTGGCGCAGTGGTTGAGAGTCCGCCTGCCGATGCAGGGGATACGGGTTTGTGCCCCGGTCTGGGAAGATCCCACATGCCGCGGAGCGGCTGGGCCCGTGAGCCATGGCCACTGAGCCTGCGCGTCCGGAGCCTGTGCTCCGCAACGGGACAGGCCACAACAGTGAGAGGCCCACGTACCGCAAAAAAAAAAAAAAAATTCATTTGGCTTTCTGATATGCAGTCAGCTCCTTGTCTCTGAGAAAAAAATGCCAATTCACCTAGGCATTTTATTCAGGGGATATAAAATCACCTATAAATGTCAGGTCATCTAGCGTGAGTTTCTCCCTGCATAAATTTAGCTGTGAGGCTCCAGGCTATTGTAACTGGAAGTCAGAAGTAAGAGTTTCCTGAAGCCTGGACCACTGTCATAAAGTTGGCATCTCACTTGGACAGAATTAAAAATGCAGAAAACGATCCCTCCAGTGAATGCTGGTCATTCTCAAGATTGTTATAACAGGACCAGTCCCTAAGAAAGGGAGGAAGGAAGAGATGAGTAAACCAAGCTCTTCTAAATGTGGGCACCCGTGCCCTTGGGTGTACCTTGGGACATTCCACGAAACACAGAGATCGTGGATAGCTTTTACGGCAATTTTGAGCTTCTTAGCTTCCATATATATTTTTCCCAAGAAAACCCTTTCTCCTAGTTTAGAAATGGAAGGCACACCTTTTTCCTGCCTGCCTCACCAAAAACCTCCCAGGAATTAAGAGTCCATTTGAAAATCGGTGTAGTGCCCCAAAATGGAATAACTCCAATGTCTAGGAAACAAATCTATTTGTAAGTGAGACAGTTTTCAATTCTTTGCTTTCAACAGGATTGGAGAAGGGCCTGACATGTCATCTGATAGACCATTAAAAATACTTTTTTGAGTACTAGATTCTACATGAGTTTTGTATATGACTTCAAAGAAGTTCAGATAAGTGACTGCCACTGCTGTAACCAAGTTCTTTCCATTCCTGTTTACTTTTATCTATGTCAACAAGGCTTATCAGGACTTAGGCTTATAAAAAAATATTGGGTTGGCCAAAAAGTTCGTTTGGGTTTTTCCGTAACATCTTATGAAAAATTTCTCCACCAGGTAGGCAGACTCACCTGAACAACAAGAATGGTCTTGTGGAGGGGAGTCTGCCAGCATGCGTTCATCCCCGGCATCACTCTCAATCACCAAGGATGTGAGGGGGGTCACTATATGGTGATCCAGAGACATCTGCAGGATTGTTTTTGTAATTTTCCTTTTCACAGCAGCTGTAGGAGCCAGGCTCCTGTACTCAGGAAACAGAGACATTGGACAGCATCACTAGATTTAACTCCACCACTTCTGGGTCCAACTGGGACCCTGGGGACCATGAGGTAAAACAGAATTAACTGGCTTCATGAAGCTTAGTATTTTGTCTATCCATGCAGTCCTAAGGAATTTTTAAACAGATTATTATTTTTCTTAACTGAAGTATAGTTGATTTACAGTGTTCTCTGTGTTAATTACTGCTGTACAGCAAAGTGCTTCAGTCATGTATATATATATACATTCTTTTTCATATTCTTTTCCATTATGGTTTATCCCAGGATACTGAATATAGTTCCCTGTGCTATACAATAGGACCTTGTTGTTTTGCAGATGTAATAGCTTACATCTGCTCACCCCAACCTCTCACTCCACCCCTCACCCGACCCCCTCCCCCTTGGAAACAAGTCTAAATAAGTTATTTTTGAGAGCAGTTTTAGGTTCACAGCAAAACTGAGCAGAAAGTAGAGCTTTTCCGTATACTCCCTGCCCCTTCCCCACCCGACAACCTCCCCCATTATCAACATCTCCCACTACAAGTGGTACATCTGTTACAATCGATACATCTACATCTACACGTCATCATCACCCAGGGTTCACTTTTGTGTTGTACATGCTATCGGTTTGGACAAATGTATAATGACAGGTATCCGTCATTATAGTGTCATGCAGAGTAGTTTCACCTCCCTAAAACATCCCCTGTGCTCTGCCTGTTCATCCTTTCCACCCACTGCTCCCTGGCAACCACTGACCCACTTTACAGGGATTGTTTTTTAAAAATCAATATTTAACGTCTGCAGCAATTTGCTATGTACCTTTACATGCACCCAGTTGCCTCTGTAAAGATGCAGGGACAGTTCTCACTTACTTTAAAGCCACAGCTTACAAACTTGTGTCTGTTTTAGAATCTTACTGACATTAAGGATTTTCTCTCTGAGCACAGTTATACAGCTGTATTTCGTTTTTTCCAGCCCCGTTCACACCACCCTGCTCCCTCTTCCTAAGAATCTGATCGAATAGGTGGAGGCGGGCTGGGGAACAGTAATTTTCTTATCCAAACACCCCCCTGTAATTCTGATACACGTGATCAAAGAACCATACATTACTCTAGAAATATAGTTTTTATATTGGAGCATTTAAATACCAGTCAGCTGAGAAGCCACAGATGAAATAGGTACCTATAGGAAGCCCTTACTTACATGATATCAGAATTGCATAATCATAAATTTCTCTTTGGACAATAATCTATTTTCAGGAATAAATGCAAATGAATTCCTCATACCCATAGCAATGAGATGGATGAATCTCATGGGCATCACATTGAGTGAAAGAAGCCAGAAACAAAAAATACAGTTTGTATCATTATATGAAATTTCATCATAGACAAAACTAATTGATAGTGACAGATGTCAAAATAGTGATTTCTACTCGAGGTGGGAGGTGGGTGTTGAGTGGAAAGGAGAATGAAGGAGACTTCAGAAATGGAAGAACTGTTCCGTGTCTGGATCGGGTGCTGATTACGTGGGTGATGTGCATAAAAATTCATTAAACTGTACATTTAAAATGAATGCACTTCACATGCTTTATTGTATGCATGTTATATGTCAAGAAAAAAGAGTGAACCCAGCTTGAGTTAAAACTGCCTGAAACCAGTGGAAATGAAAACTCCAAACCCTGTAATAATTTGCTGCCTTTCTTGGTTCCAAACTCTTCTTTTTGTCTATTATGTCAAGTATCCAAGGCAAGTCTTTTGCTTTTGCAAATCCCTGTGGTGTACGGTCTTCTTACCGTTCAGCCAGAAGTTGGTTGATAGTCAGATAGGCCCACAATTTCTTGGTGAAATCAGGATCTGCATGCTTGTCTTTGGATAGAAAATCCTCCAAGCCATCCATCTCGGCCAGGGTTTCCAAGACTAACTCTGCATTAGCCTGGACAGTGGAAGGTTCAGTTGAAAGACACCAGTGGGGCAGAATTGTAGTTAATCAATTCACATTTTCCAAAGGATCTACTGTGAGTGAATCAGGGTAGCAGGCAACTGGAAGCGGAATGCAAAATAACCCAAAAGAATACACGAGAGGAAGTAAGTGCCAACCTCTAGAGTTTGGGATGGAAAAGGTCAGGATTTACACAATAGTTGGGAAGGTGGCACAGATATTCTCAGGCTTTCCCTTTCGCTTTTTGCTTTTATTATACCCACATGATTCTTGGAATTCAGAGTATCAGCCTGTTAATATACAAGATGTCTCTTGTATACTAAGGGGACAATTAGTATTTTTAGAACAAGCAGATAAGTAGAAGTACCGAAGTTGCAGTGATAATACCCTGTAACTGCTCCAATTTATCAGGGTCAACTTTTCCTGCCACCACGATCTCTGAGCCTCCAAAATAGTTATGGAAACTGTTTTGAGTGACATCTGTTACTGGTGTTTGGGGATAGTTGAACTGAACATTCCGGAGCAAGGGAGTCGAGACCTGGTTGTAGAATTTCTACAATTCATAGAAAAAAACAGAGAAATCATTATTTTCATATCACTTTATAGATCTAAAGCATTTTTCTCTGAGATTCTTCAAGTGCTTAGCAGACATCGCTCAATTTATTCTCCCAGGATCTCTGTGGAAAGCTATGGAAAATTCTCATAGTTATTCAATGAACTGAAACAGAGACGATCAAGACTTTGTTAAGAATATTACTGTTGATTTAAGAGCCCAGCATATTTTCTTTCTGTTATGATGAGCATGAAAAGCTCATGGACTCTCATAATAAGTCAGCTGGGTGGATATCCCCAAATTAGAACCTGTCTCTTACCTGTCCCCAGGTTTAAATATGGTGCCTGCTATGGTACTGACAGAGGGTGGAGTAAAGTATATTCTTCTTCTCCTTCATTTTTTCTTGTCCATTTAGTCAAAATAAACAAGTAATTGATATCCTTTATATTTAAGGAAATGTACAGGCTATAGTTTGACTTGTGTTGCATTATAGAAGTTGATTTCCAAGATGCCAATGTACTTTAAAGGGAGAAGAGTGCCCATGACGATTAGGAGGACCGATGTCTTAGCGTGACTGGAGAGACACAAGAAGCTGTGATGGTGTCTCTCAAGACCTGTTCAGGGAGTAGGGAACTTTGTATCCATCACCTTACCGCCTCTCATCTCACTGTTACTGCAGGTGTACAAGTGGGGGTGGGGTGCATGAGAAAGGAATAGAACACTTCCCTGATTCTTGTGACCTAATATAACTGACATAATGACAATTTTTACTTAAATTCAGCCATCTTAGGCATCAGATATTGCTAGTTGAATGATTTTAAGTGAAAAAGAACAGAAAAAAAAGTTACCTTGAGCTGGGCAGAAGTGTCCTGGTTTCCATAAATCCTTTGCGCAATCCCACGGTTTTCGTTGGAGAGTCTCTTCAAAAAATCATAGTCAACATCAAATCCTATCCCCAAACTGAACAAGGAGATGTTTTCTCGTATGTTCTGCTTCACGTTTTTCTGAATTTTTGACAATTTCAATTCCCCTAAGGATGATGACAGGAAGGAAAGGAGTGAGAAGCCAATGCTATCAAGATTTAGGAAAACGCATGGAGGGCAGTTTAGCAAAATTTGTCCCAATTCAAAATGCACCTATGCTTTGACTCCGTCACTCAACTTCTAGAAATGTCCCCTAGAGATGCCCTCATACATGTTTAAATGAAGGACGGACAGTGGTATATAGCAACGTTATTGGGAATAGCAACACATTAGAAACAACTTAAATGTACACCGATAAAGGAGATGGGTTAAATTACGGTATATTCAAACTGAAATACTATGCAGTTATAAGAAAGAACATGGCAACTCTTTATGTGTTTATATTGAATATCTCAAAGGCACATTTTTAAAGGGGAGAAAAACAAGGTGAAGGTCAGCGTATGCAGAATGCATTTGTATACATGTATGTATGTGTGTGTATATATTTTCACATATTTGTGTGTATATGTATATACAGTATACAGATACACATAGAATATCTCTGGAAAGACACACAAGAAACTGGTAACCAGTGACTGTCTCCCGGGACAGGAACTGGATGGTTGAGGGTCAGGAGTAAGAAACTGACAATTTTTTAAGCTTATTTCCTTAAGATTTTATTCTAAAATTGAATTTTAAAAGTCATCCGATCCAAGCACTGAATCTACAACAAATACACAACAACTGCCATTCTGCCTCGCTCTCCCTCTTTCTAGAACTCTGGTACCTTGTCAGGATCGCATCACTGGTTCTCCTTCCACTGAGCTGTGTCAGGCGCAGTTAGGTACATCCTTGTCTACAAGACGGACTGCAGCGCAATCTAGCATTCACTCTCACTGGTGCTTGTCCGCGTAAAGACGCAAATGAAGCAAATGAAAATAACAGTGTATGTAATAGAAGCAGGGAGACGGCGAGCCGTTGTGTGGATAAGAAAACACACAGGATGCATCAGAGAGAAGTAACCTGTCCAGGTGCAGTGAGTACATGGGGGAAATTTGGAGAACAGTGGGAGAACAGGTCACTGCAGACTCAGAGGCTACATCCTCATCACACACGCTCCACACACCACCTCGCACACCTTACGCTGAGGAAATAAACACACTGCACTAGTATGTACCAGCAACCCTCACAGCGTGTGACTCAAATTCAAGTTTCCCCACGCTGTGGAGGTGAAACTGAGGCATTCAAGAGCGTCCTCCCCCCAAACGTCCGGGGACTGCTTTAAGTGGAGTGAATGCTTCAGGGTCAAAAGAACCCTTCTTTCAGGAAGCACGGCTTTAAAATGGCTTAGACACTCAGGCAAATGCATTTGAGTTCCCATTTTGAGCAAATCACGCTCCCAAGCAACAAGAGTAAAGATATTTATCACTAAAAATGTAAATGATACTCACCTACTGTTGGATCGCCGTCAGACACCAAAATGATCAGCGAGACCGCGTTGGGGTCCAACAGTCCCAAGTTATTGGCTTCATTCAAAATAAAGATGGCCCGCAGCAGTGCTTCGTTGATATTCGTCCCTGTGAAAGCCGTAGAATGTGCTGTTCTGTTACATACTCTTACTTTCCACAGAAACAATCACGTCTTGGGTTCAGGTTCATCTGTTTGGTGATGACTCATGTATAGTTTATTCAGTACCCAAATCATTCGATTGCTTTCTAAATTTTGACCAGGCTGGTCCAGATCCCCCAGTGGAATAAAATATTCACTTTGTAGTCAATGGTTCCCTTAGAGATGAATTAACCCTTTCAAAGCACCAGTCATTTTGTTAACCACCAAACTGAAGTTACCTAATTCAGCCTTGCTGACATACTTGGACACTGTCCTGTAAACAATTATGTGTTATGATATGTGATTTTTTCTTTTTTTTTAAATTGAAGTTTAGTTGATTTACAATGTGTTAATTTCTGCTTTACAGCAAAGTGATTCAGTTATACATATATATACATTCCTTTTTCATATTCTTTTCCATGATGGTTTATCTCAGGATATTGAATATAGTTCCCTGTGCTATACAGTAGGCCCTTGTTGTTTATCCATCCTGTATATACTAGTTTGCATCTGCTAATCCCAAACTCCCAGTCCATCTCTCCCCCATGTCCCTGTCACCCTTGGTAACCACAAGCTTGTTCTCTATGTCTGTGAGTCTGTTTCTGTTTCATAGATAAGTTCATTTGTGTCATATCTTAGTGATATTATATGGTATTTGTCTTCCTCTTGCTATGCAAGTTATAAGAAGGCTAGTATCACTTACTGACACCCTTTTCTGAGGATGGAATGGTTAAAAACGTGTGTGGGATGGGGTATGGATTATGCTTTCACCATGACCATAGTATTCATTGTTTAATAATAAATGTATTATTTAAAGCAGACCACTGCAGACTGGGCAAAGACCACGGGGGTAGGGAATCATATTTCTTAAGTGAACCAAGATTTGAATCCTATGGGAGTTTCTCACTGGGCTGTGGGCTAAACCTACTTACCTCCGCTGGGCTGGATTTTGTGAATGTAATTCTTGGCATCTGCAATCTGTGTTTTAGTAGCTGAGACTAAATCGTTTCTCCAGGTTCGAACATTGTGGTTGAAATCAACCATGGAGAAATGGTCTTCAGCGCGTAGATCATCCAATATGGTCTTCATCGCTTCCACTGTCTGTTTTGAGAGAGAATAGAGAAGGGTCTTAATACATAAGCTCTAAGCCTAAGATGAAATGAGGAAGACCAAGAATTCATCCTAGTCATCTTTCAAGTAGTGGCTCAAGCTGTAATTTTTCCAGAAAACCATATAAATCCACTTGAGTCAACACAGATCTACCTCTCCTGTATTCTGAACATGTATTGTCTGTATTTTGATACTTAAACTTTTACTGTCTTATTTTGTCATGCGTGACCAGTCTCACTAGCTTGACTTTAAGTTGAGGATTATAAGCCTCAGGTGGCCCCTTTGTGGTGTCTGAGAATCAAATGTATTTCTCAAGTGCATCTACTCAGCCTTCTCATCCACTACCACGTAATTATTGCTTCCTGTCTCCTTCCCCTTCAAACCACCAACACCCCTCTCCTGTCTCAGCTGATGACCTGGATTCCTACTTCACTGAGAAATGCAAGCAATCAGAAGAAAACTCCCACAACTCCCACCACCATAAAATCCCACCTGCCAGTACTTGTACCCATAAACTTTTCCTTCCTGCCTGGTAATGTAGAAGAACCGGTAGTTGTATTTCCGCCTAATGCAAATCCATCCACATGTGACCTAGATGGCATTCTCTCTTGTCTACTGAAGGACATGGCTCTAGCAACTGCCGTTTGCCTCTCCTGCATCTTGAATTTCCCTCTGTTGGTACATTTCCATAAACAGAGTAACATGCTATCATTTCTCATTCCTTAAAAAACCTCCTAATGTACCCACTTGCCCCATTTCTCAGCTTCCCTTTGCAATAAAATTCCTTGAAAGAACTGTCTAAACATACTGTCTCCAAATCTTCTTCTGAAATACATTCCATTCAGGTTTTCACCATCATCCCTCCACTGAAACGTCGCTCGTCAAGGTTGCTGTGAAATCCAGTGGACTATTCTCATCTTATCAGACTCAATCTGAGCAGCATTTGGACCAACTGGTCACATCTCTCTCCTAGTATAACTTCCTCGTCTTCTTCCAGAGCCTTGGACACTCTTGGTTTTCTTCTTCTTTCGTTGGCTACTTTTTCTTAGTCTTCTTTGCTGGTTCCTCGTCTTCTCCCCAGATTATTCTAATTATTGGAATAGTGTAAGTTTGACTCTTGGTTTTCTTCTCTTATCTACACTTACTCCTTGGCGTTCTCACCTGGTCTCATGGCTGTGAATACCTTCTACATACTGGTGGCTCCAAAGTGTCTATCTTAATATCTCACCTCTGAGCACCAGATCTGTAGAGCCAACAGCCTGCTTAACATGTTCGCTTGGGTGTGTAATAGTCATCTCAGACTTCGGTGATGAACTAAGTGCCCGACACATAGTGGGTGCTTAATAAATACTTGTTAAATGAGGGAAGGAAGGAAGGAAGGGAGGGAGGGAGGGAGGGGTGAAAAAACTCTTGTATTAGAGCAGTGGTTCTCAACTGAGGGTAATTTTCTCCCCAGGGGATATTTGACAATGTCTGAAGACATTTTGGATTGTCATGACTGGAAGGGTGGGTGCCACTGGCATCTAGTGGATAGCGGCCAGGGATGCTGCTAAACATCCTACAACATATAGCGTGGTCCCCACAACAAAGGATCAGCCAGCCCAAACTGTCAAAAACACCACTGTTGAGACCTGGGTACCGGGGTAGAAGCACAGTGGGCAGGGCCATGTCTTTTCTGTCTTTTGGATCCTAGAACAGTAGTGAACACTTGGGTGGTCAGAAACGGTTGTTGAATGAATGAATGGTTAGTTGGTGGTTCAAATTGGCTGAATGGATAGATTGATGAATAAAATAAGAAATTTCCTTGTTTGTTTATAATTGCATCTATACCATTAACACTGAATAAGCCTATGTTGAACTCTGAACTGGAAGATGTGAGACAGGATGGCCACCCTCAAGGAATTACAGCATAATTAGAAAATAAATGCATATAGTGATGTCAAAGTTATTCATGAACAATGGCAAGGTATTAAAGTGTTATATGCAGAAGAACCAAAAGAATATGAAGCAGAAGAGTGAGCAGAGTGAGAAGAGGTTATACTGACACAAAAGTTTTCAAAAAGGTGAGTTTTGAATAAATTTCTGCTGTTCAGAAGCCACCCAGTCTGTGTGACTTTGTTAGCAGCCTGAGCTGAGACAAGCCCTGTGGGAAGGGGACTTGAACAATTGCATCATCAGGAGAGGATCAGAAAAGGTAGGGAGCCCCAGGTACCACTGCCCACCAGGGGTACTTACCTGTTTCATTTTTATTCCCCACATTGAGCCACTAACGTCGATGACAAAGAGGATGTTTTTGGGAATTGGGTCCATGTTCTCAGGAGCAAAGAAGTGGACAAAATATCCATTATATACCTGGGAAACCAGAACACATTTGTGAGCCAAACCATTAGCAATGTTTGGAATGTAGGAAGACGAGGGTCTGGGGACTGAGAGAGGAGAGGGGTGCTCACAGGGGACAGGAGAGAACAGAGGCTTGGTGTCCCCCTGCTTCTCCTTTCTCCTTCCTGCTCCCACTCTGTCCTTCCCTGCGAAGGTCTGAGCCTTCTCAGCAGTTCACCTCCTAGGCTATTTCCCTCCACTCCTTCCACCCCACCCAGTCTTCATCGAGAGCCTCCGTCCCAGGCACCCTGCTCACCGACAGTGAATCAGGAAGAGTCCCTGCTCTCCTGAGGCTCGCGGGCAATGAAGGACCCAGACAAATAAAGAGGCAATTTGCAGCACAGGTTGTTAAGTCCGTGATCAGGAAAAATAAAAGGCTCCAAGAACACCCCCAGTGGCGGTGCATCTAAGTCAGATAAGGGCGTCTTCTCCAGGGAAAGGGCATCTACACTGGACTTGAACGTGGGTTCATGAGTTTGCAGTTAGGCTGCCAGCGTCGGGGTTGGACTGAGCTGGGGGGTGGGGGCCAGGCCGGGGAAGAGACTTCCAGACAGTGTGGCCCTTGGCACACTTAGGGCTGCATAAGTGGTTCAGCACGATGAATTCAAGGAGTTAGGGCAGAGAACCCACCGGGCAGACCATGAAGGACCTTGATGTGCACCCTGGGGAGTCTGGGTTGTTCTAGAAGTTAATGGGAGGGGCTGGATTCCTGATTCCCCCCCCCCCCCGTCTTCTCTTGTAGGTGCTAAAGACTGGCTCACCTCATTCTCTTTCCACTGCCCTTTGGTTGCTTCCCCCAGGACATTACAGTGTCCAGCTGTCAGGTGTGTAGCTGTGGACACTTCCCGACACCCCCCCATCCCTGGAGAGAAGCACAGGCTCTTGGCTACTAAGGCCTCATTACTTTAGCACAGGGAAATATGCACACACCTCTAAGACGTGACAAAAGAGGGAAGGGAAATGCTCAAGAAATCTCACAGGGAACATAATCTCTGTGCTTTCTTTGATCATCTCATTGCAAAGGGCCTTGGAAGGTTATCGAAAATTCCCATTTTGTGACTTCCTATGGTTCTTCATTCGAGGCCTAGACGTACCTTCCTGGGACAAAGGCATGAGACCCAATGACCTTTATTCAGTTATCTTGACATAAAATGCTCGGCGACACTTAGAGAAATATGCTTTTAGTCCCTTGTCTGCAGCCTTGACACTCGTCTGGGCAGCTGGGAACTACCCAGAGGCCAAAGAGGTTTATTCGTGGGTGGGGGGGAAGGGGGGGTTATTCAACAAAAACCAGTTCTTTGGCTTTGGCGGGGCCATTCTCCCAGAGTCTGTTTTCACCCACCTGAAGCTCACCGACTTTCTCCTCTCTGTTCACATCATACATCACCACGAGCTCACCATCTACCGCAGTCTCAGAGCAGTTGGAACATTTTCTTTGTTGTGCTACCGTGGGCTTGAAGGTGATGTGTGCCTGGAAAGAACAGTAGTGTCACAGCCTGGTCTCCCCCCCTGCCCCCTCCAGGTGAGGAGTTGACAGCTGCACCTTCTCGTGCACACAGGTGGAGGTCCAGGGCCATTCTGCATCCGGGCAGCATCGGTGGTCCCGTTGTTGATGGAAGGGATGGTGCCAAAGCATGTGAGGGGGGCGTCTAACAGCCTGTGGTGCTGCTGGCCTGGTTTCAGTCCTTTATAAGAGATTCAAAGAATTCCTCCCTTTCCCCCCATGGAAGAAACAGCTACCAGCTCTAGAAAGAGCTGGTGAAAGGTTCTTACAGGACTTCGATCCCTCCAAAGGTGGTTACTATTGGCCATTAAGGCAGAGAGAATTAGGCTGAGTATTTCTTGCTGTGATTAATGAAAATCCACTGTGTATTATGTGAAAACTGTTTTTTTTTTGGCTGCACCACGCAGCATGCAGGATCTTAGTTCCCCAACCAGGGATCAAACCCGCACCCCTGCAGTGGAAGCGCAGAGTCTTAACCACTGGACCAGTGGTTTTCAAGTCCCTGTGAAAACTGTCTTTTAGCTACTGCTAAAGTGAAATTACCTGGGGGAAATGGGACAGGACCTCCAAAAGGAACAGACTCTGGTCAAAATGCAATGAAACAATCCGTAATATTATTCTGTATATCCAGTGGGAGACCCTAGACTTTGCTCAGGAATCACTGTTCCTTCATATAGTTCCCTCAGCTCAGCACCTGATGGCTTTTCTATCCCCCAGAGCAGAGGAGGAGAGCAGAACCCAGGAGCAAGTGGCCACTTAGACTCTGTAACATCAATGCTTGTGGTACCTTCTGGTGTCCTTTAGATATGACGGGAACTCCATCAAAATGCCCATCAAATGTGTCCAGAACATGAAGAAATCTCATTCCCTGAGGTTCAATAATCCACACATCTACCTAGAGGTGGGAAAGAAATTACTGAAAGCATTAAAATATTTCAAGATTGAGCAAGAAGTACACTTACTAAGTCCTCTGCTGTTCTTCTCATCTTCAGGATTTCCCAAAGATGACCCAGCATGGCTCCAGCATCACTTCTGCAAGTTCTTTAAATTCTGTGTGACACAATGCATCTCACCATGTAGGCTGAAGACCTTTTGGGCAACCTAGTATTCCCCTTCTATTGCTTCATTTCTCTGGGATTTAATTCCCCTTCATCTACTCTATTCCATTCCATTCTTATTTATTTAAAAAATTATTTATTTATTTGGCTGCACCAGGTCTTAGTTGCAGCATGCGGGATCTTTTAGTTGTGGCATGTGGGATCTAGTTTCCTGACCAGGGATCGAACCTGGGCCCCCTGCATTGGGAGCACAGAGTCTTAACCGTTGGACCACCAGGGAAATCCCCATTCTATTCTTATTTAGAAATAAGAATGGAATGAGAATTTTACCATGATCCATTCATTCATCCCCTTGAATCTTCTACATCAATGGGCAAATTACAACCTGTCTGCTTCACCTTCCTATGTGTCAAATGGAGAGCAGGTCAAACTGTGCACTTCCCTGGGTTTCTTCCAGTTCTGCTCTGCCTCTTACACAAGTGGTCATGTGATGTCAATAAGATTCGAGCCAAGAAAAGAGCAGCTCAGTTCTCACGGCAAGAGGCGAAGATTACAGCAGAGGTGAGTTCAAATTGGCAGCCAATGCCCTGCCGCAGGCACTGCTCTCGAGGTGAAGGGAGTTGGAGTGCAATGCGGGGAACGTGGAGCAGATGAAGACGACTACCTCAGCCTCCACTGAGCTGCTATCATTTGCCACCTACTTCCATAAGCTCATCTCACTTGTAACCAAGGAGTCTAAGAACGTTGTAGTACCCTTTTCACAGGTGAGAAAATTGAGGCTCAGGATAGCTTGTCCCATGTGGAAGGTCAGTGTAGTGGGTTAAATGGAGCTCCCCCCCAAGACGTGTCTACATCAAATCCCTGAAAGCTGTGACTACTATCTGATTTGGAAAAGGGGGTCTTTGCAGATGCAATAAAGGATCTTGAGATGAGATCATCCTGTACTACCCAATGGGCCCTAAAGCCAACGACAAGTGTTCTTACGAGAGCAAGGCAGAGGGAAACTCGAGACACTCAGAAGACACTCAGAACAGGTCACACCCTGGTGACGTGACCAGGGGGGCAGAGATTAGAGTGATGTGGCCACAAGTCAAGGAATGCCAGCAGCTTCCAGACACCAGGAGAAGCAAGAATAGACTCTCCCTGGCAGCCTTTAGGCACGTAGCCCTGCCAACAAGTTGATTTCAGACTTCCATCCTCCAGAACTGTGTGAGAAGACGTTTCTGTTGTTCTCAGCCACCCAGTGTGTGGTCATCTGTTACAACAGGCCACAGGGAACTGCACAGCTAATAAGGAGATGAGCTGGCATTGAAATCTGCAAGGAAGTGGCCTGGTTGACTCCAAACCCAGAATCCTTTCTGCACGCCACCCTGACCTGCAGTGTCGAGTGGCATGGAACACCACAAAGAGTGGGGACAGGCAGAAAGCACAGATGAGGGACAGAGCCGTAGAGGGATGGGCTCACCTCCAGGTGCTTGGCCAGTCGTCCTGGCTGCAGGTGGAGCCTGTGCTCGTAGGACCCCAGCTTCCTCCACTTCACTTCCTGGTAATGAAGTTCAAACTGCACCTTGGCTCCGGGGGCGATGTTCACTTCGGTTTTGAAGTTCTCCATATTGAGGGCTCTGCTCCTACAGGTGCGAGCCCCCCACGTGAGTCATCACAGGCAGAACCTACGCAGAGGGCAGTCGGGCTTCCCTGGGCTAGCAACCTGCTCATTGTTCAGAAGAATGAACGGTAGGTACAGTAGAGGTAACTGCAACTTCTAGATAAATTTCATTCCACCAGCCTGGAATTTTCTTTTCCTCTCCTACCTGATCTTTTTCTTCCAGAGCTTCTTACAGATTTGAGTGTCATCTGCAAAGAGCTACTAGTTATTGATCACCTATTATGTGCCAGGAACTGGACACACATATCATTGCTATTATAGCAGCTCTGCAAGCTGGATCCCAATACCCTCAGTTATCAAATGATGACAGATGAGGCTCACAAAGGGTAAGTAATCGCTCCAGACCACATGGTGAGTCAGTTGTACGGTAGGAACTCAAACCCAAGTTCAGATGATTCCAAAGACAGCACGCCTTTCCTCTACTGCTTTTGAGACTCATTCTAGAGATTCTTTATATTTTGAAAGTCTTCAGAAAGAAGACATCTATTATTTCATCAAATTGAATGTGTATTTCCAGCACTAATGCCTTATTTAGTCCCATACACACCAAGTCCAACGTGATCATTAATCTTGAGGTGTTTATGGTTTTAAAGAGAAAACAGTAGGATTGTCAAATGAGGGAGATTTGAGCATTAGGAGAAACAATGGGTGATTAAAAAACAAATTAAACAGCTAAATAAGCAAGGTGAGACCATGCATAATCGGATCGTTCGGGATCAGGGAAGTACCATGAAGAAGTGAGCTTGGGATACAGGGCAGCTGAAGAAAAAGATGAGCACGGCTGGGTACAGAGCTTAGGAGTAGAGAGTGGGGTGAGAGGCCTGATGTATCTGGGTGGGGGAGGGCAGGCTACAATGCGAGCTCCGTGCTCTCTGCTGTATCCGCAGTACCTGGAGGAGTTTCTGCTGCAAATAAATATTTGTGGAATGAAGAGATAATAAACGGATGGATGATGTGGTCAAAGTGACGGGTAAAGACGGCAGAATGATACTTAAAGCACTTATTCACCTGGAGGCATGCTGGAGATGTTCCCTGGCTTGGAATTTCTCCTTTCTCCTGGCTGAATTCTATTAATCTCTTTGGGCTCAGCTCAAACATCGAGTCTTCTGTGATGATCTGGATCCCCGGACAGAACTGTTCACTTGGTACTTGGAACTCCCATAGGGTTTTGTACCATCTCTACATTAGCATATTATACCATTATATATTACCCCATTATATATTATATATATTACACTTACCTATATAATATATATATATACTGTAGGCACCTATATGGTATATATGTTATAGTCACCTATATATTATATATATTACAGTCACCTGTCTGTTATATATATTACAGTCATCTGTTATATATATTATAGTCACCTATAGGTTATATATATTATAGTCACCTGTATGTTATATGTATTACAGTCACCTATATGATATATATATTATAGTCACCTATATGCTATATATGTTATGGTCATCTATATGTTATAGTCACCTATACACTGTCCGTTCCGTGGCCATCTCCTCCACTGGCCTGACGGTGTTTGTTGCAGTGTTGCTGTCACCTTTGACAGAGCTGGGTACAGTGTTAACGTTCAGTGCATTTTTTTGAATGAATGAACACATGAATGAAATGAAAAGAACTTCAGCTAAGGGGAAATTTGGGCATCTGGAGGAGGAGAAGAAGATGAAGAAAAGAAGATGGCAGGATCTGAGGGCGGCTTAGATACGCAGTGTGGGGATCAGTGAACATTCCTCTGACATTTCTGGTGGGAGAGGCTGCCTCTCTGAGGGTGGCATGGCATTTCCAGTGTCTTATTTAAGACCATAAGGGGAAAAAAATGAACAGAATCTAAACTAAGTAACTGTGCTGAAAAAGGTGCCACCCCATAAAAATAGGCCAAGAAGATCATTAAGACAAATTCCAAACCTTTCTTTCTGTGTTATGTGGTGCTGTAACAAGATCACCAATATTTCTTTTTTTCTTTTTTTTCGGTACGCGGGCCTCTCACTGTTGTGGCCTCTCCCGTTGCGGAGCACAGGCTCCGGACGCGCAGGCTCAGCGGCCATGGCTCACGGGCCCAGCCGCTCCACGGCATGTGGGATCCTCCCGGACCGGGGCACGAACCCACGTCCCCTGCATCGGCAGGCGGACTCTCAACCACTGCGCCACCAGGGAAGCCCCGATCACCAATATTTCTGTAGTTCCTCTCTGTACTCTGCTGGGAATCAGTGTTTAGTGACAGGACAGCCATCTACATGCAAGGCAAGCTATGTAAGGCTAACACGTGTGAGATCATCCAAAACTCATGTGTTGCAGGAGGCCTTAGGGAAACAGAGTTAGAGGCCTAACTCTGTCACCTGAGGATGAGGTTCTGTGCCTTCTTGGAGGCTGGTTTTGAGGTTGAGTGGGGGCAGCAGTGGATGAGGACCCCCCCCCCACTTACCTCACCAATCCAGCCATTTTGCCTTTTGCTCTGGCCTGCGAGTAGAGGGCTCGGCCCACCGTTTTCTCCTTAACAGAACTAGTAAATGTCGTGCCATCCACAGTCCTAAAAAATGACAGAGGGCCTACAGTTGGTCTAAATAGTAGTCTTAGCACAACAAACAAACAACAAGCCAACAACCCAACCAGGTGGACTTAATGAATTATTTAATTATCATTTTGAACCTGCAGGAAACACGTAGACGTTTGCATATTTCACAGGAGTTCCTTTATCTGATAGTGTGATTAAGAGAGGTGAGGTGGGCTCCCGTCCTAAAAACTTCCTCTCGCATATTGTAGTGTTTAAAATGTTTCTTCCTAACGTTCATAGCAGCACTATTTACAAAGGCCAACACATGGAAGCAACCTAAGTGTCCATCGACAGAGGAAGGGATCAACAAGATGCGGTACAGATATACAGTGGAATACTACTCAGCATAAAGAAGAATAAAATAATGCCATTTGCAGCAACATGGGTGGACCTAGAGATGATCATACTAAGTGAAGTAAGTTGGACAGAGAAAGACAGATATCATATGATATCGCTCATATGTGGAATCTAAAGAAAATGATACAAATGAACTTATTTACAAAACAGAAAGAAACTCACCGACTTAAAGAACAAACCGATGGTTACCAAAGGGGAAACGTGGAAGGGGGAGAGGTAAATTAGGAGACTGGGATTATCACATACACACTACTGCATATAAATAGATAACCAACAAGGACCTACTGTATAGCACAGGGAACTCTACTCAATATTCTGTGATAACCTAAAGGGGAAAAGAATTTGAAAAAGAATAGATGCATGTATATGTGCAACTGAATCGCTTTGCTGTACACCTGAAATAACACAACGTTGTAAATCAACTATACTCCAATATAAATTTTTTTAAAAATGTTTCTTCATTTTCCAGTTTCACCCTTCAGATTAAGGGTTTTTCTCTTGTGCATCCCTTTGGAATGACAAATGTGCCTAGGATTGGTGACTGGTAAGTCACTAGTTATCTGGCTGACTTTTGGTTTATAAGATCATTCTCCTGTGTGTTAAGGATCTGGGGTGGCCTGGGGGCATTACGCTCTCCTGTGAGGGTGGAAAAGAGCAAAGAAAGATGAAGAAAGGTGCTTGTCAATCTCTTTGCACAGTTTGTGTTTATCTCTCCAACATCTCCCTCGGGGACCTCTGTGTGCTCATGTCACCTCTGTCTCTTAGCTGGCCGTCACCTAATCCGTCCCAATAATGGTTAGCTGGAGCAGTCGAATGACAGAATTTTAGAAGCAAAATGGAACATCTGGCCTTCAAGTGGGCAGCATCTCTCCCCAAGGAGGTATTTAGAAGTGCATGGAGAAATTTTTGGCTGTTCTGATGACTGAGAAGGGCTACTGGCATTATGGGACGACCCCAAGAGTGCTAGACATTCTGCAACGTGAGGTGGAGTTTCCTGTCCCAAATGCCAACAGCATGCTTGTCGAGCACGCTTGGTTCACCTCTGTAGGTGAGAGAAATCAGAGCCAAGGAGACAAGCAACCTGCTTGAGGTCACACACTTGCTCAGGGGCAGAGCTAGAACTGGACCCCGAGTGCCCAGGTCGGCACTGTTTCCATCAAATCATGCTAAGGTTCGAAGACCAAAAAGTCTTTATGACAAAAGGAAATAATCTCTAATGGTGGAATATTTGGAACCTTGATAAATAGGCAGGAGAAGTTTTTTGACTGGAGATGGAGGTCTGTGTGGTTCATATTAAATTGTGGTGATGTAAGGAGCTATCTTCTCTGATTTATACATTCAGCCGGGAGTACAGAGAGATCAAAATAAACATATATTTCACAATTCTGTCTTTCATCACCTCAAATCTTCTAAGGAATGAGATGGGGACGAAGGGAAAGAATGAAGGAAAACAGAAAGGTGAGACACCTGGAATATCTAGTCATATAGTTTAAAAATAAGAATTTATTAAACTAGTTTTAATATATTTTTTTAGACAGTGTCATATAATACCACTACACAAAAGCTTTTCCTTCTACATTTGCTTTTTAGAAAAGGCTGACTAAAAAAATTTTTCTTTGGAAATAAATTTCTCAGACTATTTGAAGGATTCAAAATCCATGAATTCCAATTCCAGTAAGTCCAATTCCAAGTTACAAATTGCCTTTTGTTCCCCTCACCTTTGTTTAGTTTAGAAAATATAATTAAAATGGCTCTGCCATTAAGTGCTTGGTATTTGAACCTTTTATTTTATTTATTCCTCTATTGGCAGAACAGGGAAAGTTTACCCTTGATGAATGAAGCCTCAGGGTGGGAACAAAATAACTGGCCTTCACTATTTGAAAGACATTTGAGTGGTTTAAAATTTTTTTATTATGGAAATCTTTAAGTATACAAAAAAATAGAATAATGTAAGACACCTCCATGAAACCATCACTGAGTTACACCATTATCAATACTCAGCCAACCTCCATTGTCTATACCCCCTCCTTCCACCTCATTTATTCTGAAGCCAATCTCAGATAGCTGACCATCTCATCCTTGAACATTTCAGTATGCATTTTGTAGGGAATTTTTTAAAAGTTCTTTTGTGAATAGAACTAGAGTCATTGAGTAGGAAATGGAACGGATTTCAATTAAGTGGCAGAAATAATTCTAAGCGCTGCCAACCACTGAGTGAATTGCCTTGGAAAGTAGTGAGTTTATCATTAAGGAGATATTCAAGTCAAGCCTGGATAATTCTCACTAGTCAGCGGCTACACAGAGGAATTCAAGCACTGGACACGTGACTGGATTTAATCAGTGGTTCTCCACTTTTTTTTTCCCCGTAAAGAAACATGTGATAGATGATGCTGACCTGCAACCTCCTACACACTCATATACGGTTTCCTGTAACCCAGGGCAACTCCATATATTTTTCTCTCCCCAAGTAAGTGGGAGGTTGTTACCACAGAGATAGGCTTAAGGATGCTTTAATTTATTAGAAAAGAAAAGCAAGTGCTTCACAAATTCTGTTACTCTGAACAGAAGCAAAATACTGGGACGCAGCCCAAGATGACTCTTGATGTCCAGGGGGTCCACAGCTCTGAAAGCGAGAACCACTGGAATAGGTGGCCATTAAGGTCCATCCTAACTGTGACGGGGTTCGATTCTGCGAGCAGAGCATATCCAGTGTCTGGTTCTGCACAGGAGTCACTCACATGGAGAAGTTGGAGATGAAGGCTCCTCTGGGAATCTGCACATCGAACACGACATCCTGAGGCTGTGGGGAGTGGTTCACCACTTTGGCTTGGATGACAGTGTTGGCCATTCGGGAAGTGATAGTAGACCGGACTTTGTAGCTATAAAGAGTCACTTGATCAACATCTTCCTGTAATTGGCAAGAAAATACAACTGCACTCGGAGAAAAATGACACAGAACTTCACTACGTATTCAATGCTAACATTGGTCCATTGGATTACAAACAATTCTAAGGCATCGGTAAGCATATAACTCAGGTATTACTAAGCATTCTCCTAACTTCTTGGAATACCCCTCAGGCAGAAGCCTGAGATATCTTCTTTTTTTTTTTTTTGTCATTAGTAAACTTTAACGTGCCCTTTTCAGAACCAAACAGATCAAAGATTAAAAAAAGCAAAGTCATAAATTAAATATCAATAAAAATAAAAAAGTCAGAGGAAATATGAAATTAAAATAAATAAAATTTAATAACAAAAGGTCTGAGATATCTTGAGATGCCTTTCAAGCGCTATGAGGCTATTAAAAATAATTTTAAAGGTTAGAATACGAGGAGAAAATGGTTGTGGGGAAGCAAGTTTGGATTACGAAAGTGCAGGAAATAACTTCGAATGCGGGGCCAGAGGGAAGGAAGGATGCAGGACTGCAGCGTTGGAAGGGGACCTGGGCACTTCCAGGGGTACGGTGGGGTGGAAGACACATGTGGTCCCCAAAGCCCCACCTTCTTCAACCTGATCTATTGTAATTTCACCTTCTTGCAGTCCTCTTGTCCTTTCCCAAATTAAAACAAAATATGAGAATGCTGATGGATGTGAGCAAAGAACAGAATACCTTGCAGAGGGTGTTTTGATGCAGTTACTGGTCCAGTACTCAGGACCCCTAATCCCAATCCTTCTCTACTGACTTAAGGCAGTTCCAGTATCCGTATGCTCAAAGACAAAGTACTGCAAACGCACATCTTTCAGGAGGTGACTCTAAACAGTCAGGATTATGGCAGTGATGTGACTGACTAGGTTTTGCTTTTTTCTCCGAAAGGTTTTGCTTATTTCAATACTAGGTGTCATATCCCTAAACTTTGTCATCCAAGATTAAACCTTTCAACACATTAACATCCAGCCCACCTCAAGCTGAGATAAAACCCAGGCTACGTTGTTTGTCCTTCTTCCCCCTTAACCCAGAGCTTCTCACAGTTGCTGTCAGTTCAGAGCAGGAAGCCCAGGGAACCCCTTCCTCTTGATGTTTTCTTGCCACAGGAAGCTCTACTCCGAACATCTCAGGGAATCGGGCCATTTCATGTTTAAGAGTGCTTTTTCCACACTCACGGCTTTCCCTCCAAAGCTGTTAGGTGTCCTATTTTAAATCAAAACTGTTCTGTTGGAATAAATACACAGTTTTTATTCCAAAAACACCTACAATGTTGTCAAAACTTGCCAAAGTAAAGAGAAGGGACATTTTCACTCCTGGGGACAGCTCTCCCGGCTGCATACAAACTGCACCCTTTCATGCTGAATTTTAGACACACTTCCAAACAGAACTGGGGAAGGGGGTATTTCGAAAGTCAGGTAAATATTCTCAGTGATGAAGACAAAGGAGGCACCCGTATTGATTTCTCGATAATAGGTAACAGAAAAATCATTCAGACATCAATTTTTAACAAAATCAAAGTAAACTTACCATCATTTCTCCAGATTCTCCAGAAACACTCCTCTGTGAAAGGAAGTTGGATAATCATTCTTCAGAAGCGTGTTGCTTATTACCTTGAGGGCAAAAACTGTTTTCTCAAAATATACTTTCTCAAAAGATATTTTTTCCTTCAGTGCTGAGCTATAACTCATTCACTGGAACCAAGACATAATTATCAAATATTCTTGAATGCTATTTTCCCACTGGTGTGTTTCTGTGAACAAATGTCTCAGTCACTGTTTGGTTGCATGCCCACCATCCTTTGATACAATGCTAAAACCTATGTTTTCAAATGAAAATGTTCAACCAAACTTAAGCTGAGTAGCACAGATCACCTTTACCCTGTCTATTTGTCTGATTGTTTTCTCAGCAGCAGAGCCTTTCTTCAAAGCCAGGCAGTTGGAAGGCATGTCTGTCTCTTCCACTAGATGAGGCTGCATGGGAGCAGAGACTTGGATGCGTTTCCTCCTTGGTGTAGCCCCTGAGTCAAGCACGGTGGAAAATTCTGTACTCAACCGCTATGTTAGAGAATTACAGTAAGTCCCCTGCATACGAACCTTCAAGTTGCGAACTTTTGAAGATGCGAACGTGCATTCCATCAACGTCAGGCATGAGTGAAATTGCAGCTTGCCCTCTGTCTCCTACTTCTGACGGTCCTTCAGCTCTACCATCTCCCACCTCCTCTCCCTCCTCCAGGCAGTAACTCTCCTTGCCTGTTCACTCGATGCCATCCCCTTTACGCCAGCTGTTGTACTGTACTAGTGTACTTTTCAAGGTACTGTACTGTAAGATTAAACATGTTTTCTTGGGACTTCCTGGTGGCGCAGTGGTTGGGAGTCCGCCTGCCAGTGCAGGGGACATGGGTTCAAGCCCTGGTCTGGGAGGATCCCACGTGCCGTGGATCAACTAAGCCCACGAGCCACAATTACTGGGCCCATGTGCCACAACTACTGAAGCCCGCGCACCTAGAGCCCGTGCTCCACAAGAGAAGTCACGGCAATGAGAAGCCTACGCACCACAATGAAGACCCAACACAGCCAAAAATAATAAATTAATTAAAAAAATTAAACTTAAAAAAATTATTTTAAAAGTTTTATTTTTTGGTTTGTTTTTTATGCATTATTTGTGTGAGAAGTATTATAAACCTATTACAGTAGGTTTATAGCCGATTGTGTTAGTTGGGTACCTAGGCTAACTTTGTCACGCTTACGAACAAACTTGCTGAACGTGCTCTCGGAACGGAACTCACTCATATGTAGGGGACTTACTGTATCCACATGAATGACTGTCCTGTGGGCATGGAAAACTGACTGGCTTTAGAGTGATGGGTGAACCTTTAATGTCAGATGGATTTTAAAGTAATAATTAAGGTGTGGGACATTAGCTTTGCTTGCCTGATTTGGGGTGAGTTGAAATTTTAGGGGGTATTATGTGACATAGCGAGGCCAACGACTGCCTTCTTCTAGACTTTTTTTAATTGGAGCATAGTTTATTTATTTATTTTTGGCTGCATTGGGTCTTCGTTGCTGCACACAGGCTTCTCATTGTGGTGGCTTCTCTTGTTGCGGAGCACTGGCTCTAGGCGCGCGGGCTTCAGTAGTTGTGGCTTGCTGGTTTCAGTAGTTGTGGCTCACGGGCTCTAGAGCTCAGGTTCAGCAGCTCTGGCACACGGGCTTAGCTGCTCCGTGGTATGTGGGATCTTCTGGGACCAGAGCTCGAACCTGTGTCCCCTGCATTGGCAGGCGGATTCTTAACCACTGTGCCACCAGGGAAGCAGTGTTAGTTTAGTGTTAGTTTCAGGTGTACAGCAAAGTGATTCGGTTATACCTACATATATAACTATTCTTTTTCAGATACTTTTCCCTTATAGTTTATTACAAAATACTGAGTATAGTTCTCTGTGCTATACAGTAAGTCCTTGTTGGTTATCTATTTAATTTTATTTATTTTTTGGCCGTGCTACGCAGCTTGCATGATCTTAGTTCCCCAACCAGGGATCGAACCTGTGCCCCCTGCAGTGGAAGCGTGCAGTCCTAACCACCGGACCACCAGGGATGTCCTGGTTATCTGTTTTATATATAGTAGTGTGTATCTGTTAATCAACTTCCTAATTTATCCCTCTCCCCCGTTCCCCTTTGGTAATCCTAAGTTTGTTTTCTATGTCTGTGGCTCTTTTGGACTTTTTGAATGCAATTCCTAACGATGACGTTTTCCCTTTTAGATGAAGACCCTGGCGTGAGGACTTGCCTATTGGGTTTTAATATTATCGTTCTACAAAAAGCCTGGACTTGCAGCAGGTCAAAAATTCATACCCGCACAAAAGATGTCGTAGGTCAGCTTAGAGTTGCTTCCACAAATACCTCCTTTTTTAGCACCTGGGCTCTACATGGGAGAAGCCAAACCCTTCTTGGCCCCCTGGAGAACTCACCCCATGAGTTAGAGCATTTTGTCTGTGCTGTTGCTGGGATCCGGGAGGAGACCGCCAGCATGGTCGGGTCCCCTGTGCTCTCTGAGCAACTCCCCGAGACAGTAGGGACCGTGACTAAGCAGGAGAGCATGTGTGGCCCCAATAGGAAGTGTCCTATGAGGAAATTCTTCCATACAAAGCAGTAAAACTATCCCATAATCTTAAACTTTGAAGAAAACACATAGCAATGTATTCTCTAAGGGACCAAGGTGACCATTACAGTTTGAAGATAAACAGACAGCCATGTGGAGGCCTCCCTTTATTTCAGCTGGACAGTGTTTCCCCTGGGTGCAAAACCACCAGACTCTTTGCTGATAAAAAAAACATGCTCTTGAGAAAATGTAGCAAAAATCATCTCAACCCTTTACTTATTTCTTCAATCATGATCTCTTTCACTTATTTTTCCTTTTGGAACTGAGGTTTACTGTACCTGGTACCTCCGGTTCTCTGGCACAAACTGAAATTTGCCTGGGGCCAGTTCCACAAGGTCTGCATATTCTGCAAACTTAAAAAAGAATTTAGGATGTTTATTTCTATCAACAAAAAACAGGGAGCTGGTGACAGGCATAAGGTACTGTATTCAATATATTATTTTGCCTTGTTTTCTATATCTCTGGGCAATTTCATTTTTTCATACAATGATTTCTTTTTTTAAAATTGAAGTATAGTTGATTTACAATGTTTCAGGTGTACAACAAAGTGATTCAGCTATACATATACATATAATCTATTCTTTTTCACTATCTTTTCCCATACAGGTTATTACAGAGTATTGAGTAGAGTTCCCTGTGCTATATATACAGTAGGTCCTTGCCATTTATCTATTTTATATATAGTAGTGTGTATCTGCTAATCCCAAATCCCTAATTTATCCTTCCCCCCTTTTCCCTTTGGAACTGTTAAGTTTGTTTTCTGTGTCTGTTACAATGATTTTTTTTTCTCTCTCTCTAGTTGCGGAGAGCAGGGGTTACTCTTCATTGCAGTGTGTGGGTTTCTCATTGTGGTGGCTTCTCTTGTTGTGGAGCACGGGCTCTAGGCATGCAGGCTTCAGTAGTTGTAGTACATGGGCTCACTACTTGCAGCACGTGGGCCCTATAGCACTCGGGCTTCAGTAGTTGTGGCACACGGGCTCAGTAGTTGTGGCTTGCGGGCTCTAGAGCACAGGCTCAGTAGTTGTGGTGCACGGGTTTAGTTGCTCCGTGGCATGTGGGATCTTCCCGGAACAGGGCTCTAACCTGTGTCCCCTGCACTGGCAGGTGGATTCTTAACCACTGTGCCACCAGGGGAAGTCCCTACAATGATTTCTTTAATATATTTGTTTGCCAGTTACGTCTCAGAGGTGAGTAAATGAGAGTTAGTATCTCCAAATTTGGGGAGGCAGGAGTTCATTTCTGAGTTTGCCTATAGATGATGGGATATCCAAGTAGGGGTTGCAGTAGCCCAATGATCAGGTAGGTGCCTGGCAGAAGTACTGGGTAGATCTTGGGGGCATCAGAGGTGTCTTACTAGGTAAATGTGGACCATTATCCATTGAGTTAGAAATGGCGATGTGAAAGGAATGCCAGTAAGTGACTGAAAAAGCACAAAAACATTTGGATATCTTGCCTCCAACTCCTGGCTTCATCAATGAGATTTCCAACATACTCTGGTAGTTTTTAAAGTGTTAGAAAATATGATAGTTTCTAGGCAGACAGGGTGATTTTTTTTTTTTCTTGCAAATATGCCATCCTGTTCTTTGGCATCTTTGTAGGTAATCCACTCTGTAAGTAGCAAAAGCCGCTGTGCCTTCTAGGATATTCCCAGAATACATGCTGCTTTTCTGGCATCAGAATAGCTCTTGGGGCTTCCCTGGTGGCGCAGTGGTTAAGAATCCGCCTGCCAATGCAGGGGACACGGGTTCAAGCCCTGGTCCGGGAAGACCCCACCCACCCCGTGGAGCAACAAAGCCCATGAGCCTGTGCTCTAGAGCCTGCGAGCCACAACTACTGGAGCCCGCACACCTAGAGCCCGTGCTCTGCAACAAGAGAAGCCACCGCAATGAGAAGCCCGCGCACCGCGACGAAGAGTAGCTCCCACTCACCGCAACTAGAGAAAGCCCGCAGGCAGCAGCAACAAAGACCCAACGCAGCCAAAAGTAAATAAATAAATTAAAAAAGAAAAAAAAAAAAGCTCTTGTATGACTTTCAGTCCAAGACTTTCAATACGTTGGGGATGATCAAGGGTCTGAAGTGAAGACCTGGAGCTCCCCAGGAGTAATTCTTACACTCTGCCCGTCCATTTACCCAATCTTCCCCTTTAACAGGAATATTAAGTGTCCTTAATTTGGAAATCATTTTCACTTAGGTATGACAAACAAAGTGCTTTGAAAATGACTTTTCTATATACTCTTAAGTAAAAGAGTGATAATGATATTTCATAATAAGAGTTATGAGAGCTAATAATTATTAAGTTCTTCCCCAGGTTTGCACTGTGCTGGGTAGTTTACATATGTCACTTAATTCTTACAACAACCCTTTGGGTTAGATCAATTATTATCCCCAATTTTTTAGATAAGGAGGGGGCAGCTGTACTTCGTAAACGGTACACTATGGGGTTGGGCTGTGAACTTGGTTCTCATGCAAAACCTGTTAATGCTCTAAAGGGTAAATATATGTTCCAGAACTTATGGTTACCCGGGGGGAAGGCATAGTTAGGGAGTTTGGGACTGACATGGACACATGGCTATATTTAAAACGGATAACCAACAGGGTCCTACTGTACAGCACAGGGAACTCTGCTCAATATTATACAACAACCTAAATGGGAAAAGAATTTGGAAAAGAATAGATACATGTATAATTGAATCACCCTGATGTATGCCTCAAACTATCATAACATTGGTAATCAAATGTACTCCATATAAAATAAAAAGTTAAAAATCCTTATCACAAGGGGAAAAAAACTGTAACTATGTATGGTGAGAGATATTAAAGACATTGTGGTGATCATTTTCCAATATATACAAATATTGAATCAAAAAAAGGGTAAATACAGGTTCCAATAATTATAATAGTGAACATGTCTACTCAGATTAATTTTTTCATGAATTTCCATTCCACACAGAATGCTGTCCTTGAATAGCAACAGGTAACAGGTTATTTACCAAGCTAACCTTTGGGGCCGACAGCAGGGAAGTCTTCTGGAAGTACTTACTTCTGAAAGTCCGTTAGTGGGGATTTCGAAGCCCTGTGATTCAGAAAGGAGGAAGCAGACGAGAAAGCACACGAGCCCCTTCATCGTGCTAGGTTGCTCTGCCCAGCTCTCCAGCGCCGGGTCTGGGAGGAGCCCACTGCTCCCTGAACCACGATCAGAGGGACAGCAGAGCCGTACAGTTGGTTTTCAAAAAGAAAATTGAGAGAAAAGAGAAGAAGAGAGCTCTCAAACTTTGTTCCAAAACAGGACAAATATTTGTTCTGGAGTTCAAACTTAAGCTGGGGATGGGGGGGTGGGTCACACATCCAGAGGTTATTCAAACAGCAGAGCTGGGGGCAGTCCCTGGGCTGTGAGAGTAAGGCAGGGTCGGACAGATGTGCAGTGCTTTTTTTTTTTTTTTTTCCTTTTGCTGATGTCTGTTCATCTTAAAATCAGAGAGACCTAAGATCAGCGTCATCTTCTTTGAAAGACCAGGTGAGGCACGTGACTGAGAAATCGAGTCAGAGAGGAGAAAGCTAAAGTGAAAAGCTTCTGGAAACAAAATCCTTTGGTTTAAGTGAAAGCAGGAGGAATTTAGGAAAAGTGGGAAAAGAAACCCCACGGTTTTCTGAGCAAAGCACTCACTGGCAGTGTCTCTCCCTCTCCCTTTGAAAACCGAGAACCTATTTCATGAGAGGACTGGGCAAGCAGCAGTGTGGGAGGTTAGGCACCCCTTCAGCAAGGAAGTTGCAGGAACCTCTTTGATTAAGAGAACAGAGTCTGTTCCGGCTGCCCCTGGTCAGTCTCACTCAGGTTAGCAGAAAATCAGTTCTCCCCATCCCAGAACCAGAGACAGCCCAGCCTGGAATCCCTTCCCGCCCATGGTCATGAATCCTAATAACAATGTTAACTAGGATTTATTGAGCCCTTTGTGGTGTCATGCACTTTTACCTACATTAACTTTAACCCCCTGTTTTTATTCAACTATAAAAGAGCCATGTGAAGTGTGTACTACATTTATCTTCATTCACAATGGAGGAAAGTAAGGTTAAGTATCAATAACTGATTCCACATTTCATAGTTAGCACGTGGAGACTTAATTCAAGGTCAGCCCGACCTCAAATCCTTTGTTGTTCATGACCACGTCCAGGAGAGGCAGCCTGGGGTCCATCTCTGGGATCAGTGTTCCAAGTGTGAATTTAGACTAACAATTACCTGTAGTTCCCAAGCTGGGTGGCCAGTGTACTTGATGAAACTTTTTCTTGAGCCTCTACTCCAGACATCTGCTTGGACAGAGCCACGCTGTGGACCTCAATTTGGCCACAGCTCCCATGTCTTTTCTGGCAGTTTCCTTTGCCAGGATGGAACGATGGCTTCCTGCCCGAGGTCCCTGATCCATCACCTGTTCCGGGTCTTGCTGCTGGAAAAACCCCTACTTTCTCAAAGTGCACTCCCACAGGGGAACTTTCACCCACATGCAAACAGAAAGTCTGCGATGGCCTTTGAAACCTGGTGATGTAGGGCTGTTTCCACCAGATCCGTGCCGACCAGACTCAGCTAGCTTCTGGGGATCTCAGACACTCATCTTGAGGATTACAGTGAACCCAGGATGAACAGGTCACTTCTCTGAGATTGCCCTCTGATTTTATTCAAAGGGACACGTTTTAAAGTTTATTTCAAAAACAATGCAAGTGAAAAGAGGAAATCAAAACCATGCCAAAAAAGATAAACTGACATATTAAAATATGCAAAATGATCTTTAAAAAACGACAAATTTATTTGTTAAATCCAAGCACATGCCCAAATAACTGGAAGTGCTGGTTCAAATGTAATATAAAATGCAAATAGATTAAATTTATCTGAAAGATTATGAAGGGTTACTGATGACTGTTTTAAAAATGTTCAACTGTACGCTGTTTCTAACAATTACACTTTATCTCCAAGAGACAAAAACAGACTGAAAGTTGAGATAGCATTAAATTCTATCTTATTTATTTCAAATACTTGAAAATGGGGGTTACAAAGTTGGTATAGGGTTAAATTAGATGTCATAGCAAATAATACTAAAAAGAAAGTCAGAAGAGAGAATTAAATCTAAGACTATTAATTGTATGCAAATTGTTGTGAAGTACCTCTCTAGAAATTGTTCATCTTGCAAAACTAAAACCCTGTCCCCATTAAACAATAATTCCCCATTCTGCCTGCCCCCAGCTCCCGGCAACCATCATTCTATTTTCTTTTTCTATGATGAGTATGATTACTTTACATACATCATATAAGTGGAATCATCCAGTATTTGTCCTTTTGTGAATGGCTTATTTCATTTAGCATAACGTCCTCATGGTCGATCCATGTTAACGCCTGTCAGGACTTCCTTCTTTATTTAAGGCTAAATATAATAGTCTATGGTATGTATACATCACATTTTCTTTATCCATTCATCCTGCTATGGACACTTAGGCTTCGTCTGTTAAACAAGTGTATTTTTAAACTTTTCTCTGAAATAATTCATAATTAAACATTTTAAAAACAATTTAAAGAGCAAAAAAAAATCAGTTTCAAGTCAGTTAAAAATATTTTCAGCAAGGAATAAAGGTAAACTTGGTGGAATAAAGAAAATCCCTTGTTTTACGTGCCACCTCATTTTGTTTAAATAGAATAGAGATCTAAGCTAAACAAATAAATCTATTAGCTGAAGGTAGAGCGGTGTTTGCTACGAATGAAGATGACGTGGGTTCGGATCATGTACGTTGATTTGGTTTTGTTAAGTGTGTACTGCATGATTTGGGTAGTGAATTTACACGCCCCTTCCCCCCCCCCCCAAATGCTTGGTCTCAGCTAAGAGTGAACGTGGTAAGCATTTCTGGGGACATACCAACCGATATGGATTGCACTTTCTCTCCATTCCCACTGTCACTACTCTCATTAATTTTTCTGGAATGATAGCGGTGTTTTCTAGAGACGTCTTGGCTGCTGTTTCTGAATCCATCACACCACGGCTGAAGCAGCGTCCGAGTGCAGCTGTGAAGCGGTTACTCCCTGCTCCAAAGTTTTCACTCTCTTTCTATAGAGGATCCGGCCAAGACTGATTTTCATGGTGGTCAGTGCTCTACCTTTTCAGCCTGAGCTCCAGCCTACACACCACAAAGCCAGATTATTGGCTCACCTCCAAACCTTTCAACCAAGTGCTTTCCCCGACACAGTTCCCCTTGCCTGGAATTCCAACCTTTTCCTCCAACGTCTCTCTATTAAAACCACATCCCTCTTTCAAAGCCCGTCTTAGTTGCGACTTCCGTCACCAACATTTTGCAGATTCCTCTGGCTGACATTCATCATTCATGTCATTTGGGGCCATAATTGCAACACACACCTCCATGCCTTGCTACATTTTCTCAAGTGTAGAGACCACACACTCCTTCATTCAACGCTCTTTATAGAGGAAGATAAATACCATATGATATCACTTATATGTAGAGTCTAAAATATGACATATGACACAAATGAACTTATCTACAAAAAAGAAACAGACTCCCAGACATAGAGAACATACTTGTGGTTGCCAAGGGGGAGGTGGGTGGGAGAGAGAAGGACTGAGAGTTTGGGATTAGCAGATGCAAACTATTATATAGAGAATGGATAAATGACAAGGTCCTACTGTATAGCACAGGGAACTATATTCAACATCCTATGATAAACCATAATGGAAAAGAATATTTTAAAAAAGAATGCATATATGTATAACTGAATCACTTTGCTGTACATCAGAAACTAACACAACATTGTAGATCTACTATACTTCAATAAAATATACTAAAAAACCCACTCTCTATAGACAGCCTACTATGTGCCCAGCACTGCAGACAGTACTCACCACAGTGCCTTTGAACATAACTGGCCCTTAAGTATCAACACTGACTTGAATCACTGTTGGAAGGTGACCTGGGCCCAAGAGTAATAATTCTTTCCTTTCATACATTGTCCTTTTCAAAATATGTCCACATCGAGCTATTTAGCTCCCAATAATGGAACATAATATTCAATACCATCTTCAAAATCTAGAGTCTACCTCTTACTAGATTAGTCACGGTAGCAGGTTACTTTATCTCTCTGTAAATCAGTTTCTTCACTTGTAAGATGGGGCTATCCCATTCATGTCACGGGGCGGTTGTGAGGAAGAGTAAGTGAAGAACGAGATAGGTGCCTGGCGCAAATCTAGGAGCTGTTCCGTGCTTGTATCATTACTGTCACTGTTATAAACAGCAAAAGAAACCCAGCTTGGAATGTAAAACAGAGTCAAGGGCATATAACTGAGAGTTGTCTCTAGTTTTCTGCCTAAGTTTTCCCTTCAGCCTTTGAAATTGCACAGTGCTATACCTTCTGGAAAAATGTATCTTCTGGATACCGGAAGCGGGAAAAACACCCCTCCCCTCCCTTGTGTAGCGCGGGCTGGGGGAGTTCCCAGCCCAGTGGGTGCCTCAGCCTAGCCCTCATGGAAAAACCCTGTCACAGCTTTGCATTCTCTGCTGAGATAAAGACAATTAAGACCTTATGGGTTGAGTACCAAACAGAACCTCCAAACTTTGAACAAAACCATTCACAACGTTTTTTTTTCTCAACTAAGAGGTCCAAGATAATCTCTCGGTGGATATCTTTAACAGTTATTAATGTTGAAATAAATGCCATAGTATACTGTGGATACTGAAGTTGAGAAAGTAAAATTAACACGGTCTAAAAGAAAGTTACTTAGCACATTTTGCTGTTTTCTGAGATTGCTAGCGTGTTGGCGGTGGTTGGCTGTGGGCAAGGATAATGTGGAACATTTTTGTTGGTCTGCTAATAAAAAAAAGACCTTATGGCATGTTTTGCAAATATAGATATGATTTCCAATATTCTGGCCCCTTCCATTGGTCATTTCATCTCTGATGACTATAATCTGATATTTGGAATGACCTCAGGACAAGCCAAGCTAAGGGCAGCCTGGGTCACGCTTCTCTTTTTATGCTGATAGCCTATCTCCAAATTCCAAGGTCTTGGGAAAAAAACCCACCACGTTTGATCTCTCCTGCTGTCCAGAAGCGCCAGGCTCCCTATCAGGGCAGGTGTGTATTCAGGTCACGGGGTCCTGCACCTGGGGCCCTTCCACCAGCCCTGGCCCTGGGCGGCTGTCACTGGTGAATGGAATGTATCGGTTGGTACTTACATTCTCCTGATTTATAGCATGGAAATCGCTACCACAAATGCTGCCAGAATATTCACTTTCATAGATGTGAGAATCAGGAGGAATCTAAGAGAAAAAAATTTCAGTACACTTCATAATGTTTAAATAAAAGAATAACTCATTTCGTGCCCAATGAGAATTCTTGGGAATATCAATACACTTGGGATTTGTGGCTCTGAGTGTAAGGCATGGTGGCTTAGATAACGGTGCGGCGATAACTATCGCACATTTACAAAATCCAGTTCTAGTTCTATCATTGTGAAAGAGTATATTTTTAAAAGTCCAAAGTCAAAGGTGAGCTAATGTACAAATAGCTGTATCTGACCCTTACCTGCTTGTTTCGCTAGTTCAGATGGGGCATGATATGGAGGAGGTCTGTTGTCTACACGTATTTGAACTCTCATACCTTCCTTCTAGTAGTCAGGTTAAGATGTTCTGTCTTAGGTTCTTCAAAGATTATTTGTTTTAATTTCTCAAGATGATATTCCATTATTCTGTCACATCTTTTTTCCTCTCTCTTAGGTGTAGGTGTGGGCTGCTGTAATTTGGGACCAGAACACAAAGAGATTTCAGAAGAAAAATGTTAGACATTGGGTAGAGGTTTCATGAGCCAAAAACACAGAGTTAGAGTGTGGGGGGCTGATTTCCTTGTTCATTCTTTTTAAAAAATTGTGTATTTTATATTGGAGGATAGTTGATTTACAATGCTATGTTAGTCTCAGGTGTACAGCAAAGTGATTCAGTCATATATATGTATATATACAGATTCAGATGTTCTTTCCATATAGGTTATTACAGAGTATTGAGTAGAGTTCCCAGTGCTATACAGTAGGTCCTGTTGATTATCTATTTTCTATATAGTAGTGTGTATATGTTAATCCCAAACTCCTAATTTATCTCTCCCCCCCACTTTTCCCCTTTGGTAACCATAAGTTTGTTTTCTAAGTCTGTTAGTCTGTTTCCGTTTTGTAAATAAGTTCGCTTATAGCATTTTTTTTAGATTCCATATATAAGTGATATCATATGATATCTGTCTTTGTCTGACTTACTTCACTTCATATGATCATCTCTAGGTCCATCATGTTGCTGCAAATGGCATTATTTCATTTTCTCTCTTTTTTTAAAAAAATTTTGGGGCTTCCCTGGTGGCACAGTGGTTGAGAGTCCGCCTGCCGATGCAGGGGACGTGGGTTCGTGTCCCGGTCCGGAAAGATCCCACATGCCGTGGAGTAGCTGGGCCCGTGAGCTGTGGCCGCTGAGCCTGCTCGTCCGGAGCCTGTGCTCCACAACGGGAGAGGCCACAACAGTGAGAGGCAACCGTACCGCAAAAAAAAAAAAAAAAAAAAAAAAAATTTTTGGTTGTGTTGGGTCTTTGTTGCTGTGTGCGGGCTTTCTCTAGCTGGCGGCTAGCGAGGGCTACTCTCTGTTGCGGCGCACAGGCTTCTCATTGCGGTGGCTTCTCTTGTTGCAGAGCATGGGCTTTAGGCACGTGGACTTCAGTAGTTGTGGCACGTGGGTTCAGTAGTTGTGGCTCGCAGGCTTAGTTGCTCCGAGGCATGTGAGATCTTCCCGGACCAGGGCTCGAACCCTTGTCCCAGGCATTGGCAGGTGGATTCTTAACCACTGTGCCACCAGGGAAGTCCTAGTTCATTCTCTTTTTATGGCTGAGTAATAGTCCATTGTATATATGTACCATATCTTCTTTATCCATTCATCTGTTGATGGACATTTAGGTTGCTTCCATGTCTTGGCTATTGTAAATAGTGCTGCAATGAACATTGGGGTGCATATGATGTTTTCAAATTATGGTTTTCTATTCCTTGTTAATTCTTGAGCCACGAAAACTTGGCTTTGCCGTTGAGCCGTTTCCATTATTTTCTGCTCTGTGTTCCCTGTCTCAGAAGTTTGCATTCAAACCCATTGCCAAAAGGGAGACAGTTGGGTCCATGGGTGCCTGGGGACTGACCAGCCGTTATAGGTCAATTCCAGTGTAGTGGCTTCCTGCATCCCTCCCAGGGAATCTGGGTGTTTCTGGCGGGGAAGGGATCACATCTGGAAGCTGCTCTCACTATGACACTGACAGCTGGTATTGCTGTCCCAGGTTGGGAAGCACCTTCATGAGTTATTGTGGTTGCCTCTGAGGTGTAAATAGGGCAAGGAGTATGTGGGTATCTGAGCCACAAGGGATGCTCAAAGTCATCTAGCTGAGAGTCTAATTTAAAAGATGATGAAAGTGAGGCTTGAGAAGCTAAGTCCGGGGCTAGAGTGATACAAGCTGGTCGTGGACAGAGGAGTGATATAGGGTGGGGGACAGACTAGTAGTGGCAATGGTGTCTGAACTGGGCAGACTGGTTCCTCCTCATTTCCAGCCCCAACCCTAGCCTGCTAACTCACCAGCTGTCTTCATGACTTTGGGCAATTCTCTGCGTGCCTCCATGTTCTCATCTGGAAAATGGGGATAAGAAATAGTACTCATCTCTGAGCATGTGTAAAGGGCCTAGAACAGTGCCTGCAACATATTAAGTGCTCAGTTAATGTCAGCAGTGATCAGTAGTGGTATCAAAGCACATTTAATCCATGGAATTCTGATCTCCAGGTAAGTACTCGGTGGTTTTTTTCATTTCATGTTACATCTCTTGTGTCCTCAAGGGTGTCTCAAGGGCATTTCAAATGGAATGAACACAGCCAAGGAGAAAGGCTGTCCTGTTAGCCTTGCATCAAGGAGGGGCCTCATGAGCCTCCCTCACTCTCATCCCTAACGTACCTCTTGCAGTTTGGTGTTGGGGCAACAGGGTAAACTCTCTCCCTCTTTTCCAGTGAGATGGCAGGTGAAAGGGACTTGGAAGGAGAGGTGGATTGAAGGGGTCATTACCAAGAAGACCAGCACACTTGTGAGAGCAGTGCTGGGAAGTCTAAAAGAATAAATAGATGTGTGAGAGATCCCAACACCAAAAGGCACCTTTAAAGCTGTGTTTGGAGCGTGTGGGGGACAATGAAGAACAATACTAGGCCTACAGCCGGGGAAAGAAGCGGTAATGTTAACTGGGAGTTTATTTAGCTTGGTTTTTCCTTGGAATAGGATAACCAACTGGAAGGTGTAGCATGAGCAATGGGTAAAACCCAGGAGGAATGTACCAGTAATAAGGCTGCACTGAACTAATTCAAATTAATCGTGTCTCGGCCCAAGACTAATTACATGCCAGGGAACCAAAAGAAATTCTGGAGAAAGAGCTTGTAAATGATGCTCCTTTGGTTCCTTCAATTTCCAAAAGGGAAGCCGTTTAGATTCTATAAATTATAGGTTGGGGAGCTTGAGGTTGACTTTATTTTTTTTTAGAAAAAGTATGAATGAATGACACCATTCAAAAGAGGGTTTGAGAACTCTTGAGAAGGAAGCATTTTGACAAAGTCATGTGTGCGGAAGGGGTTTGGTGACTAAGGCTCACTAGATTCTATGGGATAGGAAGAAAGTGGGAGGAATCAATGCGAGATTTGGGGGTAGATGGACCAGAGATGGCAGAGGAAGACAGCCTGGAGTCTTGGGAGGTGGGCACCCAGGAGGCAGAAGGGGAGTCTGAAAACCACGGAAAGGTGCAACAATACTGTAAAGACCTTCTCAAGGGTCAGGAAGCGGGAGGAACCAGCCACCTTCCAGTGCGTGCTGATGGTGGCTGGAGTTGAAACCCGAGGCATGGGCCCAAGCCTAGTCCGGCACTGAGATGCAAACTAATTTGTCAGCAGAGTCAGGGGCTGGTAACACACACACATAATCCATTAACATGCCCGTATCGTGTATCATAGCCTAATTCTTCCCCTTGATTTGTAAGCTTGAGAATGGCAAAGGGCCATTTCCTGCCTAAAGGATCAGTGATTAAGCAGTGCTTGATTGAACTAATTTCACTTCTTTTTACCCCAGTGTTTCTATGCTAGAGACCCAGACTTCTTATAAGCACAGATGGTTTCCAATGTGCTTATCATGGATGAGGTGGAAAATGAAAACGAATAAGCTTTAAACTGCTTAATTACAGAACCCGTTGTTTGAACAAATCCAAGCAGAAGAGCTTTGATGAATAGATTGATGTTAAATTGAAGCAATGGATTTTGTGGTGAGAAACAGCATTCTAAAACTCACAGAGGGACTTCCCTGGTGGCACAGTGGTTAAGAATCCGCCTGCCAATGCAGGGGACACAAGTTCGAGCCCTGGTCCGGGAAGATCCCACATGCCATGGAGCAACTAAGCCCGTGTGCCACAACTACTGAAGCCCGTGCACCCAGAGCCTGTGCTCTGCAACAAGAGAAGCCACCACAATGAGAAGCCCGCGCACCGCAATGAAGAGTAGCCCCCGCTCACCGCAATTAGAGAAAGCCAGTGGGCAGCAACAAAGACCCAACGCAGCCAAAAATAAATAAATAAAATAAATAAAAAATAAAACTCACAGAACTTGTTCAAATAAAATATACTTGAAGTAGACTTGAATGAAACACTGGACAAAATTTCAGATGACAGGTTGTTGGAAAGAATGCCTAATATTCTGGTGGACAGATCGAGAATCCAAAGACATCTTGATAGGCCCAAATAAATTCCAGAAGCAGTGAAGACTCAGTGCATTCACCAATGCAGACTCTACCTGGAATATTGCATTCAATTCTGAATGAAATTCAGAATTTGACTCTCTTCTCTGTGGCCTCCCCACGTGACCTGCACTTCTCCCTGCATGGCTGCGGGGCCTCCACAGGAGTATTCCTGGTGTGTGACAGTGGAAGCTGTAGATGGGTAAGGCCCGTCCATGGAAATTACACAGTCACACTTCTGCTGCATTTTACTGCGTCAAGAGTCTCCAGGCTCCCCAGATTCAAGGGCAAGAATTCCACTCTGTAAACAGCAGGTGCATCATAATCAATGATCAATCACGTCACTTCTTTCACGGTCTTTCTGTGATTGGCCGCTAAGCGTCTGTCATTGGGTTCAAACACAGACAGCAAAGCATGTACTTGTGTTTCCTCCTTGTCTCCCGGTGATAAACCCATGTGACATTTTACAAACACGGATGATCAAAAGGGAGAATTGGCCCAAAAGATGAAAGTGCAGGAAGAAAATGAAAAGCAATCATGCTGGGAGTGGAATTTGGATTTGAACGTAAATGGAGTCACAATGAAAAGCTGACATGGGGGATGTGGACACTCTAGCTGGGCAGCCACAGAAATTCTGTGAAGGTGAATTTATTGCATAAATGAGGAAAGCAGTTGTGATGGAAAGAAGGATGTCTTTTAGAGAAAGTGACACCGCCAAAAGAACACACTTAAAGGAAACCTTGGAGGTGTTTCACAGCACTGAAAGCTCAAAGGAAGAAATTTGGGAAGCGAACCCAAACTTAGAAAGAGGTAGGGCAATTTCCCCAGGCATATAGAAGATGCTCACTTAATGTCAGAAGTTACACAGCGGGAAGAAGGCCAGCACTGTTCAACTACTATTGGTAAGTTTTTACCAAAAAGTGAACCACTTTCTCAATGTTTTTGATGTCTGAGCTTATGGTGTATTCAATAAATACTAGTTTTACTCTTTTTAAATTTTCCTATGCATTTGTAACCAACAGTAAGAGAGTTTTTAATGTTTTGACAAAAAAATTTTAAAGGTCAAGGAATAATCCTCATTTTTCCCATTCATTATTCATTGGTTTGCACAGTATTAGCATCTAGGGTCGTGTTTATGGTCTCACGTTGCAAAGTGAGGACCACCTGTGTGTGTGTGTAAATATGAAAATAAAAATAAATACACACACACATACGCAAGCACACAATAGCGTACTTTATGGTAAAAAATGGGGCCCCCTCTGGAATGTTTTAGAACCATGAAGTGGGCCTCCACCAGGGGCTACTTTGGGAGTTTATGGGGGCACCTTTTGGTTGTCTTAATGACTGTAAGGTGCTGCTAGCAATTGGTGGGTGAGGTCAAGAATAACAAGTGTCCTGCTTTGCACAGGACAGTGAAGGCCACAAGGCATCTGAACAACCCACCAGACATTTGTGTAAGTGAAAAGCATGTTTAAAATTATTTGGTCTTCCAACCTAATTCTATTTCACACGATAGTTTAAAAATGTTTTAATGTAATTGAATTTGTGGGAATGCAACTACTGTGCAAATTAATGAATGATTGTACTTTGAACCAAGAAGCTTGCACCATTTTGGAAAATAGCATCATCGATGACAAAGGTGATAATGGAATCTGTATTTTTTTTTTTTCTGGTCAAACTTTTTTTTTTAACATCTTTATTGGAGAATTGGTGCGTTAGTATTGGTGTGTTAGTTTCTGCTTTATAACAAAGTGAATCAGTTATACATATACATATGTCCCCATATCTCTTCCCTCTTGCATCTCCCTCCCCCCCTCCCCCCCTCCCTATCCCACCCCTCTAGGTGGTCACAAAGCACTGAGCTGATCTCCCTGTGCTATGCGGCTGCTTCCCACTAACTATCTATTTTACGTTTGGTAGTGTATATATGTCCAAGCCACTGTCTCACTTTGTCCCACCTTACCCTTCCCCCTCCCCGTGTCCTCAAGTCCATTCTCTAGTAGGTCTGCATCTTTACTCCCGTCTTGCCCCTAGGTTCTTCTGACCATTTTTTTTTCTTTTCTTTTTTTTTTTTAGATTCCATATATATGTTAGCATACGGTATTTGTTTTTCTCTTTCTGACTTACTTCACTCTGTATGACAGTCTCTAGGTCCATCCACCTCACAACAAAGAACTCAGTTTCGTTCCTTTTTATGGCTGAGTAATATTCCATTGTATATATGTGCCACATCTTCTTTATCCATTCATCTGTTGATGGACACTTAGGCTGCTTCCATGTCCTGGCTACTGTAAGTAGAGCTGCAATGAACATTTTGGTACATGGCTCTTTTTGAATTATCGTTTTCTCAGGGTATATGCCCAGTAGTGGGATTGCTGGGTCGTATGGTAGTTCTATTTTTAGTTTTTTAAGGAACCTCCATACTGTTCTCCATAGAGACTGTATCAATTTACATTCCCACCAACAGTGGAAGAGGGTTCCCTTTTCTCCACACCCTCTCCAGCATTTATTGTTTGTAGATGTTTTGATGATGGCCATTCTGACCGGTGTGAGATGATACCTCATTGTAGTATGGATTTGCATTTCTCTAATGATTAATGATGTTGAGCATTCATGTGTTTGTTGGCAATCTGTATATCTTCTTTGGAGAAATGTCTATTTAGGTCTTCTGTCCATTTTCAGTAGGAAGCTGCTGTGCGAAATCAGGAAGAACAGTCTGGCAGAGTCTGGAAGAATGATTCTAGAGCGCCTGCTTACTGGGGAAAAGATTTTAGTTTAATTCGAAGTTTCTGTTTTTACCGCGATTCCTAAGTCTAACCAAAGTGGCTTTTGGAAGGTGTGGATCTGCCAATCGCAGCCGTAAATAACTGGAAATATTTTTATATGTGTCTCCACTAGATGGCGCAAGGTGCTCACCTATTTTGAGGTGATCCAAAGGCCCTTGGGCAAAATAGGGATCAAGAACAGTACAACACTGACCAGGCAGTGGGTGGATACGAACTCCTGTGTCATTCTAGAATAATCACAGGAGCTCTACTGTAGTGGCACTGCATTAGCACACGCCTAATATCACCAGTCAACCATGCAGTGTTCCCTCCAAAAACGCTGGCATCGCCACGTATTAAAATTATTGATTCTGACATACAACACATAAAACGCATGAATACCCAAGAGAGATTCACTTCTAAGTCTTATTCAGGAGCTGCACTTAGAAAACAGAAGATGTGGATAATTCCTTATAGTAAACTAATCAGCCAGTCGAGCAGGGCACGTTTACTGAATAGTGGAGTCCCACATACCCTTAACTCGGCTTCCCTGTTGGTAACATCTCACATAATTATAGCACAAGATCAAAATCAGGGAAATTGTCATTGGTCCAATCCACAGCCTTAGATTTCACCAGTTTTATATGCACTTGTGTGTGTGTGTGTGTGTGTGTATGTTTGAAGGGGGGTCAGTTCTTTGCAATTATATCACGCATGTAGATGTGTATAACGACCACCACAGTCGATACAGGACAGTTTCATCACCACAAAGATGTCCCTTGAACTGTTACTCCTTTATAGTTACACCCAATCCCTCCATCGCTCAGCCCTTCCCTGCATCCCTAAACCCTGGCAACCAGATGGGATGATGCATGTGCCAACATTAATGGGTGTATTAGTCAGCTCAGGCTGCTGTAACAAAATTCCACAGACTGGGGGCTTAAACAACAGACATTTATTTCTCAAGTTCTGAAGGCTGGAAGTCCAAGATCAAGGTGCTGGAAGATTCGGTTCCTGGTGAGAGCTCTCTTTCTGGCTTGAAGACAGCTGCCTTCTCACTGTGTCCTCATAAGGTGGAGAGAGAGACAGCTCTGGTACCTCCTCCTCTTCTTATTAGGAGAAGACCCCACCCTTATGACTTATCTCACTCTAATCACCTCCCAAAGGCCCCACCTCCAAATACCATCACATTGGGGGTTAGGGCTCCAACATATGAATTTTAGGTGGACACAAACATTCGGTCTAACACAGGTGATGACTGAGGACCAGTGGACCCTTCCTTATACCCCCAATCCATTCCCTAATGACTTGATGGAACTTAGGACCCATCCAACGGAGAGGAAGGAAGGCAAAGAACCCTAAATTGACTAAGAAAACAGTAATCTGATTTTTAAAAGACCCATATGGATGGTTTATCATGAACAGGCAAGAGTAAAGTTTGTTCTACACAGGAGGTTGGGAACTCAGTATGGAGAAAACCTTGAGATACAGGGTAAAAAGGATTACATATTTTGGTTCAGCAAGTCTGCACCTGTGAGATTCAAACCTGCTGCATGTGTTATAGAGACAAGAGAATTTCTCCTTCACCAGCCAGGCAGCAAGCCTGTGAGCACCGGAGAAAAAACTCGATGACAGTTCTGTTGTTAAGTCTTGATTTCAGAGAGTGTGATCTATCTCTTGGCATCAACCACAAACCCAACAATGTTTTGCTTTAGTCAAAACCCTTCCAAAGACACACCTGTGGCTTTCAGTGAAGTTCTCTGGACATCTCCCAACATCTGTCTGGAAAGGATCCAGCAGGTCATCAGGGAGAAAACTCACACTGTGGATGAACTCCAAGTTTTGCTGGCTTTTCCATCTTCAGTGCCTGAGCGAGAAAGAAAAAGCCTGGTGGGGCATTCACGTTGGGCACTGAGGCAGGTTGAACTGATCCTCTGTCCCTGTTGTAGCATCAGCAAAGCCTCTGTGCTATTTCAAGTCTTCTGTGGTCCCCGGTTAAATCCCAGAAAACCAGGACACCTCTCGGGGCCCTAGGCATTCTTCCAAAAGATAAGATTAATTCCTAACTTTGCACTGAGCTTGTTCAGTGTTTAGTGAGCACTTCTACAGAGACAAACCATTGCTCAATGGACAAATATTTCTTCAGAATGATTTGCCTGGCTTTGAATTACTCTTTAACACAGATGCAGAAAAGTAAAGACAGCCATCCACAGCTAATGCTGAAGAGTGAGGAACTGGCTTTGATTTTTTGCGTGTGTGTGCATTTCAGGAAATAAGGCCAAATTCATGCTAGTTGTGCCTTCTGATGACCTCGGGAATAATAAAAATATATTACTACATATAATCCTTAAAACTTTTCAAGGGAAGGCGATGATTTTAGTCCGTATGTTTGGAGAAAGATGATAGCAATTTCTGAGAGCAGATTTTTGGGGGGGATCTTTGAAGGGGCAAGGGTCTCCAGCATAGAAAAATAGAGGTAGGAGTGGGGAAAGTGACAGATTAGAACTCACTTCTCTCACCATGAGAACTCAAGCCCATCAGGATCTAATCCTCTCAGAGAAGATTAAACATCGGATAGAATGTTATATTGAGGGTCAAATTCAGTTGTCTTTCCCCTGTTCTTTTAATTATAACTCTCACAAAGATGAATAAATAATAAAGAGAGATAACTGTGGGCTAAAAACATTTTCAGCCATTGAAAGTCAATATTCTGCTTTTTCTTGGAAAATATTCACCCCCAGAGAGGTAAACACTTTGTCTAAGGTCTTATGGCCATGCAGACTGGTGTGGTAGAAATTCCCAATGAAAGGCACACCGTGAAGAGCAGGCCATTCTGAGTCTTCCTTACTGAGTCAATAAATATTTCTCAAGCTTGGAGGACATGCTGGGGGCTGACGAAGCATACGAAGATGAACAGAACACAGAGCCTGCCCTCCGCTGGGTCTTGGTTTAGTAAGGAAGACAGACGTGTAAACAAAGAGATGAGGTCTCTACTAGAGGCGCAAATAGCACTCACCAACCTGATGAGTCAGTGGAATGCATTCCGTGCAAAGCAAGGAAGAAAGACAGAACAAGGGAGTGTATAGGAAACCAGAGTCATTGAGTGTGGGGGGTGTGTGTGTGTGTGTGTGTGTATGTGTGTATGTGTTTTGGGGCGTACAGGTCCCTCCCATGTGTGCTACTGAGGTTAGCATTAACCCAACAAGCCCAAGTGAGATCAAGTCTGATGTGAGAGAACCCTCAGGAGTCAGCTTTTCCATTATTATTGTTGTTTTTGTTGCAGCTACAATTTTAAATTAATTGATCAATTAAGCCCGAACAGGTAATATATTCACAGTGTTCAAAAGTAAAAAAATCAAATATTATGTGTAAAAACAAAATTCTTCCCTTCCTCTCCTGGATTCTGACCTGTTCCCACCCTCCCACCATTCTGCCTTCCCCAAACACGCTTCTTCTGTTTATGCTTCCTAGAATTTCTCTATGCAAATACAAGGGATTATGAATATGCTTTCTGATCTTCTTCTTTTCTAACACTAAAGACGGCACACACTACACTTGCGCTTTTTTCTTAATTTTATAATATATTGGGTATCTTTCTATAGCAACACAGAGAAAGCTGCCTCATCCTTTCTTCCAGCTTCATGATATCATGTTATATTTAACCAGACTCCTGTTAATGAACGTTTGGATTCATTCCAGTTTCTGGGCATTACAAACAATGCTGTGATGAATAACCTTGTACCTACACCATTTTATACGTGAGCAGGTTTATTTGCATGATAAATCCCCCAAAGTGGGACTGATGGGTCAAAGAGTAGATGGATGTCCAGATCTGGTAGAGACTGCTGCCAGAGGGTTACGTTTCTTTGGCTTTTCATTGGTGGGCCTACCACGTAAATCTATAGAGAGCTCTACATATATGTAACTACAGACTGGCATCACAGTCACTTAGCCCAGATGAATCCTAGGTGGGGAGTCCACAGCGCGGGTGTCATTAAAAAGCATGTGTGTTCTTCTCAAGACTTGTCATTGCCAAGGAGGGGGTGGGTGGGGGAGGGGTGGATTGGGAGTTTGGGATTAGCAGATGCAAACTATCATATATAGAATGGATAAACAACGAGGTCCTACTGTATAGCACAGGGAACTATATTCAATATCCTGTGATAAACCATAATGGAAAAGAATATGAAAAAGACTGTAAATATATGTATAACTGACTCACTTTGCTGTACAATAGAAATTAACACATTGTAAATCAACTATACTTCAATAAAATAAATTTTTTTTTTTTTTTTTTGCGGTACGCGGGCCTCTCACTGTCATGGCCTCTCCCGTTGTGGAGCACAGGCTCCAGACGCGCAGGCTCAGTGGCCATGGCTCACGGGCCCAGCCGCTCGGCGGCATGTGGGATCTTCCCGGACCAGAGCATGAACGCGTGTCCCCTGCGTCGGCAGGCGGACTCTCAACCACTGCGTCACCAGGGAAGCCCTAAAATAAATTTTTTAAAAGGTATGTGTGCTCTTTCAAATGCATAATGCATCACATGAAATGTTTATTGAGCCTAATTTACACTGAGAGCTTTGGAGGCTGTGTAAATCTCTCTGTCAGATTCCTAAACAACATAACCTATCAATACAGCATGTGGCAATGAGCCATTTAATTTAACTTTAATGGTTTACTAAGAACAAGTTACTTGATTTACAACTGGTTGCTCACTTTTACCTGGCTGTACTGAAATGTCAAGTTGATTTGATTTGAAATTGTACTTTTTCCTTACATGAGGTTAGACCACATGTTTATCAAGTAAAAATGTATTTTTTAAAGTTTCATTAACATGAAAGGTTTATTCGAAAAAGCAAAATATATATATATTTAACTACTCATTTTATAGTATTAATAATGGCAGCAAGCATGGGTCACTGAAACAGTAATAATTTTTATAACATCTAGGTATACGGTACCGTTTGTGGAGGGTGTGGGCGGGATTTCAGAATCATCTGGGAGATTTCTCAAATGGCAAGTTTTCCCCCCAACGCCTTCCTGAGGCTCTGGTTCACCACCTCCTCCACTGCACCACCCCTGGGGACATACTCTTCTCAGCCAAGGACCCCCAGTGAGACACTATCACTAATAGGAGTGACAAAAACACTATCACTAATAGGAGTGACACTATCACTAATAGGAGTGACAAGGACAGTTCTTTAAAAAAAATTAGCTTGATGAAAAAAATACACCATAACGCCTCCATTTATTTATCTCCTTTTGCAAGGGGCTGGAGAAAACGTTGTCACGAGCCTGCACTAGTCTGCAGGTTTGCCCTTGGGGACTACTGAGATCTCCTTTCCCACCTGTTAGCTCAGGAACATTCTACAGGTAACTCCCCAAACTTGGACCTTTCCCCCAGCATTCTGTGTTCTTTTCCCCTATGTCAAAGCCTTTTCCACTCTTGGACCTTCTCCTTCCCCTGTCTCCTTAATGCCCTGTCTTCTCCACCTGGCTTTCAAATCTGATTCACGCAAAGAATAATTTCCACTTCCTCCCCGAAGACTTTTCTAATTATTCTAGACCACAATCACAATCTCACCCTCCTCTCCACTTAGCATCTCACCACTGAGCTCAAATTATGTTGTCTGTTAGTTCCACCTTCATATCTAAATGGTAAGTTCTTCCAGGTTGTGGACCGTGTCTAAAATCCCTGTTATAACACAGCTAGCACAGGGCATCATAAAGCCAGAAACACATTCTTTCAACCATCCATCAAACGCACTGCATGTCGACTCTATTCCAGGCAGACTGCAAATATAAAAATGAGCATGAGACAATCCTTGCCCATGAGCAAATCAAATCTAATTAGGGTCTCAAATCTCTAAGCAGATAATTAAAATAAAATATGATGTGTTACACTTTGTGAATAGTTGATAAATTCAGCAAATCATCAATCAGAAGAAATTGGAAAACTGTATTCTCTGCTTCCAGTTTCACAAATCTGTCTGGGTAAAACTCACTGTCTGTAAACTAGGTGAACAGTGGGTATAACGAGACTCCCAAGATATCAGGGGCTCCTGAGAAACCGTGGAGCCAAGGCCAAAATGAATCCGTTTCCTCCCCAGTCGTTTTGATTAAAAAAAAAAAGGCAAGTTGTAAGAAACTGTCAGGATTATGCAAAGTTGTCAGGGGTCCAGGAGAAACACAAGGCCATGTAAGTAGATAAAAAGGTGAGACCAGGGAGGTGAGAAAGAGCTGGCCCAGAAGAGAACAATAGCCTTGCAAACACTCAGAAAGGAACACAGACAAGGGAGGGACTGATGTGGGGGCCGGAGGAAGGGCTTGAATCTCAGAGCAGCTGGATAGAGGGACCAGGGGGTGACCCTCGGGGGTAAATTCAAGGGAGAAGAAAAGAAACCAAATGGACAGCCTGCCTTCCCTCTTCAGTCTCTGCCCTGGCTACGCTAGCTGGGCCCATCAATTGGTGGTCTCAAGTGGGGGACCAGGGGAAAGCCCCTAACTCTAATGAGTCTGATTCTAAAATTCTGGAATCCCTGGCCCATCCTTCAGTTACACAGGGGAGCCATTTCCTGGCAAGAGCCGGCACGGGGGCCTCTCTGACCGGCAGCTCCTCTTCGTTCTTGCACTATGAAGCCCTTGCTGCTGAGCCCTGGACCCAGATTCTGCCAATGAGCACCTGGGTCCTGGCTGGAGATTTGTGCCTAACTGGAGTGTGGGCCTGGTAAGCCCATGACGTGTCTCCTTGGAAAAGTCAGGATAGGGTTTTGGCTTTGAGGTTCTAGAAGCTTTGTGGTCTCAAACTGCAAAGTCAGCAACTCCTGACATCAAAGGACACATGCACGGGGATACCTCAGCCCCTTTTGGGGGAGGACAGTTAATTTTTTTTTCATCCATATTTATAAGGTCAATATAAATCACTGTCTATGCTTATCAAGAGTTTTATAAACCTTTCACAGGGTTCTTTTGGGTTTTTTGTGGGTTTTTTTGGCAGCGAGTCATGTGGGATCTTAGCTCTCTGACCAGGGATCTAACCTGCACCCCCTGCATTGGAAGGTAAAGTCTTAAACGCTGGACCGCCAGGGAAGTCTCACTGTGTTTTATTTGTATCACACTACCTAGTTTTTAAAGATCATCCCTATCTGGTCGTGCAGATGCTCTGACATCACACAGAAGCCTAGGCTATTACAGTCTGCAAATACGAGGAAGTTTAGAAACTCTCTCAAGTCACATAGCTAGAAAGTGAATACAGCCCAGGCCTCCCCTGCCTCAGCACAGCCAGCTTGGCGGCAGGGGTGGGGGGCACCCTCAGGCCTCCAGTCTCCTAATTCCATTCACGGAATGCTTCTTCAACGCTAACTGTACCCTCAGCACAGTGCTACAAGTTGTGGAAGATGCTTGCCCTCAGGGAAGGTGGGATCCATTTGGTCAAAGGGGCCACAAAACAAAGTAACAACCACTAGCACCACAGCCTAGAGTACAATTGGAGCGTCCTACCAGATGAAGAAAATAAAACTCTTCTCTTGACTGTTTGACCTCTGCTGAAACCAGCTGGGGCAAATTGGGACAAAGGGCAGATACAAGGTCAAAAATAGAGTCCAGTAGGAGAGGGGTGGTAGAAAGACAAAGACCGGGTCCCAGTCCTGTTGGAGGATTGATGGAAATAACAGTAGCTGTTACTGTTTCCTTTCAAATAACCTGGCTTTGTCCAAATTCAACTTTAAGTTCACCAGTAGGTATTTCCCTTTGGCGGCGAGGAGGTGTGTGTGGGGGGGCAATAGGCAAACCTTGATTCCAGATTTGGGGCTCTCCTCCTTAGTTTTAAAACGAGGAGGGGGGTAGGCAGGCTTTGTACGCTGCAAAGTTTCTAAGTGCGCCTGGGATACATCTGTAACTCACGGTTAGTAAAGAACTAAAAATAAAAATCCTTTGACTTCCTTCTCCTTTACCAGTGTTTTTGTTGCAGAAACCCAGCTGGACCAGCTACTGTCACTTCATGTTGGTGGCATTTTTTAAAATTAGTCAGTGGTTGGGCTATTAAATGTTCAACTGCTAATGACAATGATCTTCCTTTCATTTATTTCACCATAGCAACATTTCCCCCTCTCTTAATGTCTTTGTTTAAACAATCAGCATTTCAACAAGAGTAAATAAAATATTTTAAAAAGAGATATCACCATAAGCTAACCTACCCACTGTTTTCATTTCTCCCTGCTTCTGATGTCCATGCATATCTGACTTTTTCCTTTAGATTATGCTGTAAACATTTTCCCTGTTTCCATAGACCTCGTGATTATTATTTAATAGCTGCATAACATTGCACAGGATGGACGTTCCATCATTTGAGTTAACCATTTCCCTGTTCTTGGCCACTGAGATTGATGCCAACTTCTATTACTCAGTGTATTGATTTAGATGCAATTTTTACAGAGACATAAAAAATGTCTTTGAGGTGCTTGTCTTTTGGAAGAGGAAACAAACAGCTCCAGCTCATTGTGTGTCTACCAGGTACAAAGATGGAGCCCAGGGCTTCCCTGGTGGCGCAGTGGTTGAGAGTCCGCCTGCCGATGCAGAGGACACGGGTTCGTGCCCCGGTCCGGGAGGATCCCACATGCCGCAGAGCGGCTGGGCCCATGAGCCATGGCCACTGAGCCTGCGCATCCGGAGCCTGTGCTCCGCAACGGGAGAGGCCGCAACAGTGAGAGGCCCGCGTATGGCAAAAAAAAAAAAAAAAAAAAAAAGATGGAGCCCAGACTCTAAAAGGCCAGTCAGTGGGTGAGTGCCAGATAATTATTCTATCTATGACAGGACAGAAACATCACCGATAGTTTGTAACTATGATAACAATGACATTCACTTTCATGATTAACAACCAAAAAATAAGAAATACTACGACATGGTGCCAATCCTAGCTTCCTCTTTTCTGTTCCTTTATGCCAGAGCCACATAAAACGGGACCACGTTGCTAATGCCATTCTGCATTAGACTACAAATTAGCACCCCTTCATTGGGCCTGTGAGCTTCAGAGTTGGACGCCAAGGGGAATGCGCTGTTCTCTCAGAAGAAGGCTGAAGGTCTCTTGTTGCCTTTAGGCTGGCAGGTGGGGGAATGGTGGTGGTACATACAGTAGGTGAGGGGGTGGTATATATTAGCAGTGGGAGGGTGGTACATATGGGGGGTATATATAGCAGGTGAACGGGTGGGCTGTGTACCGAGGGTCAGGCTGGCCCTTACCGTGTTCTCCTGCGACAGGAATGAAGTGAGTCCATGAAGAGGCGGGAGAGGAAGAGAGGGTCGGTCGGGGTCTTGGAGGTGGAGGGAGGTGCCACAGGCGCTGGGTGGAGAAGGGAGGCAAAGAAGCCGAGGGAGGGGCGGGGCTTATGGGTGGAGGGGAAGGGGACAAGGGAGGGGGTGTGAGCTGTGCGCTCTGGGCGGGGTGGGGGGGGTAACCGGCGTGGGTGCAGCAGCGCTGGGCAGGACGGGGTCGGGTGTCGCGGGAGTGCTGGGCCGGAGGCGGGGGTCTCGCGGGAGTGCAGGGTCTGAGGGGCGAGGGGGAGGGACCGAAGGGTGTGGGGGCGGGGCCGGAGGTCGCGGAGGCGGGGCCGGGGAGGGGCGCGCGGGGCGCGGGCGGGAGGTGCGCGGTGGGGCGGTGTCTGTGGTGGTGAGGGGCCCGGGCGGGGCGTGCGGGGGGCGGGGCCTGTGGGGCGCGGGGGCGGGGCAAGAGGGCGCGTGGGCGGGGCCGCGCGCGTTCGCAGCCGCGAGCCCAGCGCTGCACCTCGCGCTGCACCTCGCGCTGTACCCCGCGCTGTACCCCGCGCGTCCCGCCGCGTCCCAGTGCCACCGCCCCGGCCCCGCCATGCTCCCGCTGCTCGGGCTGTGCTTGGCCCTGCCGTTCTGCGCGGGGTCGTTGGAAGAGGTGCAGAGCTGGGGGGACACTTCGGAGCAAGTAAGTGGAGTTCGGGGGGGCCCAAGGCGGGCCCCAGACGCGGGCTGCCGCCCTTTCCCACCGCCTCCTTCGGGTGCGTGGCTGCCGGACGGGATCCTGGACTCGAGAGAGGGAGGGTTCACCCCCATCTCCTGTCACATCGTCCCTCCACCTCCTCTCTGTCCCCAGCCTTCTGCTCGGGAACTTCCCCATCTACTGGTCCCTCGAGGAGAGCGTCTGGCTGGCGAAGTTTCTTGCAGAATTGTGTCTGCCACTTCAAAGTCCTGCAGAACCAAATCTCCTTGGCTCCTGTTACCTGCGCGGGTTTCTGCTAGTTTTTTGTTGTTCATTTCTGAGCCAGAGTCCCAAGTTAACTACAGGATTCTTTAAGACTCGTGTGTGGGGTAGTGTGTTGTTGCTGTCGGTTCCTAGTTGTTCCAGAGAGAAAGCACATATAGGAAAAGTTCCAAACTCCTGGAAGCCTCTGCTTTTCCCATCTGAAAACCGGGAGAACACGACTTTCCATCAGGTTCTTATCAATGCTTTAGCAGTTTAAAGGTGGCCAGATGATGGGCAGAGGATCAAGAACCAAAGGGTCTCAGTTACCCTGGTTAATATTCTGTGTATCTGCAGGGTTTTTAAAATGGCTTAACCTCACAGGTGAATGAAACCTGCAAATATGAAATCTCAGTACAATGCCCCATGGATAGGAAAGCTCTTTGAAGAGTATAAAACAGGTTGGAACAGTTTTCAAAGTACAGACCTTATAGGGAGAAATGGCTCTGTCCTGATTAAAGTAGACAGTGCATTTCTAAAGTAGACAGTGCATTTCTATGTCTCCTGGTGCTGTTTACACACACGTATTTAAATTGTTTAGCTGATAGCATGCTTTCACAGGATGGGAAGAAGAGATAAGCAAGTATACTTTGTGTCCCCTTTCCCAGCACCTTGGTTTGAAGAGCAGATCTGGAAAACAGAATCTACCTAAACATCCCGTAGTTACTTTCATGTTGACACTCCCTCAAGGATGTGCTTATCTGTGAAATGGAAGAAACGGTCATTCTCTTGTAGGACTATCAGGAGGAATAACCCATAAAAATTCCAGGAGGCTGTTCGGTGGAGGAGAAACATGCAGGCTTCGGATCCAGAGAGAAAGGCTGGTCTCTCCTTTGCCCTTTACAGCTGTGTGGTCTGGACAAGCTGCTTACCTTCTCTGAGCCTTCCTTTACTGTCCATCACAGCACGAAACACACCTCCTCTTGAGCATACTTGTAAGGATCCAGCTGCTAGTTTATGTAAAGGACCTGGTATACAGTGGGTGCTCAAGAAATGGTAGCTGTTTTGGTCAGTGGTTAAGGGCATAGACTTGGTGCCTGGGCTCGATTCCTGATTCTGGCACTTACCAGCTCTGTGACGCTGAGCAAGGTCCTAGGTGCTTCAATCTCCAATTCTGTGAAAAGTGGGAGAGAACAGGGTGATGAGGATTGGGTAGTTAATACACCTAAGGTGCTGGGAACGGTGTCAGCACTTAATGTTGGTGGCTGCTGTCAGGCTTGGGCAGCTGAAATGATGAGGGTAGGAATTTAGGGTAAAGATCTTAAAACTTTTTTTAGGGGGCGGAGGGAGAAGAGTGTGGGAAGCACTGAAACAAAGATTCTGTTTATGAGCTGCGAGGAGGGATTAAAGCTCTGACATCTGCAAGTCCAAGTAGGCTTAACACTGAACTTCCCTGAATAGAAGAACACAGGTTTAGCCCATTTTAGTGACTTCATGCAGTCGTCAACTCACGGCACTATTTACTCATCTGGAAAATGACTAAATCAGAAAAGACTCCAAATATAAAATTCTGTGAAAATTTGCGATTTTACCTTTTTATACTCTATTAAAAAAATCTGTGTGTATGTATGAGATGTAGGATTTGAGAGCACAGGCTCCAGAACCAGACTTCCTGGGTTTGAATCCTGGCTCTGCACTTACTGGGGAGTTAATTAACATCTATTAGCCCCTATTTACCCATCTTGAGAATGGGGATGTTGCGATTACTTAATTAAAAGGATTTTGAAGATTAAAATAGTTAATAGACTTAGAACTTAGAATGGTGCCTGGCAATGCAGTTAGTGCTTTGGTCTCAATAATTATGGTCTTCAAAATTATATGTGAACAATTTTTTTAAATTTTATTTTTTATTGAAGTATAGTTGAATTACAATGTGTTAATTTCTGCTGTATAGCAAAGTGATTCAGTTATACATATATATGTTTACATTCTTTTTCATATTCTTTTCCATTCTGGTTTATCACAGGATATTGAACATACTTCCCTGTGCTACACAGTAGGACCTTGTTATTTATCCTTTCTGTATATAATGGTTGGCATCTGCTAATCCCTAACTCCCAATCCAAACCTCTCCCACCATCCCTCCCCCTTGGCGACCACCAGTCTATTCTCTATGTCCCTGATTCTCTTCTGTTTCATAGATAGGTTCATTTATGTCCAGTTTTAAATTCCACATATAAGTGATATCATATGGTATTTGGTGAACAATGTTTAAATGTCAATGAATATGTAAATTCTAATGTACCTGAACTTGCCTATTAGCTTGTGTTGCAATTCTTGTGTTGCAGCTTGCCTATTAGCTTGTTATATACCTTTAATTGAAAATATTACTAATAATATCCTAGATTCAAGTGCCTTCCTCCCTCTCCACCTCATCTGTAAACAGTGTTACCCGTAGTGTAATAAACCCACTATTTGCAGTGGTTTTCAAACTTCATCTTGCAGAAGGACACTCAGGGGGCTCTTTAAACATTCAGATTCCTATGCCCCACCCCCGTCAATTTCCATCCACTAGGTTTGGGTGGGACCCAGATGATCCTGATGCAGGTGATGCATGGACCACACTTAGACTAATTCAGCTTTGAAAGAATCTTTCAGGAAATCAATATTAAAAAGCAAGACTCTTGTATAAAATCAGCCTGCTTTCAAATTGATATGGTTTCTTTTTTTTTTTTTTTAAATATTTATTTATTTATTTTTGGCTGTGTCATGCCTTCATTGTGGCTCGCGGGCTTCTCTGTAGTTGTGGCACGCGGGCTCGCGGGCTTAGTTGCCCAGCGGCATGTGGGATCTTGGTTCCCCGACCAGGAATCGAACCCGCGTCCTGTGCATTGGAAGGCAATTCTTAACCGCTGGACCACCAGGGAAGTCCCTCAAACTGACATGGTTTCTCTAACTAAGGATGGAGCTGCATTCCCATTATTACAAAAGCAGTTTTTAATTTACAGAATAATAGTAGGCACCAAGTGTTGAGTGTCAGGGAGAGTTTGCTAGGAGCTCTATGTAGAAATAATAAGAAGCAATAAAGTATATGGTTAAGAGCACCCCAAGTGGAACCAGACTGCCTGGGTTCAGATCTGGATCCCACCACTTACTGGCTGTGTGTACTTGGGCAAGTAACTTAACCTCTCTGGGTCTCCGTTTCCTCACCTGCAAGATGGCGTTGTTAATGGTTCCTACTTCATAGGCAGTGGTGGATCTAAGTTTTGAGAGAGGAGTCAAGTTTATATAATGGGCAAAGCCCTCTTAAAGAAAAATGCTAAATGCTAAAAGTGCTAAAATAAACATTTATTTAGAAGGATAAATAAATCACAGTAAATGACACATTTTGACAAACACTACGAATACCACCGTTTGTTAAGGGACCGTGCAAGTGAAGGATCCTGACGCTTACCTTTTATTAGCTTCTAAACAATAATAAACTATTAAATAAAAAGTAACAAACCCACTTCTGCTCCTGTTTGTTGGGAGGATAAAATGAGATGATTCAGGCACAGCACTTACATATAGTAAGCACTCAGGTCCTATTAGCTATTTGGGTTATTTATGCACAGCCTGGTTGAATCTCTGCCACTGCAAGGAAGGCCTCAGCTAGCTTATGCTCCAGGGGAACTATGGAAGTCCACCCAGGGGAAGTGATGCACGCAAGTGATATTTCAGAGCCTAGATTAGAACCCAGGAGTGCTGAATGCCAAGCTGGGCTCTCAATGACGCCTCCAAAGACCGCCACTTTCATATTTACAATGTAACGTAATTTGTTTAAACACGATTTTAATTTGTAGCTCCTGGCACATAGATTGTGTTCAGCATAGGCTTCTGGTACCACACGCACAGTGGTGATACATTTCTAATTCCCTGAATCGAGCATTTCTGCGGTTTTAAGTTTTATAGTCTCTCACTCAGAACCTTTGCATTTGGGAAAACAAAGAAAATCAAGACCAGTTTTTTTTTTTTCTTAACGCTTTGAAAAGGAAAGTCACGGAAAGATTCTGTGAGCTCCAGACCACTCGATAATGTCTCCTTTATGGGCATGGGTGTGATCGTTGCAATGGAGTCCTAAGGCTGGATGGGGAAGAAGGGTATTAACGGGAGAGATTCCAGAGATTTACTCACTCCCGAACCAGAGCCAGCCATATCTGGTTTCTTTGAGGGGGAGGTGGGGAGAAGGATGGGGCAGTCCTGCGAGCTGGGCGATGAGTCGTATGTGACTTCGTGTTCCTAACTAATGTTCTCCTAAAGTCCTGGATGCGCTAACATAAAGCAGCCGTGCCCATGGTGCTGTCAGAGGTCCAGCTGGAGGTCCTGTAAGCTTTCTGTATCTAAGGAGCAGAGGGTCCGTTTAGGAAAATGGGGCCATAGGTTGGAGACCTGAGCTTTCTTTGTGGGGTTGGGGGGTGGTCCCACCCTCCTCATTATCTTCCCACAAGCCAGATCCATTTCCCTTGCTTCTCACAGGTTAAAAGAAACAAGGTGACTTGCCTAAGGATAGTTGGTTTGGGTTTTGTTTTTGTTTTTCCAACTGCCTGGAAAATTGTTTGGAATTTCAGCCCCCAAAAGAAGTTTCTTCTTCCATTGCTGAGGTTATGGGCCCCCCAAATGGCAAAAGGTTCATAGCAGGACAACCTGCAGCAACATTTCTCCAAAGGAAGAGAACTTTTGAGAATTACCCAGATGGGATCCTCCCAGACTAACTGTCCTCGGTCCAGGTGATGGGTGGCAGCTCCCGTGCTTTGCAGCCTGTAGCCCTGGGTTTGGTGTCAGGTCCTGTATCAGATCTCTGAGGCAGCAGACTCCTGAGTTCCTGGCTCTTGGTTTCAGGTTTTCAGAATGCCCTTAGAAGATGGAGCCCAGCGGGTAGATACATTTCTGGCACAGAGCCCGCCAGGAACTCATGTCTTGAGCCGTTTGATGGTGTGTGGCTGAGGCTGGCCTAAGTACAACCTGAGGGCATGAACCCTGCCTTTCTGTCCCTCTTTCAGTGCACCCGGGTCATTAAAGCATCCATCCGTAATGGGCATGTGTGTGTTTGTTCTACGTATTCACAATATCCCTCACCCTGGGTGGAATTAGGGTTCACTCCTCTTCTCTTTTCCTGTGCTCTTTCCCATCTGTGGATTTTCTGGAATGCTTTCATGGTGCTTCTCTTCCCTCCCAATCCTGTTCCAACACTGTGATCGACCCTGGCGGGAAAATACCATCTCTGTTATCCAAATTACGAACATGAAGCAGTGCCTGCTGTTTTCTACCTCTGGTTGGACTGTCCGATGATGGAGTAGATGGAGATTCCAATCCCCCAGCTCTGGTAGTGTTACCGCTACATTCTTTGTGCAGAGGCAGTCTTCAGCCACCCTTGCACATCCTGGTAGGGAATGCTGCTTGGTCCATGTGAGCTAAAGAGGCAGATTCTGAGCTTTTTCTCAGCATGCTTCCCGTATTGAACTGGATGCTCTGTAAATTTCCCTTCCCCTTTCATTCCACTCCAACAAACATCCTACACAACTACTTCTAGCCATCCCTCCATCGTAAAGCCTCTCACGGTCATCTGAGAACATAGTGAACTCTTCTTTTTTCCATTTCCTTTGTAAAACTTACCTCGTCTACTAAGTGTTCCTGAGTGTATTTCTTTCAGGTTAGGTAGTATGGTCCTTGATAGCAAAGGTCATGGCTGGTATTTCGCAGTAAACACTGTGGTCTGGACATCTGTTCTGATGCTGGAGAAGCAAGCTCAGCTCAGTAGGAGCAAAAAATCCTATTTGAGCCATCTCTTAAGTCTATTATCTGGTGGTCCATGCTCTGAGATTACTATTCATGGCAGCCCTTGACATTAAGCTGGAGTCGGTTACTTACCTGTCCTTAACCCACACTCCCAGGTTCTTACAAGGCAAGGGGAAAACTCTCAAACAATAAAAGGGATCAGGAATTCCTAACTAAAAACAATGAAGATGACTGCTGTCATTTCCACTTCTAATCCTAGCTGGCACCAGGAAGTTTTGATTCTGGTTCAGTCCGAGTCTAAATTTGGACTGAAGTGTAGCCGTCGTGATCCCCTGAGAGGCCAGTCATCTCAAAAATGAGAAACCAGCCTCTCTTGTTCTCCTTAATGCTTGTTTATTTTCTTGGAAAACCTATTTTACAAAGGAGGAGACTTCAAAGAAATACTTTAGATCAACCGGAGAACATAATACCTGTGCAGGCCTGAGCTTCCCTTCTGACCATGGCTATCTTAAGTGGTCCTCAGCGTATTCCACAATTTTAGGAAGGGAGAGGCCTGAGCTGAGCCTGCAGACCCGATGGAGACCTTGCCCAGGAAACTTATTCTGGCTTTCCTTGGACGGTCCCAATCATCCCATGTCATTTTAGAAATAGAAACCAGTGTCCTCCTAGTCATTGTTTGGTTCTCATATGGAGCCAGGGCCGATGTCAACCTAAAACCCTGTACTAATTCTTTCTATTCCATGTTCTGTAGAATAGGAGACTCTGTAATGGCTTATAATGGTAATTTACAGTAGCATTATCTATTTTCAGGAGGGATCACGGAGAGGATAGTGGTTAAACCAGTTTCTGTTATACTTTGAGTTTACAAAATGGAAATATCTTTATTGTTTTTTTTCCTATTTGGAAATGATACACAGTAATTTGTCCAAAACTGAGGTAGTACAAAAAAGTTTAAAGAAGAAGAATTTAATCGCTCAAAGGTAACAGCCATTAGCATTTTGGGCACATTCTACACACGTAGACACTTATAAAAATGAGATCATGTTAAAGATAGCGTTTTGCTACCTGATTTAATCACTTAAAATATGTCTGAATGTATAAGTGAGAACAGGCCAGTCTGTACTGGGGTAACAACCCCCAAATCTCAGTGACTTAAATGACAAACGTTTATTTCTTGCTGTATGACTTGTCCATCTTGGATTGTCGGTGCAGCAAGTGTGATCTTGAGCTTGGTGGAGGAGTGACCATATCAAACGTTGCTAATTACTATGCCGGTGAGAAAAGGCAGTTCTGGAGGACCTCACACCTGCGATCAAATCCTCAGCGCAGAAGTGACAGATGCCACTTACATTCATAACTTATTGGCCAGAGCCAGTCCCGTGGCTCTGTCTTCCCACAGGGGGGCCAGGAAATGCAATCCTTCTGACAGAGAGTTGGAGAAATATTTGGTGAACAGCACAGAAGTCCAGTAAAATTAACATTGATGTCAGTAAATATAGGCCCATAATATTATTTCCAATAGCTATATTCTAATTAATCAATGTATCATAATATATTGAACCAAACCATTTTTAAAGGATATGTTAGGGTATTTCCAATGATTAGCAATTGTTTTAAAAGTTGCAAAGAATTTTTTTGTACACTCATTTTTTTTCCTATTGATTTTTCCCCCATATGATGCTTTTCCGAAACTAGGATTTCTAAATTAGAAGACGTGCATGCTGGTGGAAATGTAAAATGTTACAGCCGCTTTGAAAACTGGTTTATCTGTTTCTTAAAAGTTAAATGTATCATATGATCCAGGAATTCCACTTGTAGGTATCTGCCTGAGGAAACTGAAAACATATGTCCAACACAAAGAACTCTATGTGAATGTTCATAGAGTTCAAGTTCCACATTATAAATAATAGCCAAAAAGTAGAAATAACCTAAACGTCCATCAACTGGCCAATGGATAAACAAAATGTGGTGTATCCACACAATGGAATATTATTCAGACGTAAAAAAGAACAAAGTGCCGATAAACGCTACAAGATTACGCTAAGTGAAAAAAACCAGTAATAAATGACCACATATGGTATGATTCCATGTATACGAAATGCCCAGAATGAGTAAATCCATAGAGACAAAGTAGATTAGTGGTTGCCTGGGGCCAGGGCAAAGGCTGGGGTTGGGAACCTTTCTGTTAGGATAATAAAAATGTTCTAAATTGATTGTCGTGGTGATTGCACAACTCTGCATACACTAAAAAACATTGAATTGTTTTAAATGAATGAATTTTATTGTTTGTAAATTATACCTCATAAAGCTGTTGAAAGAGGCATGCATACAGTCTAAGCATATTTTCCAAGTCTGTGATCGACATTGTCAAACTGCCCTCCAGAAAGGCCGATTCATCACTCACAGCGGTGGTAGTTAACCCTTCTGTTCTTTAAACAGTGACGTGTCATGAGAAATGATCGGCAACCAGCTAGGGCTTTTAAATTAGTCCAGAGGGGCTGGTTAACTATTATATGATTTTTAAAAATAAGGATGTTATTACCGTCCCCTGCCCCTCCTCTGCATGTGGGAAAGTATAACAAATCATCCACAAAAAAAACACAGTAAGAAAGTTCAAGGTAAGTTCAGTTTTGCTTCCAGAGTTTCCTGGAGTTTTGAGCAGAGTAAATGAGCCCATCAGAGTTGAGCTGACGGGTTTACTCGTTGTAGCAGACACAACAGCAAAGAGCCGATTTTCAAGCCAAAAGTGAATGGAAACGGAAAACAGATATTCTAATGAACTCTGTCCTGGCCATTTCATCTGCCTTCCCCTAACAGATGTAAGAACCCTCAGGTGAGGAGGGGGTGTGACATCATGGGTCCAGCAGTCAGCCAGGTCTGAGAGGGATGAATTCTAATCCTGGCCTGAATGCTCCCTGGTTACAGGTCAAAACTGCTTTTCAGGATGGATAACCCTTTGCGTGAATTCGAATTGGTTTTAACCCCCCTCATGTAACTCACATGAGAATGACCTCACGATCATATTTCATGTCTCTTTTCTTCTTCTAGGTTGCACTCAGGGTCCCAAGGCAAGTCAGGCTGTTGCAAAGGCTGGTACGTATATTCACGTATATTCTCTTAAAAATCTGTTCCCCTCGCTATTCTGTGTATTTTGAACCAGGCAATAACTATGTTCGCAGCTCCCCCAAAGCTTATAAATTGCATGTAGAAGAAATCGAACATGAAACAGTGTAGCTTCTGTAAGGCTTTCTTTTATAGGCTTTTATAAGGCTTTCTCTAAGTGGATTTTTTTTCTGAAAAGAGACCTGATTATTCCAGTAGAACTGAAGGACAAAGTATGAAGTTTTCAAAGACCTTCTTAGAAAAAAGCCCAACACCTAAGTGAATCTTTACTTTTTTATGATGTTCTTACACAAGAAATAAAGGCTGTGTTGTGAAGTAAACAGCTAAAGCAAGCAAAGAATTCACATTTATAGATTAAAGCTTTGTGTAATGGAAGTTGGTCCAGGCTCTCAGTGCATGCTAGAGGTTTCCAGATGGAACTTGGGCAGATGTTCAGGATTCTAAGCATTTATCTGAAATGATCTCAGTCCTTCCTTCCCACTGTGTGTGCCGTGATATATCAAAATGTGGGGACACGCCTTCAGGCTCTGAGGCTATGGATTCCTCTGTACATCCTCAGGAATGAGCCATTTACCCAAGGCCTCCGCACTCCTGGCTGGTGGTCGAGTCAAGGCTGGATTGACCATGACCAATGTCGCAATCATTACCATCTTTATTTGGACCAGGACTTTGTATTCTCACCATTTTCTGCATGGCCTCTTCCTCCCCTCCCTTCTCCTATCCTCCCAATCCCGACTCCCCATACCCCAGGTTTGCTAACCTCATTGTCTCATGTTTTTGTTCATGTTCACATCATCATACACAGACATATGTGAGCATAAACAGGTAAAGAATTGTGAAGAATCTAGATTTTTACCCTACTTACAAGCCAGTAAGCTAGTCTGTTGCGTTTCATGGATGCTGGCACAAAACAGGAGACTCCTGGGCCAGAGATGAAGGATGATTTACTACTCACAGTAAGAGCAGAAGTCAGAGTGGCAGGATTGGTGCCTTTCCTCCAGCTCAGTTCTCATGTAGTGATACAGAGAGGGCCAGGCGACACCTACACACGTGGTTGGTTTTATCACAAGAGAGGTGCTGTATAGCACAGGGAACTCTGCTCAGTACTCTATGATGACCTATATGGGAAAAGAATCTGTAAAAGAGTGGATATGTGTATAGGTATAACTGATTCACTTTGCCGTACAGCAGAAACGGGCACGGCATTGTGAATCAACCATACTCCAATAAATATTAGTCAAAAAAAAAAAAAAGAGAAACGCTAAGCTTAGGGAACCTGCCTCTTTTGTAATGAGCACTAAGCCTGCCTGATCTTTGCCCTGGAGGGAGACATTCTCTTTATTATTCTGGACTTTAAGCCAACCTGCCCTTTGCTCTGAAGGGAAACCCCACCTCTCTCTTCCCAAGCTGTTCATTATACAAATATCCTGGAAAATGCAGTAGAAAACAGAAGTAGCCAGTGCCTCTGCACAGAAAATGTGCAGAAATACCAGACTCATGGACAGTAGTCTCCCAGCAAGACATGGATACACATATTCATTCATTCAACAAGGTTTTTGTTTTGTTTTGTTTTGTTTTTGGCCAAGCCACGCGGCTTGTGGGATCTTAGTTCCCTGACCAGGGATTGAACCCGTGCTGCTTGCAGTGAAAGCGCTGAGTCCTAACCGCTGGACTGCCAGGGAATTCCCAACAAGTATTTTTTTGAATCCTTACTACCTGCCCAGAAATGTTCAAGGCATTGGGAATATAGCAATGAACGAAACAGGCAAAAGACCCTGTCTTTCATAGAGCTTGAATTCTAAAGCGGGGCAGAGATAGACACAGTCAATAAATAAATGGTTAAGTGTGTTAGGAATAGAGAAGATGCCATGAGAAAAACATCATGGCAGAGGCAGGTGGGGGACCCTCGTGTACATTGGCATGTATGAGAGTTCTCATATTTGCTTTCAGACAGTGGGACCATGTAACCACAGCTACTGTTCCCTGCATGCTGACAATGTGCCAGGCATTGTCCTGAGCGCCTCATGTGTCATAGCTCAGCCAAATATAGAGACATTTTACAGATGAGAAAACCGAGGTTCAGAGAGATTGAGTCACTTGTCCAAGATTACACTTTCCGAAAGAGGTGGTTGAACCAGGATTTTGAGTCCCAGCAGTCTAGCTTTCTGAGTCTGTGCTTGTCACTTATACACACAGCTGCCTTCTCACCTGATTGTATTTTTCTATTTCATATTATTTTCACTCAACAGTGCCTCACCTGGCCTGCCTCTATCCATTCTTTGACATGGTGAAAAATATTACAGGTTGTTGGCACACGATGGTTTATCAAGCATTCTACTATTGATGAGCCTTCAATATTTTTCCAATTTTTTTGCCCCTGTAAATGCTGCTGCAAAAAATTTTTTTTCTAATATGTGGGTGCTTTTAATTCTGTGGCTGAGATTTTCAGTAAGAGGATTGCTGAGTCAGAGTGCACACACACTTAATTTTGATAGATGTAGTCAGACTACTTTTTGAATACACCTAGTACCTTATGTCTTAATTTCATTTCTATCACCAGTGATGAATATGTACATTTCTGCCAGCAGTGCTATAATTACTCCTTTTGATTTGTCAGTGTCTTAGATTTAAAGTGATACCTCATTGTTCCTTTAATGTGCATTTCCCTGAGTCTGGACTTTTCCCCATATATTTGTTGGCCATTCAGAGTCGTTCTTCTGTGAAATTTTTTCTGCAACCATTTTTCTATTGTGTTTTTTTATCCCCTAATTGTCAGTATGTAGGAGATCTTTGTGTGCTCTACATACTCTGTCTTCTGAATTGGAAGAGTTCTCCCCTAAATCTGTTATTTGTCTATTAACTTTGTATATAGCATAGTTGCCATATAAAAGCTTTAAATTCCTGAGTAATAAATAAGTTTATCTCTTCTTTATACCCTTCAAGGTTTCATTCTTGGTTAAAAAGATTTCCTTGGCCCTTTGGCTTAGACTGTTTTATACAATCTCTTAAATTTTCTTAGAAATCTAGTAACGTTAAAAGCCTCACTTTTATTGATGCATGTATTATAATTTTGTGATGTGGACTTTATTTACCCATCCAAACAGTACCAGAATGATCTTTCCAGCATAGGTCTGGTGCATCACTCTTTTGCAAATGCCTTCAGTGACTTTGTATCACCTGTAGGATTAACTCTGAGGACATCTATGGCCCCTTGTGATCTGGCGCCTGCCTGCCTCTGTAGCCCTCATTTACCCGAGTCTCCTTGTATTTTGTGTTCTAGCCATACCACACTAATCTGAATGTTCTCTACTCTAATTAATGAAGAGGACGTGGTGGCCACAGCTGGTACCCTCCTGTCACTGCCAGCTCATGGACCCCTGGGGATTTGCTTGATTTTATTCTGAATTAAGCAGATACTCTTTTAAGGAAGCTCTTGTATCACAGATGCCAAAAATGTGTATGTTTTGAAAAACAGGAGTATCTTTTTTTCTGAGTCTCCATGGTGCTTAACAGCTACTGGCCTGTTTTCCTAAAATAATTCACTGCCATCCTTTAACCTCCCGATGGCAGGGGCTGTGTCTTGGCATCCCCTTCCTAGCAGATATTCTAAAATTTGTAGCCGAGATGTGTTTTGAGCAGATGTGGTGAGACACACAGACGCGGAAATGATCCTCACGAAGGAGGAAGTTTATACTCAGAGGTCCCAAGGGATAAGAGGCATGGCAGCGCTATGTGGGGAAGCACCGGGTCAGTCAGGGGGCAGCAGGGACAGAGAGAATGCGGCCAAGAGCCTTTATTGGGGTTTTTACAGGAAGAACTTGATGAGTCAGGTTAGGCATGCTGCGTAAGCTCAGGATTGGGTAGCTGGAATAATGTTGGCAGTCTCTGGGCTACAGGGATGGTCCCCAGTGGTCAGGTACCTGGTCCTGGGGTGATACGGGGCAGGGGGAATATTGGTTGGTGTGTGAGAGTTTGGTAAAGGAGGTGGTTGGGGTAGAGGGCTCTGTGCTGATTGGTTGTATCTCGAAGGTGTGCTCGCAGGGGTGTCATTTGCTATCTCTAGGAATCAGCTGGCCCTGGGAGGAGCAGCCTCTCCAAGATCAAAGCCCCAAATGCCAGAGCATCAAGAGTATCGAAAATAAGAAAATATAGTCAATTCAGCAGGTAGTGTGGTGCTGGGCACCATTACCTCACTGAGAGCCAGCTACATACATGTCTGTCTCCCTGCTCCCAACTCTAGCCATCGTGGTTTATCTGTTTTAGGGGGTATACAGAATGGAATTTGTTTTCTGCATAAAGATGATAATTGCGGGCTTCCCTGGTGGTGCAGTGGTTGAGAGTCCGCCTGCCGATGCAGGGGACCTGGGTTCGTGCCCTGGTCCGGGAGGATCCCATGTGCCGCGGAGCAGCTGGGCCCATGAGCCATGGCAGCTGAGCCTGCGCGTCCGGAGCCTGTGCTCCGCAACGGGAGAGGCCACGACAGTGAGAGGCCCGCGTACCGCAAAAAAAAAAAAAAAAATGATAATTGCATTTTGTGTTTCCTCTCTGAACATAATGAAATGTTGCCCTATAGAATGTATTACTGCAAATAGGCAATTCAGAGCTGATGACACCCTCTGTCTACAGAAGGAAAATTATTTCCCCAGGGTGGTAAATACAGTCATCAGGGAGGTGCCCTGTCTGAAGTCCTCTGCTTCATGTAATAACAGCATGCGCTGTGTTTTTCTCAAAAGGAAGAAGCATTCAGGTTTAGTAAAGATCTCTGGACTGGAGTCAGCCAATTGCCAAGCTCCATAAAGTGAGAGGAGCCGATGAGGTGGTTTCTGAGGTTCTCTCCCACCTTTGGGCTGATTTCTTCTAGTGGTCGACAAAGAACTCTTAGACCAGGATAAAACAGCAGAAGGTAAATCTTCTGGGAAGAGACCTGGCTCCTGGCAAAGGCCGTGGCAAACACTCCCCTGTTACAGTTCCAGATGGCATCTTGGGGGATTCAGGATGTCTTCTGGGTGACTTGATCTTAAGTGACTCACGTGAGTCACACAGAAACCTCTGGTCCCCCAAGCAGCTAATTAAGACACTCCCTGCCAAAAAAGGCTTTTCCATCTGTTACGTTTTTTCAGGAAAGATAATGAAGACATTATTATGTCACAGGAAGACTTGATTTCTGCCCCCTGTTTTCCAGCCCACATCCCCAAACAAAATACTGAGTTGAATGCATATATGGAAAGCATGTTGGATTTTTAAGAAGTGTGCTTTGGGAAAAACCGAGACCACGGTTTTATATCCTCTCTTTTATGACACATTTTTGTAAACCTCTCCCATTCCAGGTTCTGTGCTTGGCCTTGGGGTGGTGCATCTCCTCACGATTTTATGTACCTGGCCAATATTCTTCACCCCATGTGCCCTCCTTTCTAACTAAACTGCACTATTCCTGTGCCAGGAATGGGCTATGGTTCATTCCCATTTTTATGTCTTTTGTGTTTTTAGAATATTCTTTTTGTTTTCTTTCACCACATATAAATTCTACATCTCTTTAAAAGCCTTTTCTTACTTTTATGGTCTTCACTGTTTTCTCTTCCTTCTGAGCTCTGGAGAGTCTTCTAGTCAATCAGTAAATATTACTCAGTCATAAAAAGGAATGAAATTGTGTCAGTTGCAGAGACGTGAATGGACCTAGAGACTGTCATACAGAGTGAAGTAAGTCAGAAGGAGAAAAACAAGTATCATACATTAACGCATATATGTAGAATCTAGAAAAATGGTATAGATGATCTTATTTGCAAAGCAGAAATAGAGACACAGACATAGAGAGGAAACATATGGATACCAAGGGGGAAAGGAGAGGGGTGGGATGAATTGGGACATTGGGATTGACATATACACACTACTATGTGTAAGATAGATAACTAATGAGAACCTCCTGTATAGCACAGGGAACTCTACTCAGTCCTCTGTGGTGACGTAAATGAGAAGGAAATCCAAAAAAGAGGGGATATATGTATACATATAGCTGATTCACTTTGCTGTGCAGTGGAAACTGACACAACATTGTAAAGCAACTATACTCCAATAAAAAAAAGTAAATACATATATCTCCCTATATCTTCCTGTGTTTCTCTCTATTTTTTGCACTTTCTTCCCACCGCGCCTTGAGAGAACAGATCGTGTGTAATATTTCTTCCCAATCCATCATAGAATCTAGAGTCGTGCTTCTGAAGTACTACTTTATTACTATTTCCCTTTGGAGGATATCTGTTTTTCTCTAATTGTTCAAGATTCCAAAAATTCAGTTTTACAAATGTTTTTGATTTTGATTCTCTGCTGAGAGCTGTGGACGAGAAAAAAGGAATAAGTCATGGCCCCCGTTTTCCACGTGTTTACAGGCCAGGAGGGGCAGGGGAAGGGATGGGTAGCTTTTGGGGATGGGGGATAGAGTTGCACATAATTGATGTTAATAGATTTTCGGCGGACAGCGCAGTCATGGAAAGGCAAGGGCTATCCATGTAAATAACACAGGGGCTCCTGTGGGAAAACACTAACTGGGCAGAAGCAGTAAAACTAAAATAGTTTCTTGAAACTTTTCTCAGCCTGTCTCTCGGGGCTACAGACCATAAACTGTGCTTCCTCGTGATGTAATGTTGTGGAAAATTCTGCTACATCCATAATCTTAAGGCAAAAGAAGATACCATAGTAGTCAAACTTAGCATTTTGTCAGGCGTCTTCTAATTTTCACATTTTAATTGCAGTGAGATTTTAAGTGATAATTATCTCATAAATGAGAACAAATCAACATGACATCAAAGATAATCTCAAGGGTACCAAGTGCAGAAGATCTTTAAATACTTTAGAAATGGTACAGGGCAAGGACTCTTTATGGTAGAACCTCAGTTTTGTTTGGAATGCCGTGCAGCTAGAGTTGTATGCTCTGTTTATCAAAGACGTAAACTAAACAAGATTTTTTCCCTAGTAGTGCTTGACTTTTGTGTAAAGAAGTGATAAGTTGATAAGAAAAATATTGGGGGGGGGCGAATTCCCTGGTGGTCCAGTGGTTAGGACTCCGCGCTTCCATGGCAGGGGGTGCGGGTTCAATCCCTGGTCAGGGAACTAAGATCCTGCAAGCTGCATGGTGCAACCAAAAAGAAAAAAGAAAAAAAAGAAAAATATTTTTAGAAAATATCAGAATGTGGCACTAGTGCAGAATGGATTCAGCTCCCTGCCCTGTCTGGAGTGTTTACAGTTTAATGGGGGGGGATAACTGAGGTTTACAGGTAACTTGAATTGAACCAGCATTACATATACTATGCTTTGGCAGTTCTGTATTTTACTGGCTATCTAACAGTGACCGCTGGGAAAAGCCTTGATCAGCCAGGCCAATCCTTTTGGATTCCTTTTACAGAAGAGGCAGGATTGGAAGTCAGCAACTCCATATTCTCATGCTGGATTTCTTACCTCCCACCTGTGTGACCAGGGGCAAGTACCCTAGCCTGGTCTTAACGTTGGTAAAGCGAGGGGATTGGACTTGAGAGTTTCTTTTTCTTTATATTTGTCTTGATAGCTTTTACTATAACTTCTTCATTTCAAGGGTGTTTCTAATATGCAGAAGTCTAGTTCCCAAAACAAAACCAATAAAGCACATAGAGATCAGAAAGAGCATAGAGTTTGAAATAAATTAACAAAATGACTAAATCCAGCTCAAGGGCAACTCACACTAAAGTAGGGTTGTAAACTCAAATGTCTAAAGGTGTCCGGGTCTAAAGGTCCAGGTCTAAATGTCTAAAGGTGTACGAGGAAGGTGTCCAGTTTCTGTTGCTGTATGAAAATCTTCTCTCAACTCGGCGGCTAAAGCAGCGGATTTTGTCCTAAAGAGACTAGATGTTCATAAAGAATGTTTTGTCAACATTGCTTTACAGTGTTGTATTAGTTTCTGCTGTACAGCGAAGTGAATCAGCTATATGCATACATATATCCCTTTCCTCTCGGGTCTCCCTCCCACCCTCCCTGCTCCATCCCACCCATCTAGGTCATCACAGAGCACCGAGCTGAGCTCCTTGGGCTATACAGCAGGTTCCCACTAGCTCTCTGTTTTACACATGGTAGTGTATATATGTCAGTCCCAATCTCCCAATTCATACCACCCTCCCCTTCCCCCCGCCATGTCCACACATCCATTCTCTACATCTGTGTCTCTATTGTAGGTCATCTGTACCATTTTTCTAGATTCCACATATATGCGTTAATATACGATATTTGTTTTTCTCTTTCTGATTTACTCTGTGTGACATTGTAAAGCAACTATACCCCAGTTTTAAAAAAAGAGGACTTCCCTGGTGGTGCAGTGGTTAAGAATCCGCCTGCCAATGCAGGGGTCACGGGTTCGAGCCCTGGTCCGGGAAGACCCCACATGCCGCGGAGCAACTAAGCCTGTGCGCCACAGCTACTGAGCCTGCACTCTAGAGCCTGCGAGCCACAACTACTGAGCCCGCATGCCACAACTACTGAAGCCCGTGCGCCTAGAGCCCGTGCTCCACAACAAGAGAAGCCACCGCAATGAGAAGCCCGCGCACTGCAACAAAGAGTAGCCCCCGCTCGCCGCAACTAAAGAAAGCCTGTGTGCAGCCCCGAAGACCCAAAAATAAAATAAATAAATAAATTTATTTTTTAAAAAAAGAATATTTTTAAATAAAAAATATAATCATATATATGATTATATATTTTATATATATAAATATATATGTGATTATATATATATAATGTATAAAATCATATATATATATTTTTTATATATAAAATATATAATCGTCGATTATTTCTGATTTCAGGAATAATTTCCTAAAACCCAATGTTTTACTCCTGACTTTTGACTTTGAGTTAGATTCTTGGATCTCAGAAGAAGACATAATTTAGGTGATTTACAAGCCCTCTCGATTTATAGATATAAAATTCTAGCAGAAATACATGAAGTGTCACCTAGTTATATTAGTTTAAAAGAGTGCTTCTCAACCCTCAGAATCCCCTGGAGGGCTTGTTGAAACATAGACTTCTAGCCCCACCCCCTGAGATGCTCGCTCTGTAGGTTTGGCATGGGGTCTGAGATTCTGCATTTCTAATAAGTTCCCAGGTGATGCTGCTGACGCTGCTGGTCCAAGGACCACATCTCAAGAACCATTGTTTTGAAATACCTCCTTCTCAGACCGAATTGGAGAACTTGTTTTCTTTCTAGGGGAAAATCTTTCAGATGTGTTTAGATTTTTTCCTGCTTCAAGTTCAGCCACCAGATGAACAGTCTGGTGGAACTCTGCCACCACTGCCCACACTCTGGCCTGGCTCATGCGGTGAAGAAGACGCTTAGCAGGAGTTATAATACCATGAGGTAGAAGCAAATGCATGTATTATAGATGCACAGAGAACTGTGGATAGTTTAACCAGCTTTAAAATTTGCACTGCCTAGCTACTGCCCTTATCAGAAGTTTTGGGGATAAATTTAATTAGCACAGACTTCCCTATTTCTGGGTTCTAATTCCCCAAATACTTTCTTGAGCTCAGTATTGATTCTTATTTTACAATAATGTGATTGTCATCTGAATGGAAAAGCCCCAGTGTATAGTTTCTCTAAGTGGATATTGAAATTAATTAGGAAATATGAGAATTTCTTTAGGTGTAATCTGATGTTGTGGTCAACTCAGTGAGTCTAGAAATGTGATCTAAACATTTATAACAGAAAAGTGTTATATACTTCACATACTTCTAAAATTCCAATATTTTATTAAATTCTTTAAGTAGAGTATATTCTCTGTTAAATTGGAAATCTTAACTGTGTCCATTTCTTTTTGTTTTCTTTTTACAGTTTTTTAAAAAAATTTCATATTGGAGTGTAGTTGATTTACAATGTTGTATTAGTTTCAGGTATACAGCAAAGTGATTCAGTTACACATATACATATATCTATTCTTTTCCGATTCTTTTCCCATATAGATTATAACAGAGTATTGAGTAGAGTTCCCCGTGCTATATATACAGCAGGTTCTTGTTGATTATCTGTTTTATATATAGTAGTGTGTATATGTTAATCCCAACCTCCTAATTTATCCCTCCCTACTGTGTTCATTTCTTAAAGCTGGGCTAAATAATTTGTTTCTCTGTCATGTACTGGTTGTTCAACCATGACTGTTTTACAACTGAGGGGAGAATCCGGAAAATCAGGACAAGACAAAGAAAGAAGAAAACAATCACAAGTCAAGGGCTCCCAAACTGAAAATGATTTCTCTTACGGAAAAAAAAAAAACCCCACACCTACCCCCAAATGGTTGAATCATGCTTTCATGTGCCATTGAAAATACTGTTTTTAAAAAATTTTTATTGAAGTATGGTCGATTTACAATGTTGTGAGAGTTCCAGGTGCACAGCATACCGTGTGTTTTGATTCCAACAGAAAACCAAACCCTTGATGACAGAATTCTCAGTGAAGTCCACCATCATTTCCCGTTACGCCTTCACTACGGTTGCCTGCAGGTTGCTGAACAGAGCATCTGAGGACCAGGAAATCACGTTTCAGATGCAGATTCCAGCCGCAGCTTTCATCACTAACTTCACTATGTAGGTGACACCCTGGTCAGAGACACTGGGTTGAAGATTTCTAGGCGGGAGGGTCAAGGGGAGCCTGAGATGCTGTGAGGACCACAGTCTTTGACCGTGAGAATTTATAAATTCTCAGTCCAGTGGACAGTTCGTGGGAAAGAAGATTGATTCCCTCCCCGCCCTTCCTCTCCCTTCTTCCTTCTATCTCTCCCTCTCCCCCTTCCTCCTTTTTATTACCTCTTCTTTTATCCCATTACTCTCTTCTTTCCTCCCTCCTTTCCTCCCCCCACCTTCATTTCCTCTTTCTTTCCCTCCAACAAATGGGTACCCACCCTGGGCCAGGCGTGCTTCAAGGTGATTGGTCTACTTCTATGAAAAAAGACAATGTTGCTCTGCTCCAGAAATTCCACTGGGGAGAAACAATAAATAAGCAAACAGATGAATAAATGAGATAACTTCAGACAGTAGCAAATGCTGTGGAGATGGCAAGTAGGATTGAGGCAGCTTGATTAGTTGGGGAGGTGGATCAGAGGAGTCAGTGTTGAAGTTGAGATCTGAAGGACGAGACACCATGAAACCTTTGATGTACCAGATAGAATATCTTTCTTCTTTTCTCCTGAACTAAGAGGTAAAGAGATGCAAATTAGGTGTGTGGGTTTAATTTTAGGTCTGGGCAAGGTTCAAGTTGGTGAATCTTCTTGGAAGTTTGAGCAGGTCTTCTGATTTCCTCCTGGAGAATCAGAGGCCCCCTGGCTTGGATCTTCCCATTTAGACCTGTTGAAAATTGCCCTAGAATGACATGAGTGATACAAGGGGAGTGCCCTGGCCTGGAATGCATTCTTTCTGCACACCCAAGAGGCAAATAAAAATATTTTCTAGGGTTGTCATGGTTATGAGATCCATGTTTGAGTTTGTCTTGGACGGCAAGCTGGCAACGCGGCTGTCTTGTGTTTCAGGCTTATTGGAGACAAGGTGTATCAGGGAGAAATTACAGAGAAAGAAAAGAAAAATGGTGATAAGGTAAAAGAGAAGAGGAATAAAACCACAGAAGTCAGTGGGTAAGTACCATTGAATTAAGGAATTAAAAGTCCACTTTAGCCAAGTGTCAAATTTTCTACCCTGCCTACCCATCTTGTTCTCACCCTTTTCTTCAAAGGTTTATCTTTTTATTTTTTATCATCATAATAAATAATTAAATATACCTGGCTAGGGACTTCCCTGGCTGTCCAGCTGTTAAGACTTCACCTTCCAGTGCAGGGGATGTGGGTTCGATCCCTGGTCAGGGAGCTAAGATCCCACATGCCTCAGGGCCAAAACATCAAAGCATAAACCGGAAACAATACTGAAACAAATTCAATAAAGACTTTGAAAATGGTCCACATCAAAAAAAAAATCTTAAAAAAAAATACAGATATATACCTGGTTAACGATATAGTAGCTAAGGGTTTATGATGAAAAGGAATATTTTATCGCTCCCATTCCCCAGTTCTCATTTTCTAGAAACATCCACTTCTGATATTTCTGTAGTTTTCTGGTAGTTACCTCCCTCACTCTAAATATTATGATAGTTTTGCTTTTTAAAAATTTCATGATAAAAATCAGATATTATCTGTTGATTCTGTGCTGTGAAGAAAGAGGATTTAGCATGTTTACAATACTCCCACTTTCTCTCTGCATTCCAGTTTTTTGTATTATCTTTTTCTTCTTCAGTTAATTTAAGCAGAGTTATACCATCTTAGACGAGCCCTGTTATCTTCAGTGATAATATTCTCTCTCCTTCATGTCATCCTACCTTTTCATTTCCATTTCCAGCACTCATCTCTTCCTACTTAATCATTTACTTTTGCATCATCAGAGTTATCACCGTTAAAATTCTGATCTGTCGTGGTATCTGTATTCTTTGTCTATAAACTGAATCTAAACACTGAAAACCAATAAATCAATTCACTTTTAATGACTCCGTAGATAACATTAACTAGAGAACCACCTAGTATACTGAGAATAATCAATTTCCCTCTCTACCAGCCCATTTGAAAAAAAAGTCATCTGTTCCCTTTGAAGAAAAACGACCTTAGTATCTAGAGGAAAAGGTGTGGGCTTTATGAGGATTATCTTTTCTTACACTTCATAAATTGTGCAGAATCAGGCAAGCCACAGTTCCGTTTAGTCGGATCACAGCAGGAATCTGTTTTTCCTGGAGGTCAGCTGTGTCAATCCCCCTCCCCTTTGCTCCCTCGGGTCTGACACAAGGAGAGGTCGGAGAGTTCAGTAGTCTTTGAATTCTCTGCTCTTCAGAATTCCTTGAACCTGTGTGACCTTCCTCTAGTGCAGGCCTTTGCTACTCATCCCAAAACTAAATTCTAGTTTTTCTTTCTAATGTCAACTGAAAAAATATGCACAACCTAAAAATCAAGAATTACGTTTTATTGGAGGCATTACTGAAAACTAATGACTGGGAGACAACTTCTCAGCTCTGAGGGACTGTTCCAAACAGGAGCCAGGATATAGAGGAGTTTTTGCTGAAAAAAAAAAAAGGTAGTCACACATCAAAAGATTACTGCTAATCACACACACTGAAAAACAACAGACATCTCGAGTTGATGAATTCAGTGCCTCTGTGTATAGGAAGATGCAAGAGTCTGGGCTCATTGAAGTTATTCCTTAGATATGCATCTTAGCTATCTAGGGCCAGTCTCCTGGTTTTCTCCTTCCTGAATCCCCTCAGGATGCATCATGGGGGCAGCTGCAGTGGCTGGTGGCTTGATGATGGGGAAACATTGTGGTCCACGCTAAGGCCTCTCACTGAGAGAGTTTGGCCGGGGCCCTGGGGGACTCGAGGGAACCTGGCTTTCTCCGATCCCCTGTTCCCTTTTCTCTTTCTTCCAGGGAGAAGGGGACGGAGACCTTCAGAGCCTCCGTGGTGCTTCCCAGCAAGGACAAGGCTGCCTTCCTCCTGAGTTACGAGGAGCTCCTGCAGCGGCGGCTGGGGAAGTACGAGCATGTGGTCAGCGTACGGCCCCAGCAGCTGGTGGGGCGGCTGACGGTGGAGGTGACCATTCTGGAGAGGTCGGGCATCGCGGCGCTGGAGGTGCTGGGACTCCAGAACAGCCGTCGCCAGGGCAGCGGGCGGGGGCAAGGTGAGCGGTGCTGGCCGGATGCACTCAGGTGTCGTGTGCTGACTCCAAGCTGGGCGCTGGCATTAAACCAGATGGCACCCCTGCAGCACAGGCCCCAAGAGGAGGGGGAGTCTGAAGGACAGCAGCAAAACAAAGACAGTGCCCTGTACATTTTTTTTTTAAGCCAGGCTCTATCAGGAGATTTAAATGTTCAAATCATTTGACACTGTCGTATCACTCCTGGGAATCTAACCTTGGTGAGACATCTAAAATATCGGTACTGTTACATGTACAAACCCGTTTGATAATATTTGTAGTAGCAAAAACATTCCTTCATCCTAAGTATTCAACCACACAGACGTGATTAGTAAAATAGGGTTACAAAAGCAATTCAGCACGTGATAGAGAAAAAAGAGACACAGTTGTACATACACTTTAATGTTAAATATGTTAACTGTGAAGCTGACAAAAGACCAGGAAGTTATATAAAATAATCATTTTATACTAGGGGTAAGGGAGTATGTGGTCATTTTCTAGTACTCTTTTTTTTATTATTTTATTTTATTTTTCAATACTCTGTTTTTAAAGCAAACTTTTGACATTAACGTAAACATCTAAATGTGCTATATCTTTCTAAATTTAAATAATTAAAAATATGTACTGCCAGTTTGACTTAAGACACAGACATTTTCTTCATTAATAAGATTGCTCAATTTGCTTTTTTCTCAAATTTTAATTTTTTAAATAGCACTCTGTTGAAATGATAATGAAAAATTCAATCTAATTAATTTTAACCACTATATTAATTTCCACTAATAGTTTATATTAAATATTCACTTGCACTGTGCCTTATCCTAAATATATCAGTAAGGCTTTATGTCAAATTGGTGACAGCATAGATGTGCCCCCAAATTCACCGGGGTTAGAATGACAAGGTTTCGGATATCTGTGACACTGAGATCAGGGAAGTGCTGAGTGCTAAGTGATCATGGAGTGTGCAGAATCTGAATTCAACCCCTGTGACTGCAAGGAGGGTCCAGAGTCTCCCAAGAAGGCTTCTTGTACAAGAATATTTAGGGATGAGGTTGGAAGGAGAGGAGAGAAATAACTTGACACGAGGAATAACAGAATGTTGTTATCTTACATTATGCAAAAACAGTCAAGAGCCGGAGCTGGTACGTGGGAGAGTAAACAGTACGGAACATACGCGTTCTGCCCCCAGCACGCAGTTCAGTGAGTGACTCTGGACGTGACAGTATGGAACATACGTGTTCTGCCCCCCAGCACGCAGTTCAGTGAGTGACTCTGGACGTGAGAAGTCGTTCACCCTCAAAGACTGGAGTGTGGATTCAGATCTATTATAAGTTGACTCCAGACAGTGGGCTGGCAGTCCATCCAGATCTTGTCAAAAAGTTACAGATATCATCAAAGGACCTGACATTCAGAAATGGCATGAGATACATGACACCATTCTTAGGTCATCTAGGTCACTGTGTGTATGGTTAATGGATTTTCAATCAGTTATGAACTATGTCCTTGAAAAAAGCTGACCTGGGCTGTGTGAGACTCAGCTTACGCATCTGTAAACAGGGATAGTAACTGTCTCTTAGGGTCATTGGGAAGCATTTGTGTACATGTGGTGCCGAGTAAGAGCTTAATCATCATAATTAGTATTATCCCCTTCTATTTACTTTTTTTCTCTGCAAATCTTATCTCCCCTATTAGATCATAAGTGATTGTGAAGCAGGTCTTTGTCTGATTAACCTTTGTCTCCTTACGGTATTAAACACGATGCGTTTTAAACAGTAGATAGCTAATGAGGTGTCTGCAAAGTAGAGAAGAAAAGGAAGAAAAAAAGGAAAAGAAAGAAAAAAGAAAAATACACACCTAATCTAATAAGAAAGAACATTTTAAAATTTCATTTCTCCCTAATCACAATTTAGTGGGAAATTTTCCCACGTGGGAAGTATGGTCGTCCTGTAGTAGGAATGAAATGGATGTGTGTCTTGCCAGGTTCAGAACCACTGTGACTCTTCAGAGGTGTCCGCATTGTGGTGTGTGGGTTATGCTTGGAGGGGACAGGTCTGAATCCTGTTGTTAATCCTGTTACTGCTTATCTGCAGGGCCTGTGGGAATCTCAGAGGAATTTTTCCAGACCATTGATCTCTTGGGAATCTGTTTATTTTTAAGAAAATTGTTTTCCTGGCTCTTTGCACCAGAGTAGATATTTTGCCTTCCAGAGTGAGAGGTCTCACAGGCCATTACCCAGGCCAGGTGCAGTGGACCGGGGCCCTTTTGCCCCTCATTCCCGTCCAGAGCTCAGCTGTTCCTCTTCCTGCAAAACGGCAGCCCCAGGAGCCAGAGGCATAGGATGTTGTGATTTTGTCTGGACGCTATTGCGTGTTTCCAGAAAGCATCCAGGATAGAGGTGCAGCTAGAATAGCACTTAGACCAGGACGTTGGCTGTGATCGTGTGAATGCGGACCGGAGCCAGCACATGCCTCTGATAGATCTGGCTGTCCTTAAGAGGTCAGACTTCTGGACTTCTCTGACCACTGGACCCATTGACATCTTTACGGAAGCAATTCTAGATAAAGATGACTATGTGCTAGCTACTAGACTCGGCCCTTGCACACAAGATTATCTCCTTCAACCTCTAGAACAGCCCTCTCTGGGAGCTTTTGTAAAATACTGAGGGTGTGAGTTCAAATTCCGAGTCTCTCCCTAGTTATGTAAAAAGAAAGGGAAAGGCTAAAAGCAGTGGAACCTACCTTTGCCTCAGTTTACTTGTCCGATGTATGGGGATTGGACCCACGGCTATTGAATCGTAAACGAATGGGCTTTTTCTCAATGTGAAAGCCAATTCGGTGAGATGTACTTTGGAAGCCAAAGCATTATACTTTCTGGATTATTAAAATAGTTAACTCACGTGCGTGGTTCAAACTCTAAAAGGATACAAATTGGTATTCGGTACAAGACCAGACTCCCTCTCTCATCCGTCACCCTGCTCCCTTCTCCTCCAGTAACTGTCCTCTAAAATATTTTTATGATTTGTGAGCTCAGTGGAACAGAGTATTTGAAATTAAGACTTTCCTGGAACATCCTTGGATGTGTGATCTTCTCAAGTCATACACCAGGATAGATATTCCATCTATGTTTAAAGCTGGTTATTTCACTCTCTAGGTTAAAATCTCAAACTTCTTATGGCCCTATGGCACCAAAATTACTGCCCTTTCCATGATTAAAAAAAAAAACAACTAGAGGGGGGCATAAAACTTTCATTTATGATCAGATCCCTGATGGCTAGGAGTAAAATAAAATGAGATAAACAAAATAAGAAATAAGGTACCTTGCCTGTTTTATCCCCTTTTGCTTTACATCAGTGATGGTCAAACCTGGCTATACCCTACAGTCACAGGAGAGGTTAAAAAAATATATATATACAGATGACTGAGTCCTACCTCAAACACGTGAATTAGAATTTATCTGGGTGAGGCCTGGGTAGCTGTATTTTTGGGGTTTGATATTATTGGAATTTCTATGAGAAACAGATTTTTTATGAGCGCTTTTTAACATGCTTATTTATTTGTAAAGCTAAAGAACAATGTTGAAAAGTTTCTCTGCCACTAAACAGATATGGTTCTGTGACTTTCATTGTTTATCGCTTATATTCTTTGCTTTTTGAAAAAGCAGTTTTTATTGAAGCTTAGTTTGCAGAGCATAAAATTTTCTCATTTTAAGTCTATAATTCAGTGATTTTTAGTACTGCAACATCAGCACAGTCCAAGTTTAGAACATTCCTATCACCCCGAAAAGATATTTGTGCCTACTTGCAGTCACTCCCTGTTCTCACCTCAGCCCCAGGCAACCACCAATCTACCATCTGTCTCTATCTTCAGACAGCTGCATTTTTTTTTTTTTTTGCGGTACGCGGGCCTCTCACTGTTGTGGCCTCTCCTGTGTGGAGCACAGGCTCCGGACGTGCAGGCCCAGCAGCCATGGCTCACGGGCCCAGCTGCTCCGCGGCATGTGGGATCCTCCCGGACCGGGGCACGAATCCGTGTCCCCTGCATCGGCAGGCGGACTCTCAACCACTGCACCACCAGGGAAGCCCTCAAGTCACTTTTGACTGCAGACTAGCCTGTGTCCTGCATATCCGTAGATGCACAATGAGGGGTTGGTTGAATCTGTTTAAAAATCTTATTTCTCTTTTTCTTTGCTTGGTCTGGTAACCTCATGACTCTGCCTTTTGCTGTGAAGGCTCTCAGGATTGTAATCAAGGCACCTAGTGTGGTGCCTGGCATAGAATGGGTGCTCAATAAATATTTGTTCGAAGAATTTAGGAATAAATAACTGTCAGCAGTGAAGATGCTATTGGATTTTCAATACATTCCTGGCTTAAGTTGGTCAATTTTGTCAGCTCTTGGGTGTAGCTCTTATTCTGTTGTGAAGGAGGGATTAGGAGACAGAATTTGGTTCCAGAAGACTGGTTACAAGAATCTAGATCCCTCCCTTTTCCAGAATTGCCAGATAAAAGACAGGATGCTCCGTTACAGTTGAATTTCAGATAAACAGTATATCCTGTGCAGTATCTGAGACATACTTATCCTAAAAAAAATCATTCGTGGTTTATCTGAAATTCAAATGTAACCGGACATCCTGTCTTTTTATTTGCTAAATCTGGTGCTCTGCCCTATTAAAGGCTGCATTGTGACTAATGGTTCACCCCCAGCTCCGGTTCCCCACTGCTGTGTGTCTTTCCCCTGGATCCAGTCTCCAGTCTGCAGCTGGAAGGGCATGGCCCCTCTTGGCCTCTGTACATTTGCCAGGAAGCAATCTGGTTGTTACGTGAGGGTTTCCAGCATTGTTCAGTGCAGAAATTATTGAGGTATGAATCATTTGGCTCCATAGTTGGATTTGGTTTTTTTTTTGTTCTGTTTTTAATGCTGATAGGAGGACCCATGTTACTTGTCTGTTTGGATGTTGGCTCTAGTTGGGTCGGCACTGGCTCTGAGCAGGGTGGCTCCGAGACACCAGGGAGGGTAGCCTTCTCTCTTTCATTTGGTACTGGTGACCATCCTGCTCTTCTCTGGGAGGCCTCACTCTGTTTCTTCCTTTCTCCTGCTGTCTTAGTTTGCTGTGCGAGGTGGGGTGTTGTCCGGGTGAATGGCACTGTCCACCACAAGTGTGGCTGCAACCAGAGGTGGATGCAGGTGACATGTATCAACTAGAGCATCTGCCACGCCCACCAGCACACTTTCAAGATGACCCTCTTGAAGGGCCCTTCCATTCTTCTGCCCAAGTATGTGCCAGTGTGCTGAGTCGTGTCCACGTTAAATGTTCCGCAGGCTTACCTTGAGTCCTCACCACATCCTGTGCTGAACGCCTGGCACCTGCGGATGTCCAAGGTGTTGTCACTGCCCTTGAAGAGCTTAGAGTGGGCAGTTTTGAAAAATCAATACAAGTTTTTTTGTAATTGAAGTGTAGTTGATTTACAATGTTGTGTTAGTTTCAGGTGTACAGCACAGTGATTGTTATACATAAATATATATATATTTTTTCTTTATCAGATTCTTTTCCCTTATAGGTTATTGCAAAATATTGAGTATAGTTCCCTGTGCTATACAGTAGGTCCTTGTTGTTTATCTATTTTATATATAGTAGTGTGTGTGTATTAACCCCAAACTCCTAATTTATCCCTCCCCACCTTTCCCCTTTGGTAACCATAAGTTTGTTTTCTATGTCTGTGAGTCTATTTCTGCTTTGTAAATAAGTTCATTTAAAAATTACCAAAAGTTTTAAATTGTGGTAAAAAGCATATAACATTAAATTCACCATCCTAGTCGTTCTGAAGTGTACAGTTCAATAGTGCTGAGTTTATTCAAAATCTCCAGAATGTCTTCATCTTCCCAAACTGCACCTCTATATCCATTTAACAACTCTCCCTTCTCCCACTGCCCCAGACCTTGGCAACCACCATTCTACTTTCTGTCTCTATGAGTTTAACAACTCTAGGGACCTCGTATAAGTAGAATCATACAGTATTTGTCTTTTCGTGACTGATTTATTTTACTTAGCATCATGTCTTCAGGGTTCCTCCATACTGTGGCACACAACAGGGTTTCCTTCCTTTTTATGGCTGACTGGTATTCCATTGTGCATATAGACCACATTTTGTTCATCCATTTATCTGTAGAAGGACACTTGGGTTGCTTCCCCTTCTTGGCTATTGTGAATAGTATTGCTATGAACATGGCGTGTAGGGTCTTTGAGATCCTGTTTTCACTTCTATTGGGTATATGCCCCAGAGTGGAATTGCTGGATCATATGGCAGTTCTACTTTTAAGTTTTTGAGGAACCACCGTACCGTTTTCCACAGCGTTATACCATTTTATATTCCCACCAACAGTGCACAGGGGTTCCAGTTTTTCCACACCCTTGACAACATTTGCTATTTTCTGGTGGGTTTTTTTTGTTTCTTTTTTTTTTGTGTGTGTGTGTGTGTGTTTTATTTGGTAGTAGCCATCCTAATGGGTAAGAAGAATTGGCAGTTTTGAATAGTAGTATAAGGACACCCTCTGTAAGGTTGCATCTATAAAATGCCACCCAGGTTTTCTCAGTGATTGGGCCATGTTCTGCCTGAGTGCCAGAGGACAACGTAGAAGAATTTGCCAGAAACCTCTTAGTCTTGTATTCCTTTGCTGTCCTAGCACTGCTTTTGCTGGGCCTTCATTTGGTCCAGTTTCAAGCACTTAGAGCAGCTAATGTTGGAGGTCATCAATGGACACAAAATGGTATCAGGAAGGGGTAATTCATGTTTTTAGGGGTTATCTGCATTTAGAATGTATGAGGTAGCTGTACTTGTTTTCATGCATAGTTTCTCTGGGCAAGTCATTCAAACAGGGAAACCTGAGACTCAGTAATGTATCGTTTTGGGGAAAGAAAGAGCTTTGAGTAAGGAGTGAAGTAGTAAGCTAATTGGCTAAGAAATCTGGGCAAACACCGCTTGCCTATACAGTGATGGAGTTGAATTTGAACGCCTTCAGCTGTAAATTTGCATTATCGTTCTATGCTATATGTTGTCATATCTATATGATGCTATTTTCCAAAAGGATTTAAAATACCAACTATCAATATAGAGGAGAAAGCCCCGTTCCAATAAGAAAACTGCATGTAATAGGGGACTTACGATGGTATTTAAATTCTTTTCCGTCTTCATTGCCTCAACTTTACCACTTTGTTTTTCCCCGAGACCTATCCAATATAGGTACAGTTGACATACATTATGTTAGTTTCAGGTGTACAACAAAATGATTTCTTTGTATCTAATGCAAAATGATGACCACAATAAACCTAGCGACGTTCCTCACCATACGTGGTTACAGAATTGTTTTCCTTATGATGAGAACTTTTAAGATCAACTCCCTTAGCACCTCTTAAATATGCAACACAGTATTATTGACCATAGTCGCCATGCCATAATTACATCCCCATCACTTTTTCTTTTAATACTCTGCCAGTTTGCTTGAATGTTGTCTTTATCGTGACCATTGAAGGGTAGTTGGCCAATTATTCACATGTTTTTGACTTGCCCTTTATTGAAGAAATCTCCCCACTGGAGCCCAGGTGAGAAGCTTACATAAGCAAGTATAGACAGTTTAGCCTCTTTTCCAAGGGGAAATGAGTAGACAGTGTTTGTTTGGAAATCCTTTTATAAAATCACCAGGTGTTGGCTGTTTTTCTCCGACAGTTGGCAAACCCAAGGCCCACAGGAAACAGAGGCCAGGAAATCCCCCATCAGTTGACCCAAAGAGGTGTAGCTTTCAGCTGATGACTTTGACTGTGGTTCTTTGCTCCTAAATCTTTTCACCTTTAGACACTGTACATACCAGTCAGCTTCCCTTTTCCCCCAGGTGGTTGTCTAGGAGGGGAGTGTTTATTTGTGAATAACATCCCTGTTCTCTTCATGCTTTATGCAAAATAGATGACGTGCCTTATCATTACAAGATAGACTCAATGGGAAAAATAGGAATATTTAATGGCACTTGTATGCATGGCTCTTAACTTTATGGGGGCTCCTTGGAGAATCTGGTGAAAGCTACAGACATCTCTCCAGAAAAAAATACACATGTACACTTTCTTTTTTGAAAAAAATATTTATTTTATTTATTTATTTGGTTGTGCTGGGTCTTAGTTGCGACAGGTGGGCTCCTTAGTTGTGGCATGTGAACTCTTAGTTGTGGCATGCATGTGAGATGTAGTTCCCTGACTAGGGATCGAACCTGGGCCCCCTGCATTGGGAGCACGGAGTCTTAACCGCTGCGCCACCAGGGAAGTCCCTACATGTACACTTTCATGCCAAATTCTGTATATAATTTCAGGGAGCTCTTGGGAAGCTACTAATTCCATTATACTTTATAAAGATCATTCTCTGTATCAACATTCTTGAATTCCCTGTTAAGAATATTCATTATGATGTGCATTTTTTCCTCTAAATAATGATTATTTGTTTTTACTAAGCTCTTAGTGGTGTAGAGAAACCTGTTATGGGAAAACGTAAACTGTGTTACCAAAGAGTTTTTTTTCCCTCATGAGTTGCCTTTCATCCTAGACAAAAAGAATAAGAAGGTACTTCTGAAGGGGGAGAGGCTGGGGCTATTATGTATTGAGCATCTACCATGTGCCGTCCTCACTTGCTTTTATATATGATGTCACTTAATTCTGACTGTGATTCTATGATGTGGATTTAAAAGATGTGGAACTGAGGCTCAGAGATATTAAGTCTGTCATTTTGAGTCTCCCAAACTCTAGAGCCCACTTCCTTCAGTATTATGTGGGTTCTAAAATAACACGTATCTTCTTGTTCGAAAATATGGGGCTTTAGACAGGAAGAGGGCATCGTGGGGATGCTAATGACCGGAGAAGCAGGGAACGGTGGGTGGGAAAAGAGCAGTCGGTGAATCTTCTCAAGGATGCTCTAGAGGCAGTCTTGTGCCCCCGAAGGTCATCTTACACAAGACCACTGATGCTTGGATTAAAACAGGGGGATGACATGAGAAGACACAGTTTCCTTCAATTCAGAGCAATCACCGAAGTTCACTGCTATCCCTGACCAAGTGGGCACGAAGGAGGGCAAACCAGTAGGAGGAAAAAAATATGTGGTTTCTCATTAGAAAAGTAGGTCAGATTCTCACTCTTGGTCTGCTCCCAACCTGTTGCCTTGCACTCTTCATTATGTTTAGGACACATCCCGTGATTGCTGAGGGCCCTGCTAATAAATTAGCTCATTGTACGTACGATTTTGTGGCGGTCACCAGGATGAACCCCAATTCACAGTCAGGAAAAGCTAAATAGTACTATTCTGCTTTGAGATTTTGGTCAGTAACTGTGGGCAGCCTATACTAATCTCATTGATCTTTTTCATTCTCTAATAAATTTTTTATTAAGATTTTTTCCTTCTCTAATAAAAAGAGGATTTTATTTTCTAGAGATACTACTCTGGAATTTTTCCCAGCAGACCTTTTTTTTTTGATAGGTAGTGGAAAATTCCTTGGGTCACATTGACTGTCTGGTACTTAGTGGGTGGAGGTCAATCTCAGGAACCGGGCTTCTTGGTGAATAACCCAACTGGGAATCAGCCCACTCTTTGGGCACATAAAATAAGCCTATTTAGAAGAATCTCATGAATTTTCATCATGCACTTCAAACATCAGAGGTCAGTAGGAAACAAAAATAATAATACACTATCCTTTCTCATGGCTTATATCAAAGAGCCTAGTCAATTAATTATGAAGAGAGAAATTATACTTTTTAATCCTCAGTACTTTCATTCAACCATGAATGGTATTAATTCAGGGTAATTGTAAAGACCATTTCAATGAGAGAGACTTGAAACATGAAATAGTAGGTATGTCCTGACAGTGTAAAGAGAGTCAAATCTCATTCATGTAGAATTTTAAGGTTAGAGAGAACCTAGTGGTGCCCAATTACATATATCAAAGGCACATGACCACTGTCTTTGTGCAGGAACCAGAATCACCTGGAAGGATTGTGAAAATACAGATTCCTGGGTCCCACCTCCAGGGTTTCTGACTCAGAGTTTCTGGGATGAACCCAAGAATTTGTGTTTCTAGCAAGTTCCCAGGTGATACTGATGCTGCTGGTCCAAAACTACGTGGTAGAGCTGGTCTGCATCACCCCTGCAGGTGATGAACCCATCCAGCGTTTGCTGGAACACTTCTAGTGAGATGAGTCGTGAAAGCTGCTTCTGCCAACAGGACATCTTTCTTAGAGCTTAGAGATGCTGCACGAAAGTGCTTCCTCGTAACTCTGTCCCTGGTCCTCATTCTGCCAGCTGGAACTACAATGAATACACCTAATCCCCATATAAATGCCTGCACAAACAGACTTACCCTAAGATAGAGGTTCGTTTGGCAAATAATACTGTGTTCCATCCCAGGGATTGTTTGTTCAATCTATTGGACTATATAGCTTTCAATGAGTTTAATTTTTTTTAAAAATTGGGCTATGCCCAGAATAAAGTGTATAAGTCTTATGTGTGCAATTTAATGAATTTTTACCTATGTATATACCCAACCAATTACTTTCAGGTCAAGACGTAGAGTATTTTCAGCACCCCAAAAGGTCCCCTTATCCTCTTTCCCAGTCAGTATTCACCCCCCAAGGGAACCGCTAGGCCCTTCAATTGCCATGAGTGAGTTATGCCTGCTCTTGAGTTTTGTGTAAATGGAAACAAAGTGAATACTTTCTTTTGTATCTTGTGTTTTCACTCAAAATGACTCTCAGATTCAACCGTGTTGCGAATAGCAGTAGTTCTTTCCTCTTCGTTGCAAGAAGTATCCCAAGTTTGACACGTTGTGTTGTTTTAGAATTCACTGGCCCTTCTATTTTTTGTACCCCTTTGTGGTTGATGATAATGTTAGCTAGCGTGACTGCCCACCATGAATCAGAATGGTGCTAGGTACATCACATCACAACCATTTCAATAGTGTGTTTGGTAGACCGTTCATCCATTTTATAGATGAGATAACCAGGGCTCAGTAACCTGCCCAGAGCCTCAGAGATGATGAGAGGCAGACCCAGTATCAAATACAGGTCCTTCTGACTCATTTGTGATCCTGAGTTCTTAGCTAATGTATTATCATACCTCTCACTCTTGGGGCTTTGCCAGTAATGACAATGAAAGATTGACTCCAGGGAGCACAGGCTGGCACTTGTCAGCATGCCTTTGAGATTTTCACAGCTCCTTCTTCAGATGAGCAGATCTGTTGGAAGTATGTTCTCTTGCATACAATTGACTTTCTGTAAGAACAGACTTTGTTTGCTAGCTCTCTGGTCACTCCTGAAATCCCTGCCCTTGATAAGTACAAATAATAGAAGAGTCAGTTCTGCCTGGTGGTTCCTGTTAAGGTTACACCTAAATGGTCTCTAAATAATAATTGTCAGTTCTGTTGAAGGAAATGTCTAAGCTTCCTTTGACTTTTGTCTAATAAGCCCTTAGCAGAAAGAAGTTTATTCTTTTTTTTTTTTTTTTGCGGTACGCGGGCCTCTCACTGTTGTGGCCTCTCCCGTTGCGGAGCACAGGCTCTGGACGTGCAGGCTCAGCGGCCATAGCTCACGGGCCCAGCCGCTCCATGGCATGTGGGATCTTCCCAGACCGGGGCACGAACCCGTGTCTCCTGCATCGGCAGGCGGACTCTCAACCACTGCGCCACCAGGGAAGCCCAAGAAGTTTATTCTTAAACACAAATTACCATGGACAAATTATACCTCATTTCCTTTTTTATTTTGCTAATTAGGGATGGAAAATTGCTGGTCAGCTTACTCCATGGTATCAACTTAAATAGATTTAAAAAGAGAATCAGATGCTCTGCAGCAGTTTTAATCCGGGCTTTGATTCTGGCTTTTGATTTATTCAGATAAAAAGTCCACATACTGATGTTTACAAATTCCTCATTTTGTTTTCATATTCTTCATGATGCATGCAGATCTCAAAAATTTGGGTTTCTTTTATTCGGTATATAGACATGGTGTATGGATTTACAAAGGTGGGTAGTCCACGAAATAATTCTCTGTAGTGTGTCCTATGGAAGGAATGAAGGTTAGGAGTGAAACGAGATGCTCTTTGTCATCACTAATTTTTCTTAAATCACATAAAATCCATTTATCCTCTTTCTGGAATTCTAATTTAGATCCTAAGTTTCATGCTGGGGAAAGCTTTGGGAAATTTTTTCTTTAAAGAGTCATAAGTTTTCTGGACAAACAGTATGTTAGGGCAACCAAATGACTGATGGAGGAAAAGTGTTCCTTACTGAAGAATTCCATATGGAAGGAATGATAGAATTAGAAAGCAGCCTTCTGCGACTCTAATGAAATAGTGAACAGGCAGACATCATCAGTGATTGATAAAACTATTAAGGGAGAGACTGATGAGGAACTCTATCGTGGGTGATCAGAACCCACCATGAATCTTACTGCAACTAAAAGTAGCCAACTGGATATTGTGTACTTTCTGACGTGATAAAGTAGTAGGGACTTAGCATCACCAAGAAGTGTTCTTGTCCATGGCACTGAAGCTGAGTGTAGCCTGTCTCTAGCTCTACCCACCAGAACACAGGAACTACAGGGGACTGAGCTGTGATCCTCAATCTTAACTGAGCATTAGACTCCCACGGGGAATTTAAACATCCTGATGCCTCGGCTGTGTCGCAGACCAATTAAATGAGCTCTTGGCCCGGGCATTGGTATGTTTTCTACTCCCCCAGATGCTACATTCAACCCAAAATTGGGGACCAGGGCTTCAGAAGAGCAAGTTAAAAGACAGGACAAGTAAACAATCACAAAATACAGAATGTAAGAAACTCCATAGGACAAATAACCAGTGTTTTACAACACTTATGTGTAGCATTAGAAAAAAGGTGAAGAGGGGGGACACTAGTGGATTAAAAGAGATTTAAGAAACATAACACAAATGTGATGTGGGGACTTTGTTATGATCCTGATTCAAACAAAGCAACTGTTCCCAGATAGGTTCTAGAGACTCAGGAAAATTTAAATACAAACTGAGTATAGGTTGATAATTAAGCACTGAGCATTAATTTTGTTACTTGTGCCAGTGGTTTTGTGGTTACACTAAAAAGTGTTCTTGTAGTTAGAGATATATACTGAAGTATTCATGGATGAAGTATGATGGCTCAGATTTGTTTTAAAATTCTAGGAAACAATTGTGAGAGGATACATAAAAACAGATGCAGAAGATTGGTAAAAGGTTGATAATTGTTAAAGTCAGGTGATGGGTACATGGGAGTTCATTTTACTGTTCTGTCTACTTTTGCGTATTTTAAAAATTCTTATAAGAAAAGATTTAAAAGGAGGCATAGAAGTGAAATATATGCTGACATACCTGGTGCATTGTCATATGTTATCTGTACAAAGTTTTGGGAGTTCATATGAAACATAAACCTGCACTGAAATAAAGTCTAACACTTTGTGTCCATGCAAAATAGATCTTGTTTCTTTTCAGGAAAAATTTATGTATTCAGTTATTAATTATCTTTATATCTTGCTTACAGATGATTCTGGGCCACCTCCTTCTACTGTTATCAACCAAAACGAAACTTTTGCCAAAGTCGTTTTTAAACCTACTGTGGTCCAACAAGCCAAGATTGCCCAGAATGGCATTTTGGGAGATTTCATCATTAGATATGATGTTAATAGGGAACAGAGCATTGGGGACATCCAGGTAATGGGTTCGTTGTTGTTGTTTCATGTTAGTTGCTTGATACTCTTAGTTAACACCCAGAACTAGGGATTTCAATACTTACCTAAGGGAGAGAGAACTACCAGTTCTTAGGAAATCTGTTTTAACCCCAAATATGTCTCCAAGAAGACCAGCAGTGTTCCCTTGCTGGAGGCTGTGGTTATCTGTTTCCTGCTTCAGTAATCTGGAGGCAAATGAAACCTATAATCTAATTTTCCCTGCGGTGTTTTAGATGAAGTTAGAACTTAGTTCGTCTTTAATTTTAATTTAGAGAGACTGGCCCATGGCTCCTTTTTCTTAGGTTATGTTGCTCCAAAGACAGGGCGGGAATATCAAAATGTATTAATGTGCATCCAGAATGTAAGCAGTCTTTATGTCTTAACATGAAAGGTGGTTAGGAAAAACCAGATAATGAAGGGAGCAGGATTCTCAAGTGACAAGGGTCAAGAAGGGATGGATAATTTAAATTGACTTAGTCAGTGTAGTCGATGTACTTTTAAGGAATGACTTTATACAGATTAAATTAGCAATTAGTCAAAGATGTCACAAAGAAGGAAAACTACAGACCAATATCACTGATGAACATAGATGCAAAAATCCTCAACAGAATACTAGCAAACAGAATCCAACAGCACATTAAAAGGATCATACGGGCTTCCCTGGTGGCGCAGTGGTTGAGAGTCCACCTGCCGATGCAGGGGACACGGGTTCGTGCCTCGGTCTGGGAAGATCCCACATGCCGCGGAGCGGCTGGGCCCGTGGGCCATGGCCGCTGGGCCTGTGCGCCTGGAGCCTATGCTCTGCAACGGGAGAGGCCAAGACAGTGAGAGGCCCGCGTACCGCAAAAAAAATAAATAAATAAAATAAAAGGATCATACAGCATGATCAAGTGGGGTTTATCCCAGGAATGCAAGGATTCTTCAATATACGCAAATCAATCAGTGTGATACACCATGTTAACAAATTGAAGGAGAAAAACCATATGGTCATTCAATAGATGCAGAGAAAGCTTTCAACAAAATTCAACACCCATTTATGATAAAAACTCTCCAGAAAATGGGTATAGAGAGAACTTACCTCAACATAATAAACGCCATATATGACAAACCCACAGCCAACATTGTTCTCAATGGTGAAAAACTGAAACCATTTCCTCTAAGATCAGAAACAAGACAAGGTTGTCCACTCTCACCACTATTATTCAACATAGTTTGGGAAGTTTTAGCCACAGCAATCAGAGAAGAAAAAGAAATAAAAGGAATCCAAATTGGAAAAGAAGTAAAGCTGTAACTGTTTGCAGATGGCATGATACTATACATAGAGAATCTTAAAGATGCTACCAGAAAACTACTAGAGCTAATCCATGAATTTGGTCAAGTAGCAGGATACAAAATTAATGCACAGAAATCTCTTGCATTCCTATACACTAATGATGAAAAATCTGAAAGTGAAATTAAGGAAACACTCCCATTTACCAGTGGAACAAAAAGAATAAAATACCTAGGAATAAACCTACCTAAGGAGACAAAAGACCTGTATGCAGAAAACTATAAGACACTGATGAAACAAATTAAAGATGATACAAACAGATGGAGAACTATACCATGTTCTTGGATGGGAAGAATCAACATTGTGAAAATGACTATACTACCCAAAGCAATCTGCAGATACAATGCAATCCCTATCAAACTACCAATGGCATTTTTCACTGAACTAGAACAAAAAAACTTCACAATTTGTATGGAAACACAAAAGACCCCGAATAGCCAATGCAATCTTGAGAAAGAAAAACAGAGCTGGAGGAATCAGGCTCCCTGACTTCAGACTGTACTACAAAGCTACAGTAATCAAGACAGTATGGTACTGGCACAAAAACAGAAGTATAGATCAATGGAACAGGATAGAAAGCCCAGAGATAAACCCACACACATATGGTCACCTTATCTTTGATAAAGGAGGCAAGAATATACAATAGAGAAAAGACAGCCTCTTTAATAAGTGGTGCTGGGAAAACTGGACAGCTCCATGTAAAAGAATGAAATTAGAACACTCCCTAACACCATACACAAAAGTAAACTCAAAATGGATTAAAGACCTAAATGTAAGGCCAGACACTATAAAACTCTTAGAGGAAAACATACACAGAACACTCTATGACATAAATCACAGCAAGATCCTTTTTGACCCACCTCCTAGAAAAATGGAAATAAAAACAAAAATAAACAAATGGGACCTAATGAAACTTAAAAGCTTTTGCACAGCAAAGGAAACCATAAACAAGACCAAAAGACCCTCAGAATGGGAGAAAATATTTGCAAATGAAGCAACTGACAAAGGATTAATCTTCAAAATTTACAAGCAGCTCATGCAGCTCAATATCAAAAAAACAAACAACCCAATCCAAATATGGGCAGAAGACCTAAATAGACATTTCTCCAAAGAAGATATACAGATCGCCAACAAACACATGAAAGGATGCTCAACATCACTAATCATTAGAGAAATGCAAATCAAAACTACAGTGAGGTATCACCTCACACCAGTCTGAATGGCCATCATCAAAAAATCTACAAACAACAAATGCTGGAGAGGGTGTGGAGAAAAGGGAACCCTCTTGCACTGTTGCTTGGAATGTAAATTGATACAGCCACTATGGAGAACAGTATGGAGGTTCCTTTAAAAACTAAAAGTAGAAATACCATACGACCCAGCAATCCCACTACTGGGCATATACCCTGAGAAAACCATAATTCAAAAAGAGTCATGTACCACAATGTTCATTGCAGCTCTATTTACAATAACCAGGACATGGAAGCAACCTAAGTGTCCATCAACAGATGAATGGGTAAAGAAGATGTGGCACATATATACAATGGAATATTACTCATCCATAAAAAGAAACAAAATTGAGTTATTTGTTGTGAGGTGGATGGACCTAGAGTCTGTCATACAGAGTGAAGTAAGTCAGAAAGAGAAAAATACCATATGCTAACACATATATATGGAATCTAAAAATAAAAAAATAAGGTTCTGAAGAACCTAGGGACAGGACAGGAATAAAGACACAGCCGTAGAGAATGGACTTGAGGACACAGGGAGTGGGAAGGGTAAGCTGGGACGAAGTGAGAGAGTGGCATGGACGTATATGCACTACCAAATGTAAAATAGATAGCTAGTGGGCAGCAGCCGCATAGCGCAGGGAGATCAGCTCAGTGCTTTGTGACCACCTAGAGGGGTGGGATAGGGAGGGTGGGAAGGAGAAATAAGAGGGAGGAGATATGGGGATAAATGTGTATGTATAGCTGATTCACTTTGTTATAAAGCAGAAACACACCATTGTAAAGAAATTATACTCCCATAAAGATGTTTAAATAAATAAACAAATTAATTCATTAATTTGCAATTAGTTGGAGGAATCAGGACCATGGATACTTTTGCTCTGGGTACGGAATCTGGCCCTAGACTCTGTTTCATGCTACCTTTGACTTTTATTAGAGATCCCATAGACTATCCATTTTGGTTTGTTTTCCTACCTAATCTGGGTACTACCATTTTTACATTCTTTTCCCTCCACCAGGTTCTAAATGGCTATTTTGTGCACTACTTTGCCCCCAAAGACCTTCCTCCGTTACCCAAGAATGTGGTGTTTGTGCTTGACAGCAGTGCCTCCATGGTGGGAACCAAACTGCGGCAGGTGAGTGAGTGCTTCCTGCCCGTTTTTTCCTCTCTCACATTTGCCTGGGACAGTGATGTTCTCAGTGAATAGAATTCAACTGATGACAAATGTCTGCTTTACCATTCAGCTGTTTCTGCCTGTGGGGAACCTTCCTGAACTGATTCAGTTAAGCCATGGACATAAATTATCATTTCAGCCCGGGGGTCTTAGGAGAGCAGAGGGCTGTAGAAACACCTTGAAATAAAGGGGACTGGCAGGGTAGATAATGTGAATGAGACGGGAATACAACGAGAAGGCCACTCAACAGCACCATTGTTGATGGAGTAATTCCTTTCAGTAGTGATGTCCTTTGAGAACAATGGAATAAAATCATTGGCAGCCCCCTTGGCCTGTAGTTAGAACCAAGGACTTGTATCTCAGTAATTCAGGACTAATATTCTCACAGTATTTAGGATGAATCTTAGAATTCCAGGGATGGGGGGACATTAAGGGGACCTGTGGTCTGTGCTGAAAAATTAAATTATCCCCCAAATACGACTGTTTACATTTTTTCACAAACCATAGGAAAAGGCTATTCCTTATCCTACTCTTGTATCATAAATATCAGAAATTTGCATTTATAGTATATTTCCAACTCACATAATGGAAAACAGAACTTTTTCTCTACTGGTTGCCAGACCAACGAATATCTCTACATTCAACAAAGAATTAGGTCTCTTAGGTTTCTTTCTTAATTCATTATCTGTTTTTATCAATTAATGATAAATATGTGGTCTAATGAGTAAAATAGTATCTGAAACCTCTTAGGAACCCTCTGTCCCCCCTGTTTCCACCCCTAGGTTTCCCTCCACATAGAATTGAACCTGATCTTAGCTGATAAATTATTGCAAACATTTTCTGTTATTACTCTGTAGTTACTTTCACCATTTATATTTTTAAAAAGATGCAGTATTAATATGTATATATAGACCTCACCATGTGGCTTGTGGGATCTTAGTTCCCCAACCAGGGACTGAACCCAGGTCCCTGGCATTGGAAGTGTGGCGTCCTAACCACTGGACTGCCAGGGAATTCCCAGTATAATATATTGATCTTTTCTCCATGACGTCTGATTTCCCCCCACCCAAAAATAGTGAAAAATATATTCCAAAATGTGATACAAGGATTTTTTTTAACTCTTTTCTTTTGGAGGATAGCCAAATATAATTTTTAACTTGTATAAGGGGAAGATAACCTCTCCTGTAAGCTAGATTTTCCTGGTTCTTCTGCATCACATTCTCGTACAGTCAGCCTGCTGACTCCTTCCTTTCTAATACTTTTTCTTCATTCAGCATCTCTGACCTTCCATCTGGGATTCCTTTTTTTTTTTTTTTCTTTTTTTGCACCTGAAGAACATTCACTGGTATCTTTTTAATGGTGGGTCTGCTGGTACAGACTTCTCAGTTTTTGCTTGTCTGAAATGATTTATTTCCCTCTCCCTCTTTAAGAATATTATTACTGGGGATGTCAGTTCTAGGTTGGCAGTGATTTTCTTTCAGCCCATTGAAGGTATATTCCATTGTCGCCTGGGTTCCATTGTTGCTGTTGAAAAGTCCATAATAATTTAAACTGTCGTTCCTCTAAAGGTAATCTTTTATGGTCAACTGTCTTTAAGGTTTTCCTCTTCATCTTTAGTTCTCTGTAGTTTTAAAATGATGGTTCTAGGTGTGTATTTCTTCTTATTTTTTTCTCCCTGAATTTCCTAAGGCTTCATGAATTTGGGGATTCATGGGAAAGGCATCAGCTGTCATCCATGAAATTGCTTCAACTCACTTTTCCTCCTGGGATTCCAATGTTAGATTTTTTTTCTCCATATTCTCTGTGTTTCCCATGATGTCTTCTGTATATTCCAAATTTTGCCTTTCCATGCTTCATTCCAACCTGTCTTCCAGTTCACAAATTCTCCCTTCAGGTCTGATCTGCTGTTAAACTCACCCATTGAGTTATTTCAGGTATTGTGTTTTTTAGTTCTAGAATTTCCATTTGATTCTTTTTCAGATTTGCTCTCTCACTTTTTAGAATGTTATGTACTAAGTTTTTAATATTTTTTTATTTTCTCAAGCACGGTACACGTAGCAATTTAAAGTACATATCTGATAATTACAAACTCTAGAGCCACTTAAGAGCTGTTTTGATTGTCACTCATCTTTTCTCCAGTGTGACTGGTTATCTTCAATTGTGTGATGGACATTATATTGAAAATGTTTTGTAGAAATAGTTTGAGGCCTAGGATCAGGATCTATTCCTCTAGAGAGTTTTGAGTTATTTCTATCAAGTTCCTGGGGGAATAACAAACTGGGATCATTTTAGTCCATTTTCAGGGCTTGAGATTTTTATGGGCAGACCAGATGGCTCAGAGCTGGATTGCAGTCCTTTCAAAAACTGGTTTATTTCTATCCTTGGAGATCTCTGGACATCAGCTCTTGGATGCTTAAGCTAAAAAGTGATCCCAAATGCTGAGCCCACCTCTTTAAATTTTCATCTTCTCCCAGATATTTTTCTCACTATTTTATTAACTCTTTGATACTTTCAAGATTTAAAAATATATACATTTTGTTTAACTTTTCAGTTGTTCTTAGTGGGAAGGTTGAGTACAAATTGCATGTAGGTTTTACTTATGGGCATCATTTTCTAAAGTTTTATTCACATATAAGTGAAGCATTCTTTTGTTGTGGTTGATTATTTATTGATGTTTCAGAGGCCTTGTAACCTTTCCATATTTACTAAGTACTCTGTAAAGTTCTTTGCTTTATGTACTCCAGGTTCTTAAATGCCATTTGTTTGCTAAGTTGTTTTTGTGCCTTTGGTGGATAATATCAATAGATGTTGACAGAAGGATAATCATGGCTTCTTTTGAGACCACTGTTGGCCACAGAATACAGTGTTAATTAGGCCTTGTATATGATCCAGTATAATAATTCCCGTTTGGAATTCCAGTCAGTTAACAGCTACAGAGTAGGTGCCATGTGCTACATTTCCCTGTGTATCTCATTAAATTCCTATGCACCTATTGCCCTTCAGATTTTCTGTTTTTTTTTTCGTGAGGGCGGGGCTTGGTTTCCTCTGCAGAAAACAGCATTTGATGAAGGTATTGATGATTAAAGTTGCTGCAGCCAATCTGAATTCAGTAAATATTTTATATTTTGGTATTTTTACTTACCATCCTATTATAAATTATCCAATGGTTTTAAATATTCTTTCAAAACCTGATCTTAATGGCCACAGAGCAGCGCTATTCAACAGAAACTTCTGTGAGAATGGGGATGTTTGGTACCACTGCTATCCAGTATGGTAGCCACTTGTCACATGTGGCTATTGAGCATTTGAGCAACTGAGGAGCTGAATATTTAATTTTATTTAATTTTAATACATTTAAATTTAAATACCGCATGTGGCTGATGGTTACCATTATTGGCCAGTGCAGCTAAACAATATTTACTCCACCACCACGAGAGACTTCGAAGTTATTTCCATTTTTTGCTAATATAAGCAGCATCGGAATGACTGTCTTCAGTAGAAATCCGTGGCTGTACGCCTGATCATTTTCTTTAGTTACATTTTTTAGAAGTAGGGCAAGGAACACCAACCCATTTGTGGTTTTTAATTCATATTGCAAAAACATTTTTCCAGAAAGACTGTACCAATTTATAACATTTAAACCTGTTACCAGACTAAGAATTCTAAATAAATTAAGCAGTTAAAAGTAATCAATGAACCACATGCCAAAATATGTAAGAAAATATAGGTGCACATTTAACTACTTTTGAAGCAAGGAAAGACTTTCTAAACTTAAAAGCAATGAAAGTAATTACAAAGGAAGAAGATCAATAACTTCAGCTATATAAAAATTTCAAACTTCTGTTTTAAATAAAAAGGGAACAAAAGACTGGGGAAAACTTTGCAGCAAAAAGAGGTTTATCTTTAATATATAAAGTGCTATATGAGGAGGAAAGGAGTTTATCTTTAATATGTAAAGAGCTACTCCAGATCAATGAAATTAATCCTGTATAAGAAAATGGGCAAAGGATGTGAAACAATTTACAGAGAAGAAATAAGAAGATTCAATAAGATTATGAAAAAGAGTCAATTGTACTAGTAACTAAAGAAATGCAAGTTTAAAGAAATACGATTTTCATCTTCATAATGTAAATTACTTATAATGACAGTTTCTATTGTATGCATTTGTAGAACTCAACAAAATTATAATATTTAAATGATTTCCTAATAAATATTAAGAAACACCCAAATGGTAAAATGCATGATCAGTTCTACTGCATGGTCACAAGAAGGCCATTCATCACCCAAAGGCTACAGCAGCTTGAAAGCCTCTCACATCTTCAGGAACCTGAGTCACTTCAGGATTTAACCTCAAGCCCAGTCCATTCCAGTGCACATGGGTCTTCTCCCACTTCTTATAGGAGAACTATCAATAACCTTCTTACCAAATAACCCCCAGAAAGATAAATCCGGCCCCAAATTGTGCAGACAAAATCAATGAACTGAACCAGGGACTCCTAGACTTACTTTTAATGATAACATAACTCAGGCACTTCTTAAAAATGGAGCATGAAGCATTTTCAATATGCTAAGGCAATTACATGAATTATTTAATTAATGAGTATTTAATCTTTATAACGATTTGGTTGTCATCCCCATTTTACTGATGGAGAAACTGAGGCTTTGCAAAGGTAGATTACACAGCTAGTAAATGGCAGGGCCAGGCTTCAAAGCCAGGTCTGACCCTGAAGGCCATAAATCAAACCAAGATGCTGTGAGGTCTCAGTGAAAGTAACGGGGTGATGAGACAGCATTCCCATGTGAAGTGACAGATGTGCAGATGGCAACACGGTCAATGCCTTTACATTTCAAGACTCAGTTGAGAAGGCTGCATCTAGAGGGAGGGATTTCCTTACCAAGTGCAGTGTAATGATAGATGTCACTCTGTTTGTTAGTCTACCCTCTTCCTTCATTCCTGGATAGGGAATCCCATTCCTTGCAAGGCACTGAACGTCTGGCATGCACTCTGCTGGCTTCTGAGCCGCAGTGTGGCCGCTTTCCAGGAGAACGACCCTAGAGCAGCCAAACACATGGCAGAAGCCTCCAGGCAATTTCTAAAGCCTGTGGCTGCCTTGAGTGGTTTTGAAAACCGCTGACTGTTTTAGCAGCTCTCATCTCCTTGAAGGCCACAGCCCTGAGTGAACAGCTTAGCCGGCTCTTTGTAGAGTCTGGTACACAGTATTGTGTCCCCTGGTGAAGAGGGAGATTACCCCCAAACACAGGGCTTTGGTGATATGTCAGCAGGCTTGGCCACATTAGCCATGTGTCTCGGGTCCACTCTTGTGCTGTGAAGAATCATGCATTCACTCTCGTCCTGGGTGTTCTTGGCTCCCGCATCTTTGAAGGGCCCAAGATACTTCACTGTATTTATCACCATGTTGGCCGTATAGTTGGTATTGAGTAAGTACTTAAACAACTGATCTATAAGGAATTGGAAAGGTCATTTCACCTTAAAATGTATTCTTAGTCAAGGGTCTGTCAGTACCTGGAGAGCGCCCAAAACTGTGTGCGTTTGGCATTTTCTCATTCTGGTCCTCACATCCTGGTAGGAATGTAAGCCTGGACGCCGGGACTTAACCAGCCTGGGGGCAGCTTCAGCATCTCCTGCAGCTGCTGGCTCAGGGCTCAGCTCTGTTTTCTCTCCACCTGCTCTTGCTGAAAAATATACTGAGATGGCTCTGGTGTTGGGTCAGGCAAGATTTCTGCCTCCCAGCTTGAGTTTGTGAAACTTCTTAGTGAGATGGGGATCTGAAGAGGAACAAAAACCGTGAGCGGGTTAAACCTTTTTTACTCTGTCTGGTTACCTGCTTAAGGGATTGGCACAAGCAAACATACGTGGGAACACTGAGGATAGTAGGTGTCTATTAAATACAGTCTTCTTTGACAAGGGTCTGCATGTTCTTCTCTTTCTTTGCCCTAAGCTATATAATTGGATCTGCTACTTTTGCCCTCACATTAAGGAGCTTGGATAAGAGACCCGCTTTGGCGACCAAGCAGTGGCTAATACATGAGTTAACAGATGTCTTTCATGCCATAACTTTCTGCAGACTTTTTCCCATAATCGGTGCCATTCTCTGCCAATCCTAGACTCCCATGTGGCTTTGGGAGGTTGTCTTCCTTTCTCTGTTTAATGTAGTCAACAGTTTTCGAGGGCAAAGAACAAGCGCAGTGTTGCTTATCTGTAATTGCCAAACTAAAATGAGGGGAAATGTGAGCTTGTGAATTGGAGAACTCGCATCTGAATTTCATTCGTGCTTCCTTCACTGGCTTACTTCATGCTCCAGAACCTCACTTTCTTCTTCTCTGTGCAAAATTGGGCTTCCATGTGCTATTTGGACATTCTGTGTGTAACCTTATAGACAAATGGTCTGTAAGCTCCACGGGTTTGGGAACCATCTTGGTTTTGATCATTAGAGTACACAGTCCCAGCACCTAGCATGGTACCTGGCATGTAGCAGGGTAGTGATTTTTGCTGAAAAACCCACCAGAGCATAAATTATTAAATGTAACTGGCATTTTTAAAGGTAGTAGCTACAGCCCCTGAGTGACCAGCAGGTACCCAGCACACTAAGGGTTTTCCATACATTTGTTCATTTCATCTTCCAACAATCCATTGAAATAGACATGGTTATCCCTATTTTGTAGATGAGAAGGTGAGGGACAGGAAGGTGATGTAAATGCACTGAAATATACAAAGTTATATGTAGAAAAGTTTGGAGTCAAGCCAGGTCTACCCCACCCTGAAGCTCTTCCCCATAACATTCTTCACTGTATCATGAGGGCGTAACTTCAGGCCAGCGCTCAGGCTTTCAGGCTCTACCTGTTCTTTTTCTTTTCCTGTTTTTTTTTTCTTTCTTTTTTTTAATTGAAGTATAGTTGATGTACAATGTTGTATTAGTTTCAGGTACAGCAAAGTGATTCAGATATAGATATTCTTTTTCAGATTCTTTTCCCTTATAACAGCAGTCCCCAACCTTTTTGGCACCAGGGACCGGTTTCGTGGAAGACAATTTTTTCGTGGACCAGGTGGGGCGGGTATGGTTCAGGCGGTAATGCGAGCCATGGGGAACGGCAGATGAAGCTTCCCTTGCTCGCCTGCCGGCACTCACCTCCTGCTGTGCGGCCTGGCTCTTAACAGGAGACTCCCCACCCTATAAGGCAGGGGTTGGGGACCCCCACCTTAATAGGTTATTACAAAATATTGAGTATCGTTCCCTGTGCTAGACAGTCGGTCCCTGTTGGTTGTCTATTTTATATACAATACCTATTCTTATGCCAAGTGAGGAGATCACTTGAATGCTGCCCATCTCAGGTGAGTGCACAGAGGTCACCTGCCCTGAGAGACTTCAACCAGCAGCGTGCTGTTGTGAGAAATGAATGGAGCTGCTGCTCTGATACACAGAATTAACTGTTAGTGTTTCCTTATTTAGCTTTAAGCCCACCTGGGGCGTGTGCAGGGATGCAAGCCGCTTTCCCTCTTATGATTTGGGTTGGACAGGCTGAGCATGAGGATGGAGACCACAGAGGTGCAGAGTGAGGAATCTCTGGGTACCATGAGGTCCAGTGATGTCTGCTGATACATTCCTTTTAGCCGTTCTCTTCAAGAGCATGTGGATCTGCCACAGTGAGAAAGAGAGGATGCTGGAAAGACGTTAAGATGTGGAGAGAGTACCTTTGAAGTGGTGGGGATCAAAGGAGGGCAGTCTGAGTTTCACTGAGCAGCCCGGAAGAATGCTGGACAGGGCCAGCCCGGCCCAGAAGGACCTCGGGGAGGTGACCTGGTTGGAGGAGAGAGCTCCCTGCACACGTGAAGGAGCTCAGAAAGGAGGGATGCAGGCGTACAAAGGAGATCATGTCTAAGAAATCTGGAGTCTCCAGAGGTTGGCACCGTGCACCTGTCACGCAAATACAAAATGGACAGTATAAGGTTTGGGCCCTCCTGCCTTACTTTTTCAGGCTGCAGGCCTTGTGGTGAGCCTCTGAAAGCATGACTCCAGTTAATAACACAATGTCCAGTTTCCCTTTTTCCAGTTTTCTAGGACAGGGGTCAGCAAACGTTTTCTAAAAATAACAGACCAGTGAATATCTTAAGCTTTACAGGCTGGATGGACTCTGTCGTAATGACTGAACTCTGCCGTTGTAGCGCAAAGGCAGCTGTTGCAACGTGCGAAGAAATGGGCTTGTCGTCTTCCCATAAAATTGTACTTATTCAAAAGAAGTAGCAGCCTGGATTCGGCCCCCAGGCCATGGTTGGCTGACCCCTGATCTAGAGTGACGGCTAATTGGTGTTGTCTAGGAATACTGTTTCAGTTGATGGCATTTATCCTCATCTCCTGAGCTGCCTTTGTCCAGACAGTGCCACTAACAGATGCATGTCTCAGAAATACATTGCAGAACAGAGGTCTGGGACTCAGGGCCATGAACAGAAGGCAGTGGGGGAAACTGGTGTCTTTGGGCTCAGACTCAGAATATGAGGAAATAAATGATGGGCAGAGGGCAAAATGTTTTTACCCTGGGCCACCAATGAAAACTTGAATTTTTTTGTTTCAAAAAAAAAAACAACTTGCTCTTCAACAAAGATCATATAGATAATTTTAAATAAATTGGAGGCACCCATTTAAAAAGTTTGTTGAGGCAGTTAAGATTGAGCTAAATGAGGTCATGTCTAAAAAGTTTTGAGGATCTCTGAATGAAGGTACTATGTGGCTATCGTAGGAAGGAAACATGAACAGTACAGAGCTTTGAGTACTCTTGTATTATCTGTTCAGAGTGCGGGCCTTGTGGTCAGCATCTGAAAGCATGGTCTTTGTATAACCCAAAGCCTAGCTTCCCCTTCCTGGCATCCTGACCTTGCACTTACGTCTTTCCAGTGGGGATTTCGATCAGCAGACCTTCTCTGTAAGGGGCTAGATAGGAAACTTATGCTACAAGTAACAACGAGATAAATGCTCTAAGTCAAAGAGGATTAAATGAGATAACAAATGTGGAATGATTATCAGAGTGTCAGAAAGCATTGTTATTCCTGGATTGCGTCTGCTTGGTTGGCTGATGGAATGGGGGTACAATTCCTAAGACCTGCCCAGGTCTGACATCACAGCCACCTCGTTCTCTTGCTTAGGACCCCACTCTCCCTCAGGATGGCATCTTGGCTTTGACTCCAGACTTCAGATTCTCCAAGAATGAAATACGTGTGGATTATGTGCTTTGGGAGATGTACGAGGCATGGGGATACAAAGATAAATAAGACAGAGCCTTTTCTCCCAAGAGGTCCAGAGAAGAAAAGTCATGTAGAAAATTGTATGCAAAATGCTTCCTGTGATAGAGGTACATGTAGGGTCCAGTCACGGCACGATGGAGGTGCTGATCAGTTTTTTTGAGGGGTGGAATAGGGGATAATGAATGCTTCCCAGGGGAGGGGATAGTTGAGTCTTTCAGAAGTTAATTCAGGGATGGGATGAGAAGGGAGAGGAAGAGAGAGATAATGTGCAAAAACACGGAGGCGAGAGGAAGAGTATATATAAGAAAAGCACCAGAGGAAGACAAACACTGTATGATATCACTTATACGTGGAATCTGAAAAATACAACAGACTAGTGAACATGGCAGAAAAGAAGCAGACTCACAGAGGTAGAGAACAAACTAGAGGTTACCAGTGGGGAAAGGGAAGGGGGGCGGGGCAAGATAGGGAGGGTTAGGGGAGTAAGAGGTACAAACTGTTAGGTATAAAATAAGCTAAAAGGATGTATTGTATAACACAAATATAGCCAATAATTTATAATAACTATAAATGGAGTATAACCTTTAAAAATTGTGAATCACTTTATCGTACACCTGTAGTTGATATGTTATACATCAAGTATACTTCAATTAAAAAAAAAGGAAAAGCATCCTATTTAAGTCACTTTAATGAAAGACCTTAGAATTCTGCTGGGGAAAAGAAATATAGATAATCAGGTGTTAATCAAATCCAACATGCCATGTATTCTAGGTAGTGGAAAGAATTTGGTGGAAAGGAAAGGGCTTGAGGTACTTGACAAAAGATTAATGATGGAGGTGACCTAGGAGCTAGTCCTTGAAGGTGGCAGGAAAGGACGGAGTGAATTCTTGGTTGGGGAAAAACATGAAGAAAGCTACAAGACGAGAGTGAATAAGTTATAGCCGTAAGTTTGTGGTAATATTTTGGATTAGATAACTCGAAAACCATCTGATTGGAGAGGCAGGGATATTGTCACAAGTCCTCAGGTGCACAGCTGAGCAAACAGAGGACACCGCAGATTCTCAGCATGGAAGGGGCACCAAGGGGCAGAGTGGTGACAGACACAGGGACACTGCCACTGTCCCAGCCTGCTGGAGGGTGACTCCACTTGCTCGATTTCCTTCTGTGTACGATCCTCACGTGCTGATGTGCTGTGTATACTTCTCTCATAACTGTTCCACTGTTTCTCACTGACTGTGGCTTTTTCACAGCCTCCCCACATCCTTCTGTTATATTCTTGATGTTCGCCAGGGCACATTTCTGGGTATTTAAAGCGAGTAGCCTAGGTGGACCTATGCCAGGGACACAGAAGTCATAAGAACTCATACCTAAGGGCAAGTTGGATGGGTCAAGGGATGGTCAGAGAGTCAAACACCGCAAAACTCTGTAGACTGAAACGGGTAGGGCTCTAGAATCCAAGCATGCAGTTGGGCAATATAAACTTCAGAATCTAGACCTGGCACTGGGGACCAAGAACTCAGTCCTCTTAGTCAGTAGGTGTGTCAGAACGTGGGTGAAGGACTCCATTTACAAAGATCTGTGAACTTAGGTGAACTTTTCTGGGTTAGCGTCCTCTTATCTACTTCCTGCTTGAGCAGGAAGCCATACCTGTGAATGAACACCTGGAGCCTATGACCACCTGGATAGAAGTGGTGAGGTTATATTCTTGGCCAGAGTAAGAGGGATGGCATCAGCCATGTGAGCAAATCATGATAACTACTAACCTTCCATGTGAAGAGAAGTGAAAAAGATTATCTCTTTTGAGCCTTGAGTTATTTCTACATCAAGCACGGGAAACAGATGTGCTTACTACATCATAAAGAATCAAAGAAGTGTTATTGGCAAAGAGCTTTTTAGAAAAATGTACCATGACATTATTAGGTAAATACCTGATACATTTGTCAAAGCAAAGTCAAAACATTAGGTGATAGATTGTAACGTTATCCAGAGCATTCATATGAGAGTTTGCTTCTCAAGTTAGAATAATGTTATCCAAACACAAAGACTCGTGAAATATAGTTATGTTTATATTGCAAAAGATGCTCTGATATCTAAACCTATTCAGACTTTTTTTATTTAGCCAGAATTTAGTTGTTAACAACTATTCTCTTTTAGAACCAGTCCTGAAGTAATACTGGAATTTAGATCTGAACTTTTACTAGAACAGTGCTTTTTCTTGCTATGAAGGAACAACCATTTAACATTTTTACACAGATTGGGTAATCAGAACCAGAGTTATAACATAATTTAGCACAGTATTGCATTGAAAGAGCATTTGAAATTAGAATTCAAACAGTAAATGAAATTACAATAGCTTAAAATAATGTATTTTTAAATAAGGGAGCCTTATGATTTTGCTTAATTTTGAAAATATGCTCTTCATAATAGTACAGACAATGTAGAGACCAAAGAAATAGTTTTCTCCATTTACCCCTAGGTGAAATTTCAAGTTAATATTTAGCACTTACTAAACTGTTTTAAAATATTGGAAAATATGATGACTTCTATCCCCAATTTTCCAATTATGTAAAGAAAGCTTCTGAGTTTCTGCTGTTTCTCTAAAAGGAGCACTTTGGCCAGGAGAAAAATAGTTTTAGTTTCTTTCAACAAGATTCCTCATATTGGACAGAGACACATTTTGATGGTTTATGTTTCTTTTATTACAGTTTAAAGTTTTTATTTTTAATACAAATTATATAATGTGTTCCATTTCAGGAGCTATTTACGGCAGAGAGGAGACAGGAGGGCACCAGGCTTTGTGTTATCACTGTTTTCCTTTATGGGTTTACATAACCTCTTGAACTGTGCCTATACTGTCATCAGTGGGGTAACATTTTTAATATTTCAGGTTCTTCTCTGAAACCAATCTGTTGCTAGATTCTTTGGAAAGTGTAACAATGATATAGACACAAATATATTATGGAGAAATGGTCTTTCTCACTCAATTTATTGCCTTGCTCCTAAAATTGGGATTTTTTTTAAAAAAACCCAATTACTTGGTGGGTCAGTCTCGATACAATTTCGGAAAACTTCCCTTCAGATCATTGAAAGACCTGTAGCATGTCCATGTAAGGTTGTACTGCCTTTTGCAGAATCCGTGTGAAATGCCATGGTCTTGGAATACTGCCACTGAAGCATAATTGCCACCCAGGGACTGGCGGCATCCAGCTGGCTTGTTGTGGCTGCTCTGGCCTTAGCCGTGACCTTGACTCCAGGGTGACGTGGGCTGTATGCCTGCGGAGGGCACAGAGAGAGGCCGGGATGGTGGGCATCTCCGTCCTCCTCAGTGCCGGCTTAGACAGGTGGTTTGAGGGTGCAGGAAGCACCTAATGTTGCAAACTTTGATGGGATAACAGACTTTTTTATTTCTGTCTGTCCTTCCATTGGAAGGACTCCGTTGCCAGTCGTGGGCACAGAGGGGTCCCCCTGCTGGCAATAGGAGGGACTGCAACTCACAGGAGGAGGAGCTGCACACGCTTCCCTCTGGTCCCCACCCGTGTCCCTTATCTCCACCCACCTGGGAAGGGAGAAGGCCCACCTGTGCCCAGTTCCTATTTGGTGTATTCCACTCTCCAATATTACCTCTCAGAAACTTAGGGCTGTTTGCAGGGTATGTATCTGCTGATCATGATTCTCTTTCATGGCTCAAGCAAGACTTTTAGAAGGTCTTAGATTTCTTTTGTTTTCGATGAGAAAAATCATAGATGCTTTTCTCTCGGGTTCATCCAGAAAGAGTGTGTGGACCCAGGAAAGAGAAGAGGTCCGCTCCCCGGTAAACATTTTAGAACAAGGCAAGTGATAGGACTGCTTCGGAGCACAGCAAGTCCGTTCTGCTGAAAAGCATGGCGTGGCTAGTATCTAGGACCCTTGAACTTGGATTTCCTCTATGATGTCACAACCCAGGGTCTGTGGTACAGAAGCCTTTTGTGTCAGAGTTAGTTGCTGGTGAGTGTGGTTTGGCGGGGACACAGAAGTGTCTGAGGAAAGCTGCGTCAGCGGGCACCCCGATGGAGTGGGCAGGCAGCTGGGTTTTCCATGGGCTCCACTGATGGGTCAGCCTGAGGGCGTGACTGCACGATGCTTGTCTCCTGGGGGATGTCTAAGAGTTGTTCACGACACAGTGGTCAGCACAGGGGGTGCTCACCCCCGCCCCCAAGGCTGTGCCGAGAGCCTCCAGCTGCTCAGGCTTAGTTTTGCAGGGAGGGGGAAGGAAGGGCCATCCCTTGTCTGTAGGATGGCTTAATGCAGGGCCCAGAGCCCGCAGGACAGAGCTGCCTGCAGACACTCCCTTCCCCAGGAGCAGCCCTCGTGAAGGGCAGCGTGAGAGAAGGGTGAAAAGGGGGCTGTACCTCCCGGGGCCCAGCCCTGCGCTTTTCCACAGACACCATCAGGGAAGCCTACAGAGTTCTGCTTCCTGAAGACCCACTAGAGCAGGAGGGACCATCACCAACCATGTTGAATGAATAGAGAATCTGAAACCGAGAGCTCGTCTTTATTTATTCACATGCACCTGAAAGAATTTAAATGGACAGAGATGAAAAGGCTTAGTGAATAATAAACCAAAGGTAGCACTGAAATTAACTTCTAAGACAGTTTTCAAAGGGAATACTTCTTTCCCCTCCTTTCCACCCAAGGAAAGTACCTATAAGAAGAAGGATTCCGGGCTTCCCTGGTGGCTCAGTGGTTAAGAATCCGTCTGCCAGTGCAGGGGACCCGGGTTCGAGCCCTGGTCCCGGAAGATCCCACATGCCCCCGCGCCTAGAGCCCGTGCTCCACCACAAGAGAAGCCACCACAATGAGAAGCCCGCGCACTGCAACAAAGAGTAGCCCCCGCTCGCCACAACTCGCAGCAACGAAGACGCAACACAGCCAAAAATAAAAAATACATAAGTAAATTTAGGAAGAAAAGGAAGAAGCGTTCCTCACCATGGAATAGTTTCAGGCAGGGACTCATCCCTGTTCTCTGTGATTCTATGTGGCTCAGATTAAAAGGAATCTTGTCTAAATGCTCCTTCCAGGCCAAGGTGCTTCTTTTCTATCTGAATAATAAGAAGTTTTTCCTCTATTCGTTGTATCTGTGTACCCTTTGTATCTTTCTTCAGTCCAAACACAACCTGGGATGTCATAAGGAGCCCTTCTCGTTACATGTACAGACTGGTCTTTGCAGATTGCCCTCTGGGAACCACAGGGAGTGGATCTGATCAATTGGTACCTTCAGGGTAGCTCAGGCCTGCAAAGCAGCTTGGCTTGTATATTCTCTGCCCTTCTGGGCTTTCTCTGATCTTTCTGGAATGCGCTTACCCTGTTTTCTGGGCTGTACTCTTGGAAAAAGTCTGACCAGGTTTCTGTTCATCTTCAACGTATAAACGCAGGGTGCAGAAGTATCAGCTGAAGCCCCCTCACGTTTACTCTTCTATCTGGACCCTTACCTTCCTCCTGCCTGTTCAGCCTTCTACAGAACACAGAGCTCCCCAGGCCACCCGCCATCTAAGGAGACGGTCGGAGCTCAGAAAGGGTTAACGGATGGCGGTGGCTCCAAGCACCTTCTGCCCAGGTCTTTTGGATGAGGCCTTGGAGACCAAAGGTTCTAAGGCAATTGGAAATAGAGCCACTGGGAGCCCATGGGTCTGCCTGCCCTGGTGCACATGAGGATAAGTTACAGCTGTGGCCTTACAAGGTCATAAGAAACCCGTCGTTGCTGAGCTCAGGGGAGGAGGGTGGAGAGGCTCAAAGGACTATTCCTAAAGCAGAGCATCCATCACGATGGGGAAAAAAATCATCAAAGGAGCCAGGCCAGCCCCTCTCGAGGGCTTTAGCACTCTATTTAAGGAACCTAAGGATGCCAGCAGCTAAACAAACGGCAGCCTTCTTCTAACAAGTTTCCCCAGGTCCAGCCTGCACCCTGGGGTGCTCAGCCAGCTCTGAGCCCCAGCAGCGGGAACATTTCCAAGTGCCTGCCTTAGTGTCAGGCTCCAAACTGTGTCATCTCAGGGATGGCCACCGCTTGCTGTGGTCCCATCTGTCACCTCCCAGTTGTGGACCTTCAGACTTCCCAGAGGTCTAGACTCTTGGACTGAGAATGACGCCGAGCCCGTCTTTGCTCATGCTGGGGTTGTGTTGGCTCTGAGTGGAAGGAAGGATGAGGGGTCAAGGTGAGGCATGCTTCCAGGAATTCCGTCAGCATCAGTGCTCAGGGCATTCCACCCACATCTGTTTATTGTCATGATCTGATCTATTTATTTTTGCTTTAATGCTATCCATCATTCAGCTCTTGTTTCCTGCATATCATCCTTCTCAGTGTTCCCTGTCTTAGCTTCTCAAGGATAGGGGCTGTGTCTCTCTTACTTCCTTTGTATTCACGTCATAGAATTCCCTCTCTCTCTCCTTCTTTCTGTCTCAATTACTCATTCAACAGATATTTACTGACACACTGACAGCCCACAATGCGCCAACTGTTGTATTGGGTGAGGAGGAGCAAGGGGACAGCTGTTTTGTGGAGTCTAGCGTGACAGATGGACAGTTCATTCACCATTCACTTTTTTCTGGAAAAATGTATCAAGACTCTGCCGTGTGGCCAGGCACAGCCGGGTATGACACAGGAGTGATGGAACAGAGAAAGCTCCCGCTCTCGGAGGCGTGGAGCTGAGTTCGACAGTCGAGTAAATGCACAGATATGTAATGACATGCTCTCTATCGACGCTGTGAAGGCAGAAAAGCAGGGTGCCGGGCTTGAGAGGACAGAGAAACGAGTGAGCCCAGAACTAAAGGATGCGGAGGGGCCAGCGGTCATGCAGACTGTAGGGAAGAGCATTCCAGACACAGGGAACAGCAGGTGAAGAGGTCCTGAGGTGGGAAAGGGCTTGAGGAAATAATGATAATGCAGTATGATAAATGCTGAATACATGTGTGTGCTGAGAGAGGATCTCAGAGAATGGAGCCATTAATTTTTTGTCATTTAATCTTTTCCCCCCAGTTGTATTGAGATACAGTTGATATTCAGCACTGTGTATGTTTAGGTGTACAGCATAATGGTTTCACTTATTGTGAAATGATTACCACAATAGGTTTAGTGAACATCCCTCATCTCATATAGATCAAAAATGCTTTTTTTTTCCTTGTAACTCTTCAGATTTTCTCTCATAACAGCTTTTAAATATACCACACAGCAGTGTTAACTGTAGTCGTCATGTTGTACATTACATCCCCAGGACTTACTTATCTCGTAACTGGAAGTCTGGACCTTTTGACCACCTTTATCCAATTCCCTCAGCCCCTACCTGGTGCCTCTGGTAACCACAAGTCTGATGGCTTTTTCTATGAGTTTGGGTTTTGTTCTGTTTTTAGATTCCATGTGTAAGTGATATCATATAGTATTTCTTTGTCTTTATCTGTCAGGGCCACACAGGTAGTAAGTGATGGATCCAGGGTGAACCCCAGCCCTCCTGCCCTTACAGTGAAGTGCTCTTCACCCCTGTGAAGGGTGGCAGAGGTCATGGCAATGACATGGCAATGACATTACATGGCAGTTATGTAATGAGCATCCCCTACCTCATACCTCATATGCCACGTCTCTTTCAATGTCTAGAAATAATGCTATTTAGAGAAGGCAGTGCTTGCTCACAATAGAGAGTTGATTGTTTTAGAAACTCTTGTCCAGGCTCCTGGAGCTTCTCTTTTTTCTTTTTTTTTTTTAAATTTTTATTGGTGTATAGTTGATTTACAATGTTGTGTTAGTTTTAGGTGTACAACAAAGTGAATCAGTTATACATACACATATATCTATTCTTTTTCAGATTCTTTTCCCATATAGGTTATTACAGAGTATTGAGTAGACTTCCCTGTGCTATACAGTAGGTCCTTATTAGTTATCTGTTTTATATATAGTAGTGTGTATTTGTTAATCCCAAACTCCTAATTTATCACTTCCCCCCTTTTCCCCCTTGGTAACCATAAGTTTGTTTTCTACATCTGTAACTATTTCTGTTTTGCAGGTAAGTTCATTTGTACCCTTTTTTTAGGTTCCACATATAAGCAATATCACATGGTAGTTGTCTGACTCACTTCACTCAGTAGGACAGTCTCCAGGTGCATCCATGTTACTGCAAATGGCATCACTTCATTCTTTTTTATGGCCGAGTAATATTCTATTGTATATCTGTACCGCACCTTCTTTTTCCATTCCTCTGTTGATGGACATTTAGGTTGCTTCTATGCCTTTGTTATTGTAAATTGCACTGCAGTGAACATTGGGGGGTGTGTATCTTTTCGAATTATGGTTTTCTCCAGATAATATGCCCAGGAGTGGGATTGCAGGATCACATGGTAACTCTATTTTTAGTTTTTTAGGAACCTCCGTACTGTTCTCCATAGTGCTTGTACCAATTTACATTCCTACCAACAGTGTAAGAGGGTTCCCTTTTGTCCATACCCTCTCCAGCATTTATTGTTTGTAGATTTTTTTGACGATGGCCATTCTGACTGGTGTGAGGTGATACCTTATTGTAGTTTTGATTTGCATTTCTCTAATAATTAGTGACGTTGAGAATCTTTTCATGTGCTTTTTGGTCATTTGTATGTCTTCTTTGGAAGAATGTCTATTTAGATCTTCTGCCCATTTTTTGATTGGGTTGTTTGTTTTTTGTTATAGAGCCGCATGAGCTGTTTGTATATTGTGGAGATTAATCCCTTGTTGGTTGCTTCGTTTGCAGTCCTGGAGCTTTTCTGTTTTCAGTTTCCGATGGTTTCTTTCCTCTTTCCACAAGTCACGTCTGACTTACCTGCACACCTTTCATTCGCTCAGCATCTCCGGAACTCACCTGTGTCACCTCTCTGCTTTCCTCTAGCCGTCTCTCTGACCTCCTTTGCTTCTTTTCGGGATGCCCTCCCTCGTCTCTCAAGTTACCCAGTTCCTTTGAGTCTCATCCTCAATTCCCCCTTCTCTGTGACACCTTCTCACATCACTCCAGCCTGCAGTGCTTCATTCTCTTTTAAATTCCAGTGGTATTTATTATGCGTACCCTTCATCTATAACTCATGAAGTGTCCATGCGTTCGTTCATCCTCTGAACTTCTCTCTAGCGCCTCCTATGTGTCAGGAGTTCTCCTCTGCTCTGGGTGATAAGAAGATAGATACACCTGCCTTCAGAGAGCTGACACTGGAGGAAGGGAAAGAGGCATGAAGCAGACTGTAGTCATGACGGGTAATATGCACTTTTCTATGTGAGTATGTTGAGGACAGTGCTAGCCTACAGGAGAGAAGATGTGCGCTCTCTTCAGAGGAGCTAGAAAATGTTGCAAATAGAGAATACAGCATGTTAACTGGGTTCTGAATGACGAGGGCCTTGTCAGATGAAACAAGGGCATGAGGCAGTAAGGAAGAACATTCCAGGTCTAGAGAATAGCAGTGGTGAAAGATACAGAAGCTTGATGGATTCCATCAAGCCTTGGTGGATTCCAGCAGATGTGATGGTTCATATATGAAACACCCATTCGTGTCTTATATAAAATTGTAACATATTAATGATGGTTTTTTTTCCAGCTAGGTGACAAAGTTCCTTGACATTTATCCGAGTCCCTTTACGTAGCAGGCACTTAATTTTAACCCTGGGATTGTCCCCGGTGTGCAGTTTCCAAGCCAGGGGACGCGTGGACTCATGCGCTCAGACGTGACTGTTTTTGCTTTTGTGTTTGCCTAGACCAAAGATGCCCTTTTCACGATTCTGCATGACCTCCGACCCCAGGACCGTTTCAATATCATTGGATTTTCCAACCGGGTCAAAGTGTGGAAGGACCATTTGGTGTCAGTTACTCCCAACAATATCAGAGACGGCAAAGTCTACATTCACCACATGTCACCGACCGGAGGTAAACGCGCATCCTGCTTTGCCCATTCGCCTCGACGGGATACGTGAGTAGCTAACTTTCTGCCCAGAGACGAGGGTTTGAAAGCTGACGCTAATCACAGGAAAGGAGATAACAGGGGAGAGCTTTCCCAGGAGCTTGTTTCTCCTCTTCCAGGCCCCAAACTAAGATGGTCAAGTAAGTTAGCGGGGGAGGAAATACCTGATAGGTTTTGGAGACTTTCCTGGTTTATCTCACGGATCCCAAACAATGCAGCTCTTTTTGTAAATTGTGTTTTGGGGTGGGGAATGAAAGCCAAATGGATGATTCAGTGTTTTGTGTGTTTGAGTATGAGCACCTTAGGAAGCAGCAGGTGAAGCTGCCCTCCTGAGCCGTTAGATCCCTTGGACCCCAGATGGCCTGGGCGGTGCTCTGGGTGGAAAGGGGAGGACTCTGAGGTTTTGCACACTTGGCTGGGGGGTCGTGATGAGGTAAGTACGCAGACGCGGGAAAAGGTTAGAGAGTCAGAACAGCGTGTTACCAACCGTGCTGGATGTGAGTTCCTTCAACCCTGGACACAGAGCTGACTTCTGCTGTTACATCCATCACTAGGACAGTGGATGCGTGGCAGGTGCTCAGTATTGGAGTGTTTATTGGACCTGAACCTGACCCTTTGACACCTTTCTTAAAGGCCCCTGTAGAGACACCATCTCCTGGGTGTCTCAGATAATTCTGCTTTGGATACCTGGAAACATAGAAAACACCCATTTCTGTCCATCCTCTTCCATCTGAGTTTCTCATTGCTCATATATTTGTTATTTTCCACCCAAGGCAAAGTTCTGGTTTCCCAAATGAACTTCATTTGGGACTTGATCTTGTTTGGATGGAATTTCGATTTACAGATGGGATTTCCTACCAGTCTCTACAACAACACGATCCAGTTAATGTTTTACTGGTTGATAGGAGAAATGAAAGGTTATATTTAATATTATAGTGATGATCTACAGCAGGAAGTTGACAAGATGGTCAAGTCTTTGAGGGAAGAAACTCTCCTTCATCTTTGTTTAGCCCCTGTTTCCTGTCATAGCTCCCGACCTACAGTGCATACTCAAAGAATATGCATTAAAATTATTTGAATGGTTCTGCTTGCTATGAGAATCCTTTGTGTGTGGGAGGTGGAGATAAAGCTTTAGAAAACAGTTGTGTGTATTTTGGAATCTAAACTATAGAAACCTTATTGGTTTCCTTTATTTTTTCTTGGTACTTCATCGTCCCAACCTCTGCAGGTGAACAGAAAATTAATCTACTTCTCTCAGAAAAGTGTCATTTCAGGAGATGAGCATAGATTCTGAAGCCAGACTGTCTGGATTTGAATCCAGCTCTACCAGCTATGAGTCATTTAACCTCCCTATACTTCAGTTTCCTCATCTGTAAAGTGAGGATAATAATGGACTTGTTATTAGGATGAGATGAGTTAAAATATTTAAAGTACTTAGAACAGTGGCCGCACATAGGAAGTCCTCTCTAGGTGTCAGATATGGCCATTTTACCCAAGTGATCCCTCTTGCTGGTGCACTTGGGTCCTTTGATGACCCTGGGGGAGCTCTCGGCGGAATGGTTGTGTCAGCTCCCTGGGGAGAAAGCCCCCCTGCCGTTGTTAAGCGTGCGGGAGATGCCCCAACTTAACGGACGTTCAGTACCAAGCCGTGCTGTGCTTTGGTGTCTTGTGTAAGAAAAGCTAAGTGTGTCCTTTGCCTGGGCTCTCCTGGGCTTTAAAATGCAGTGAGAGGGCTTCCCTGGTGGTGCAGTGGTTGAGAGTCCGCCTGCCGATGCAGGGGACACGGGTTCGTGCCCTGGTCCAGGAAGATCGCACGTGCCGCGGAGCGGCTGGGCCCGTGAGCCATGGCCGCTGAGCCTGCGCGTCCGGAGCCTGTGCTCCGCAACGGGAGAGGCCACAACAGTGAGAGGCCCGCGTACCGCGAAAAAAAAAAAAATGCAGTGAGAGATTTGGCATCATTGTTACGTTCTAGGTTAAAGAGAAAATAAACACCTGCATTTTGGTTCATGCCCACATATCCAGAGGCAGCGTGAAACTAGGCTGGGCATTCAGAAAGGCAAGTGAGTGAACCCAAAGAAACGTTAAATACTGTTTCAGCTGTAACTTTCCCTTACGTTCGGGCCATGTGTACATCTTAAAACGAATTATCAATGTGTTTGCACAGTCACAGTCATATGTATTTTAGCCAGAAATTCTGGAGGATGTGAAGCAGTGGGGAAAATTGTCTGGTTCACTCAAATATGGTACATTTTGCAGGGAGATAAAAATCACTCCAGTCAGGGGGATGGATTGTGGTGATGGGTACACAACTTCATAAATTTACTAAAAATCATTAATTGTGTGCTTAAAATGGGTGAAAATTTTGGGACTTCCCTGGTGGTCCAGTGGTTAAGAATCCACACTTCCTGTGCAGGGGGCATGGGATGGATCTCTGGTTGGGGAACTAAGATCCTGCATACCCGTGCAGCTTGGCAAAAAAAGAAAAAAATCCCTAGCGACCAAAATGCGTGACATTTTTGGTATGTCAATAAGGCCATTAAAAAAAAACCCAGTGGAGTCAGAAAAAGGAAGTACGTATTCACGGCTGCGGTAAGAACTGTCAGTTTTTCTTGGCGATGGTAGAACAGCAGCAGCAGAGTTGAATGAAATTCTCAGCTAATCCAGAAACCTCACATTAGCTGGCAGTTTTGACTTCCACCAGCCATCCGTCTCTCCATCCCCCAAGCAAAATACCTGTCCAGCACCTCCCACAGACACTGTCCCCTGACTTTAATCAGAGCTGCAATGACAAGCGTGTCTGAATTAGAGACGGCAGGGGTAGGAGGTGTAAACTTGAAAGCCTTCACCTGGTGGGGTCCTAACAAGCCGGGGTGATCCTGAAGGGGCAGGAAGCAGGAAAGACGACAGCAATAAAAAAAAAAAAGTGAGGGCTTTAAGCAGCACCCTCCAGCCCCAGGACGCAAGTGAGGTCACCGCGCTGGTCCCCGCATCGCCACCTCCTCATCCTGTGCCGTCCCCTTCCCTCTGGGGCGCTTGCTTTCTCTGCATCCCTGCACCCAGCACCCTCCTTCCCTTTCCAAAGTGATTCTCCAAAAAGGAGGTAGAAACCGTTCACGCTAAGGGAGTGGAGACGCCTAAGCTGAGGTGCCATCAGACACCTTCAGGACAAGGTTTTATAATTCTCTGCTGTTCCTAGTCATTTGCCAAGTTTCTAGCAGTCTTTGTGACATGGAGTCACCCCAGGAATGCAGGTGGCTGCTTTCCCCATGCGTCACTGCTGCAGGTGCCCGTTAAGGGCCCGAGAAGGTGTGTCCAGGTAAAGGAGGTGGTGAGGCTTCTCAGGTGTCCTGTTCTATGTCCTGCAGGCACGGATATTAACGGGGCCCTGCAGAGGGGCATCAGGCTTCTCAACGACTTCGTGGCCCACAACGACATCGAGGATCGCAGCGTGTCCCTGGTCATCTTCCTGACAGACGGGAAGCCCACCGCCGGGGAGACCCACACCCCGAAGATCCTCAACAACACCAGGGAGGCCGCCCGGGGCCGGGTCTGCATCTTCACCGTGGGCATCGGGGCCGATGTGGACTTCAAGCTGCTGGAGATGCTGTCCCTGGAGAACTGTGGGCTCACACGGCACGTCCACGAGGACCATGACGCCCGCGCCCAGCTCATCGGGTCCGTGGGTCTGTCTGTGTCCTCGGGGCGGGGGGCAGGCTCAGCGGGAGGCTCGGACGTGAGGACGGACCCCGAGTCTGATCATCACTTCTTTCATGGGAGACATCACCATGGGTCTTGAAACTGGGTGGATCTGGGTTCACGTTCTGGTCCTGCCTTGTGACTTGAGGCTTTAAGACTGTCTGTGCCTCGGTCTCCCCAGCTGTGAAGTGAGGATCCTGGTCAGATGATAGAATTTAAGGAGAAAACCTACGTGAAATATTGGCAGGGCGGCTTTCACAGGTTAGGTGTTCTGTTAGCTCTTATGGTCATAACTGTCTTCCTGACACTTCAGAGCACTTCCTCATCTCAAGACGCACCTCAGAGATACTGCAGGTCAGTTCCAGACCACAGCGATAAAGCAAATATTGCAGTAAAGCGAGTCCCACCGGTGGATTGCTTTAACAGTGCACGTAGAAGTTATGTTTACATCACACTGTAGTCTGCTAAGCGTGCAGTAGTGTCACGTACATGCCTTAACTGAGAAATACTTTATTGCTAAAAGATGCTAGGTCTTTGAAGTGCACTAAAACAATTTATGCCTGTATTTACTCTAATTCCACCCTGAGAGGGAGGTGGGATAGGTAGCGTCAGCTCCACCTTGCCTGCTAGTTACAATGATCGTGTTTTTATGTTGAAGCACAATGGCCAGTTGAAAGTGGTCGCTGACTGCTATGTTCTGGGGTGAAGAGGAAACCAGAATTTAAGTCTGGCAAACGGCGAGGGAGCTTGTGAGATAGCGAGTTCTCCGTCACCAGTGGTGTTCGAGCTACGGCTGCACGGGCTCCTGTCTGAGATGTTCTGCTGGGTGGAATGTTGGACTTGGTTGCTTCTAAGATCAGATCCGCCCCCCGCAAAACAGCCTGTGATTTCCTCTGGGACGTGACCTGCCTGTAGCTAGTGCAGGCCCCGATTCTCCCTCTCTGTTCCTCCTCTCCAGGTTCTACGATGAGATCAGGACCCCGCTCCTCTCGGACATCCGCGTGGATTATCCACCCGGCTTGGTAGAGCATGCCACCAGGACCCTGTTCCCCAACTACTTCAATGGCTCCGAGATCATCATCGCGGGGAAGCTGGTGGACAAGGAGATGGACCGCTTGCACGTGGAGGTCACGGCCAGCAACAGTAAGAAGTTTGTCGTACTCAAGAAGGACGTGCCTGTGGAACCCCGGAGGATGGGGAACGACGTCCCGGGGAGCCCCAGGCCCAAGGGGGGTGGCCAGGAGCACCCGAACCACCTGGAGCGTCTCTGGAGCTACCTGACCCTGAAGGAGCTGCTGAGTTCCTGGCTGCAGAGTGATGAGCAGCCCGAGAGGGAGCGGCTGAGGCAGGAGGTACAGGCTCTGGCCGTGAACCATCGCTTCCTCGCTCCGTTCACCTCCATGACGCTCAAGTCAGCACCGCGGACAGAGACCCTGGAGGACGCCTACGGCACGTCGGCGGCCACAGGGCCCGAAATGGTGATGCAGAGCCTGAGGGGCGCCCACCTGCAGCCAGGTAAGGGCACTCTCGGGATGGCCCTTCTGGCTCCTTTTCAGGCCAAGGTCGTCTGTTTTACTTTCTCGTATTATAAATCTTATAAAAAATGTTCTCTACCTGCAGCTCCTAGCCTTCAGAGAGTGGCTTAGCTTATGTTTGTGTTGTTATAAACCATGGATCTCTATAGAGAAATTTGAGAAAGTAAAGCCAGTCTATCGATAAATCATCAATATTGAGTGCCTCCCGTGAACCAGGCATTATTGGAGGCACAGGGATGAACAGACAAGTAAACAAATACTCATTTTTAAATGCCTTTCTATATTTTAAGTACTTCAATTATGTCATTTTATGCATACGCTTGATATTATTTTCCTGAGAAAACAAAATATTTTATTTTATAGAGAAAATGAAATGAAATTTTATTATATATTTTATTTACTCATAGTTTTTTAATTTTACTTATAATTTTCTAAATTAAAGTTTTTTTAAATTTTAATGATTTTGTTTAGAATTAAATAAAATAATAAAATTTTATTTTATTATAGATCTTATTATATAGGAGGAACTAAGTTCTGGATTCTCAGGAGAATCCAGAGTTTAAACAGAAATTCTTATTATCTGTCTCAGTGCCATTTGTCAGGGGGAAATTAGTAGCACCAGGAATGGGAAAAGGACAGGAAAAGTAATTCAACCAAAGCAGAGGGTTATATTCTCAGTAAAATCTGTTTATGGAAAACAGCACTTTTTTATGTGTGACATTTTTCTTAACTTCCTGTCAGGTGCACACGTCCTAAGGTGAGGGAACTGACATTAACCCTGGGCCTCATTTGATCCTCATATCCTCAACTCTGAGAATCACCTGGGCATGGTAGGGAGAGCATACGGTTAGGATCCAGACAGAGTTTCAGCTCACGGCTCCTCCTAGCCAGCTGTGTGGCTTGGGGCAGGTTTCTGAACGTCTCTGAGCTTCCATTCCCTCACCTGTAAAATGTAGATAGTAATATCTTCCCTGAAAGGTTGTTGCAAGGATTAAATGTGTAGAGGCCTTGGTATATAATAAGTGCTTACACATATGAGATACCCTTTCCCATGAGGAGGGTAGAACTAGAAATTTATTGAAAAATTCAGACCTGACGTAGGGGTGAAAAATATGTTGCCTTTTTAGAAAGAGTGGAACTCGTCTTGGCAGAACTAGTACAATATTTGTTCTCATGAAAAGGATGAAAAGTAAGTTGCATGATGTTGTTAGGTCATGCTACAAGATCCATGCCACAACCAGGGAAGATGGCTTTTTGAGTAACATCTTGATTCAGTGTCAGCAACTCAAATCTCAACAGCTTCAGGAGACAGCAAACTCAAATGACACGAGACTCAGAAGGCCAAGAACACAGATGAGGGAATAACTGACTGATCGCTCAGAAGGCTTGTTAGACATAAGATTTCCCTGAAGATGATTTTCTAGTTTTAATTTTATGATTTTTTTGAGTGTCTGTGACAATTTAAGCCTCCTCAAAGCAGCCATTCAGACTGAGATGTCGTTCCGCCTTCGTGGTCGGCCTGATTCTGTCTGTGTCTGGCTGACCAGGAACCAGTTGGAGAAGGGGGCACTTAAAAAACATTGAGGGCTTCCCTGGTGGCGCAGTGGTTGGGAGTCCGCCTGCCGATGCAGGGGACACGGATTCATGCCCCGGTCCGGGAAGATCCCACATGCCGCGGAGCAGCTGGGCCCGTGAGCCATGGCCGCTGAGCCTGCGCGTCCGGAGCCTGTGCTCCCCAACGGGAGAGGCCACAACAGTGAGAGGCCCGCGTACCGCAAAAAAACAAAACAAAACAGAACAAAAAACATTGAGATACTGTGATCTTCATTTTCTGGGGGGGCAAAAATCAGTTAAGAGGAGCATAATCTTAATATAGACAATTTGAAATAAGATATTAATTTTATTTTATTGACAGAAAGTAATTTACTTTTAGGTTATTCTTTAATTGAGTGTTTATTTTTGCCTGCTGCTTTGTGAATTGTACTTACACACATGGCTATAGACCTGGATTATCGCGTTATCTTTTTCTTTTACATTCTTGTATATTTTTGGTTGTTTTAAATTGCTATTTTGCAAATAACGTAACATTTCCCATCATAACCATTTTTCCATTCTTTCTTTTTAACTGCAGTATACTTGCTTTACAGTGTTGCATTAATTTTTGCTGTACAGAAAGTGATTCAGTTATATTCTTTTTTTGTAATATTCTTTCCCATTATGGTTTATTAGAGAATACTGAATATAGTTCTCTGTGCTATACAGTAGGGCTTTGTTGTTTATCCATTCTCTATATACAAGCTTACATCTGCTAACCTCAACCTCCCACTCCATCCCTCCCCCAACCCCCTCCCCGCTGGCAACCACCAGTCAGTTCTCTATATCGTAACCATTTTTAAGTGTGTAGTTCAGTAGTGTCAAGTATATTCCCATCGTTATGAAACAGATCTCCAGAACTTTTTCATCTTGCAAACCTGAAACTCTGTCCCCATTCAACAACTTTGCTTTCCCCCTCCCCCCATAACTATACCTTAAGAATGATAGAATATTTTCTCCTATTATATACACAGAAATCACAGACAAGAAGAATATTATCTAATTTATAGCGGAATAAAATAGTTACGCCTCGTCGTTTACACCTTCACTTTGTGTTGCGAGGCCAAGAGCCTCCTTTAAAAGAGATGTGTTTAAATTGTCACAAACGTATCTGAGAGCTGTACTTGACTCCTCTCAGCCCTCTGTACCTCTCACTTCCTCCCCTTTAATGAATAACGGTGGTGGATCTCTTCCTTCTCCTCTCCAGGACCTGCTCTCAAGAAACCATACAACCCAAGGATTAAAGTCTCCAAAACCTCAGGTAAAGGAAAGAATGTGCTGGTGTCTGATTTGAGAGTTGAAACGTTTAGGAAGCGGATGACCAGGAATTTCCCGAAGCCAGTTAGAACATCAGCTCATAGGACGAGATGTGAGGACCCATATTTATTTAGTGCAAACAGGCAGCGTGGGGCAGTTCTCAAAACCAGGATCGTCATTAAACCATCACATAAACCCCATGGGTAACACAGCCCTGAGGAGCCTGGCAGGAGCCCTGATAGAAGGGTGGATGGACAGAGCTACACATGCGTCATGATTGAGCTGGAAAGACGTTTGTTTTTAGAGATCTGAAGTATGCTTGCTTCTAGCTTCTGGTGTTACAAATATCTGTGACAATGCAAGGTTTTTAAACATTATTATTTTATTATTTTCATGATCCTTGGCTTTAGAAGGGAAGACCAGATAACAATACCCTAAAATTTCCCTTGGCCATATTCCTGGGATTATAATAAAAATCTGGATGGAATAAGGACACAAGGGCTGGGTTTTATTCTTCAAATGTACACATCTGCCTTTGTAAGTCTTTCTTATTGCCTTGCTGCCGACGTGCTGGGCGTCCAGGTTCACATAGCCCAGGACAACCTGGAGGTTAGCTCTGGGGAGAGGAAACACGTGGTCTCCAGTGGGTAGCGTGTTGTTCCTTTGAACACACATGCTTTATGGAATGCAGGAAAACTTTGCTCTTGGATACGGCATGGAGTAATGACTTCCAGACCTCTCCTCTCTTTTTTGGAGCAGGCAGCATCTTTCCTTATAAAGGGATTTGGAAGATTTGAGTAGAAATAATATGGTATGAGCACAAGGAACTCTCAGAGAACTGTCACGTAGTTATATTCGTACCCACAGAGTGCCAAAAATATGGACTTTTATCTTTAACGGGTGTTATTTTTTTCACCTACAAAAGACCAGTACCTTGTATTTCTTTATTAAGTTGCCATTCACTGGGTGCTTGAGGCACTTTACAGTGAGTTGAACCAGATTCTTCCAAAGGCCCTTCTGAGTCACGCTGGGGACAGAGAGGGTGTTTCAGCAGTTCCACCAAGAACATTAATTGGCTTGTAGCTTGAAAACACTTGAACTCCTGGCGCATACCCACCACCATATACGAATGCGTATACATACATGTACACGTAAAGTAGAGAGGAATTCAGGAACACATTGTGTTTGGTGTACAAATTAGAAACTAACGCTCCAATCTCGCGAGAAAAGAGAATTGACATAGACTCTTGGGAAATATTTCGTCTGTACCGTAAGAGGCAAGACTATTCATCTTTAGCAGAGGCAAAAATGAGGAGAGTGGGTAAGGGACAGGGGCCAGCGAAACTCTGTGGTCTTATCCGCGGACACAAATTTGAGAGTAGTAAAGGCGGTAGGACCCAGAGGAGGGATTGCCACTGTCATCGCTGGCTGCACCACCTGACCTCCCGTTGACTCTGTGTCCTTTACTTCTCACCAGCCCTAAACTGGGCTTGGTCATTACTACTCACGCAAGGGCTGTGTCCATCTGGCGCCGTGAATGACTCAAGGGCCAAGGCACTCTGGTCACAGGACAGGAAGTTCTCATCCCCATCTCTTCACTGGGGAGGGCAAAGGGGGAAGAAAGTGATTAGCGGAAGCCACACAGGGAATTGAAGAATGTGAGCTCAGTAGTCATGGGGAGTGTAGGGTGATGCCCCGCTTCCCTCTAAAGTTCGGTTGTCTATGTTTGACTGCAGTGTGGTGACAGGAGCATCATATTTGAATTTAGGGGACCTGCATTCAAATATTTACTTTCCACCTTCCTCGCGCAGACACAGAGGATCCGTTGTTGACAGGGTTAAGTCAATAACTCATGAGAAAATAGAAGAAGAGTGCTTACACAGAGAAGGTGCCCAATAAATGTCTTTTCTTTCTTTTTCTCTTCCGTTCTCATCCTGTTCTGGAAGCGGATGGAGACCCCCATTTTGTTGTGGATTTCCCCTTGAGCAACCTCACGGTCTGTTTCAACATCGATGGACAGCCTGGGCACATCCTGAGGCTGGTCTCTGATCATGCGGACTCTGGTGAGTTCTGCCTAGAAAGTGAAAGAACTTGAGTTTTGGGAGTGAAAAAAGAAAACCCTAATCTTCGCATTCTACCCCCCTGCTTAGTGGTGTCCCAGGGTCTCCAAATCAGGAGCAGTGGAAACTGATGGGTAAGAAAATACCGTGTCAGGGCCACACAAGAGTTTGGGGAACTATAACCAGACACTGGAACGAAAGCAGACAAACATGTCAACCCCCTTTTTTAGAATTTTTATTTATTTACTTATCTTTTTTTCACTTTTAAATTTTTATTGGCATATAGTTGATTTACGATGTTGTGTTGGTTTCAGGTGTACAGCAAAGTGAATCAGTTATGCATATACATCTATCCACTCTTTATTTAGACTCTTCCCATATAGGTCATTACAGAGTATTGAGTAGAATTCCCTGTGCTATACAGCAAGTTCTTATTAGTTATCTATTTTATATATAGTAGTGTGTATATGTCAACCCCCTTTTTATGATATTTTCACCCAAACCTACATCAGCTTCTCCTACCCAGGACGTTGGTCAAAAATCACTCATACCTTCATGCATTCATTCCTTCCTTCCTTCATTCAGTGGGCACTGAGTAGTCCCTACGTGTGAGCAGAAGTTCTTGGTTCTAGAGGTACAAGAGAGGAAGGAAATTCGGATGAGAAGCCCTCTCGTAAAAGTGGGAGTAGTTTTTCTAACCACTGCTCTCTTCCCCCCCGCCTTCAAGGCGTGACAGTGAACGGAGAGCTGATCGGGGCCCCCGCTCCCCCAAACGGCCACAAGAAACAGCGCACTTACTTCCGCACCATCACCATCCTCGTCAACAAGCCCGAGAGGTCCTACCTAGAGATCACGCCCACCAGAGTCATCGTGGATGGTGGGGACAGGCTGGTCCTCCCCTGCAACCAGAGCGCGGCCGTGGGGAGCCAGGGGCTGGAGGTGTCGGTGTCCGCCAATGCCAAGGTCACCATCGCCATCCAGGGCAACGTGGCCTTCGTCATCCTCCTCCACCTCTACAAAAAGCCAGCCCCCTACCAGCGAAACCACCTGGGCTTCTACGTCGCCAACGGCCAAGGCCTTTCTGGCAACTGCCATGGCCTGTTAGGTAGGTGGCTGCTCTCCACGCTGGCTCACAGCACAGAATTCAGTTTCCCAAAACGAAGCTGATGCTGCCCGTATCTTTACTTGGTTGAGAGTTTCCACAGGAGTGTGGTCTTTATAAAGCTCATGAAAAGTCTTTCTTTTTCTTTTTTCTTTTCTTTTTGGGCACATGGCCAATTTTTCTTTTTGCTTTTTTTAAATACAATTTTTAAAGGTTACACTCCATATACAGTTACTACAAAATACTGGCCATATTCCCCGTGTTGTACAGCACATCCTTGAACCAGTCTTACACCAATAGTTTGTGCCTCCCACTCCCTCACCCCTCTCTTGCCCCTTCCCCCTTCCCCCTGGTAACCACTAGTTTGTTCTCTATGTCTGTGACTCTGCTTTTTTTTGTTGTTGTTATATTCACTAGTTTGTTGTATTTTTTAAATTCCACATATATAAGTGATATCATACGGTATTTGTCTTTCTCTGGACGTATTTCACTTAGCATAATGCCCTCCAAGTCCATCCGTGTTGCTGCAAATGGCAAAATTCCATTCTTTTTCATGGCTGAGTAATATTCCACTGTGTACCGCATCTTCTTTATCCACTCGTCAGTTGATGGACACTTAGGTTGCTTCTGTATCTTGGCAACTGTAAACAATGCTGCTGTGAACGTTGGGGTGCACATATCTTTTCGAATTAGTGTGAAAAGTATACTTCTTGCTTCCTGACACTTTTCTAGAATAGGAATGGGCTTATAAAGTAATTCGCACAGGCCTTTGGGGAAGGGGAGCAAAGAAATGAGGAGTCCTTCTCTCCAGGTCTGGTTCTTTACTCTCAGGGAGAGGATGCAGACACATCCCATGGCCCAGCACCAGGTGGGAGATGCATGGCCCCTCCCGGGCGGCACCCCCACGGCTGGGAGCCTAGGGCAGCCCACTCTGCCTGGCTTTGCTCCACGTGCAATTTCATGTGGGCGCTTTTCCCACAAGTAAAGAGGGAGCCACTGCCAGGGCTCAGTTTAGAAAGCAGGATTCCCTGGCACTCGAGAGGGACGCGTCTCTATGCAGCTTGCCTGGGAGGCTCCTCTCCCAGACGCAGACTGCTGTCCCTTCGGCCTTGGCAGTGCCCTCACTCGACCTGGTGGATTCTGACCCTGCTTTCCACACCCTCCGTCCAGTGCACACCCACTAAGTGCACACATGGAAGGGGTCCTCCAGAGGGAGGAGAGCGGGGAAGACCGGACCCTTCTTCCCTCGTTATTTGCCCCCATCTCATCCTCACATCTCAGTAGGAGACTGGGCATCTCTTTTTGTGGTTTGGGCATCTTTCCCGTGGTAGCTTCCAGAAGTGGAGGCCACTACCAATACACTCAGGTCTCTCCTCCCCACACCCTCCCTGGACACTGGAAAAGGTGGTGCAGCTCTGGGAGACTCCAGCCGAGGACCACAGTCACTGCTCTGATGTTATGCATCCCCTTCCTCTGGGTCACACCCGTGCATTTGCTGGCCATCGGTGCCTGAACTGAAGTTAGATTTTGTTCAACCACGTTGCTCACACTTGACCTAGACCTGATGTCTCTTTTGTCCTCTCAGGTCAGTTCCTGAACCAGGAGGCCAGACTCACCGGGCTCGGCAAGAGCCCTGCCCATCCTTCCGTCCCTGAGACAGGTGAGAGGTCTGAGGCCGTCCTCGAGGTAAAAGGACACCAGGTCCCAGTGGTGTGGAAGCAGAGGAAAATCTACAACGGGGAAGAGCAGGTGGACTGCTGGTTTGCCCGGAACAACGCCGCCAACCTGATTGACGGGGAGTATAAAGACTACCTGGCGGCCCATCCTTTTGACTCCGAGACCACCTTTGGCCCAGGCACATCCCGGGGACTCTGACGCCAGCAGCCGTAAGGCAAGAGCGTGTGACAGGGAAACGTCTTCGGGGACCCCGTGGTGTGGTTCTTGTCGCTTGGCAGGTAGCCGCCGCCCAGGACTCACCCCTGGTGGCGGGGAGGTCTAACCTCTGCTTGAGGAAAGGGTGGGGTCAGGACGTTGAAGCAAGAATGGGATTTCCTGCTCTTCCCCTCCCCCTCCCCCATCTCCAGTAGAGAACAGTGGTGGCACCAAAGGGACCAGTCACAGTTAAAAGCAAGTCTCTATCTTATACCAGCTGGCTTGTCCATCTCACTGCCTACCACAAGGTGACTCTGATGAAGGAAGGTGGCCATCAGGTCTGTTTTCTCTGTGGAAATGGCCAGGCTTGGGCACTCTGCTTTTTGCCTTATACTAATGCATAGGCATCTCTCCTCCTAGCCCGCTGTGTTCTCTGGATGTGCGGCCAACCTCTGCCTCAGGGGAACCTCTCCTTGGGCCCAGGCCACGAGTCATGAAATAGCATGTAGATTTGATCACTGTAAACCATTCGGTCTTTTCTTAGGAGAGGATTTTCTTCTACTGTGATGTCTTGCCCTTGAAAATTTGTTTTCGTTTTTTAAAAATTGACTCAAAATAGAGACTCTGCATCCCAGATACCGGTATTTTTCTAACAGGCTTTGTAAATCACTTAACTTTGCTGTTGGAGATTCTCCTATTTATTCCAGAAAGCTGAGCGCTTCTAATAAACAGGGAAGCCCACGTGGGTGTATTTCACTGGCCTGTCTCAGTGCTGGAGCGTCGGCCAGCCGCGTGATGAATCTTTCACTCGGCTCTTCAGCCTTGGTCCTGATTCCGACCTGATTTGCTCTCGGTCCCCCAGGAGGTGATAAATTAGGCTCTTGCAGAACTGGGATGGGGAGGTATTGGCAGCACAGAGCCGACCTACAGGAACCAAACTGCACGTTCCCAGCAGGAAGTGCGGACATGCTCACAGATCTAAGGAGCCCTCCCACATCCCAGACATGCGAGGCCAGGAAGTCAGCGTGAGCAAGAGGCTTTGGACAAATCTGATTCCATCGGGGGGAGGGGGTTAAAATCAGGGGTCAGGGTGGTGTCAAAAGTCAATGACTGTCACTCCTCATTGTGGAACCTGTGAAGCCCGTCACATTATCAAGGGGAAGGAAGGTTGATGATGGTCTTGAGACCTCCTCTCTCCCCCTCCTTCCCGGCTTTTTGCTGGACCACGGAGGGTCAGTAAGCCTGACCCTCACTGCGGTCAGGACGCAGATGGACACGGGGGGCACTGGAGCCGAACAGCAGGGAAAGGAAGGTTTGGATCAGAGACATGGAATATTTTGACGTGAGACCGAATGAAATAAAAGCTTTTGTGCCGGCTTCATGGAACGTTTCTTCCAGTAGGGAGTGACTCTAGAACTTTCATGCCATGTGGAAGCAGACAGCGCTAGGAGAGAAATCAGAGCTAAGAAAATTGTTTACCACCTTTGCCCTTGCCTTCCCATTTTCGAATGGGAAACATTTGAGCAGCAAAATGACATCCACATGTTTTTGTGGACCAAGTGGCTGCAGGAGTTCGAGTTAGTGCCTGGGCCGTCGGCGGTGGGGGTAGGGGGGTGGGACCGGTTGTGTCTCAGAGTCTCCGTCTCTCTCCACCTTGGGAACCCACCAGACCAAGGCCGGCAGCTGTGTTATTTTTGACTCAACTCAGCTGCCTGTTTTCATGCCAGCAGTGTGAATGCATAGGCCCAGGCTGCTGACAGCTGCTTCCATATTTCAGAGGGAAAGGAGGAGCCGGAGCTGGGCTGGCCAGGACCTGGGCAGGCTCTGTGGGGACTTTCCTGTTACATAGACCTCGGGCCCAACTGGGCAGAAATCCCTGCAGCCACGATGCCGGCCCATTGTGTTAGCGCCTGGAGCCGGGATCTGTGTTCCAGGTGTGGCCTCAAAGCTGCAGACAGGGCTTCCCTGGTGGCGCAGTGGTGGAGAGTCCGCCTGCCGATGCAGGGGACACGGGTTCGTGCCCCGGTCCGGGAAGATCCCACATGCCGCGGAGCAGCTAGGCCCGTGAGCCATGACCGCTGAGCCTGCACGTCCGGAGCCTGTGCTCCGCGGCGGGAGAGGCCACAACAGTGAGAAGCCCACGTACCACACACACACAAAAAAGCTGCAGACAGGAGGCTGTTACTACAGGACCAGATATTCCAGCGAGGTGACCGTCCCTTACTCTCCTATTCAGAAAAAAAAAATGCACATTTTTAAAAGTATTAGGGATGAGCTTTTATTTTAGTGTTTTTACTTTAGACTCATCCCACTTTTCTTTCTCCTCCTTTTCAATTGTACATCTTTTTTTTTTTTTTTTTTTTTTGCAAAAGGTATGTATCAGGGCATTTTCTGTTTTAGCCAGAGACTGTGAGATCTGTGGGCTCCAAACTCCACCCCAAGGTCATACTTCAGGGTTTTCTTTTAAGTTGATTGAAAAATGTCATATTTTCTATTGGCCATGCGTGTTGTGAATAGCAAGGTCTTTTCAAGTAAATGCAGCGGCAAGAAGGGATTCTCTTCTCAGGTGGGAAAACGGAGTCAGAGTGCAGTTGGGTGACTTCCCCCACATCATATAAAAGACTTAGAGCAGGGCCAGACTGAGCCTCCAGAGCTCACTGGTTAGCTTTGACACGATGTCACCGTATGGACAGTCGTTTATTTTCCTTGAGCATTTATAAATAAGGCGGGGTCGGGGTTACGAAACGAGCAGTTGAATGAGGTTGAGAAGTATGTTGCAATTAGAGGGGATAAACCTCAAGTTACATCATCGCTAATGTTAATGGGTCCTAACAAGTTGACCAGCTGGGCTCTTCAGCAGGTCTCCACCCCTCGGACCCTAATCCACTCCCTCATCCGAAAAAGAGAGGCATCTCAATGGGTCGTCTTTAGGGGTCTCCTAATGTAAAGTTTCACATTCCCCAAGTAAAATGGGCTGAACGTTCTCTACCCACTCATGCTAGGCGCTTTATCTTCTTCCGTTTGCCTTTTCAGTGGTTTATTAGTTCAGGATGGAGGGAGTGGGTGTTGGGAGAATAACCCATCCTGACCCTCCCTCACAGCCGGGCAGTGTGATGCAGGGCTCTGGGAATGGGAGAGAGCACCTCTGTTTCTGTGTGACATAACATTAGGTCTTTAATTGAATCATGTGTCCTCACAGGTGAATTAGGGACAGGATTCCTTTCTTTAAATGTATGTGTTGGCTGAGCTGAATGCTATGGACAGAATGTTTGTGTCCCCCCGAATTCATATGCTGAAAGCCCAAATTAAACTCCCAAGGTGATGGCATTAGGAGGGGGGGCTTTTGGGAGGTAATTCGGTCATGAGGGTGGAGTCCTTGTGATGGGATTAGTGCCCTTATAAGAGACCTGAGAGAGATGATTTTTCTGTTCTCCACCCTGTAAACATGAGAAGAATGCCTTCTAAAATCAGGAAGTGGGTTCTCATTAGACACCAAGTCATCTGGCACCTTGATCTTGAATTTCCCAGCCTCCAGAACTGTGAGAAATCAATGTTTGTTGTGTAAGCCACACAGTCTGTGGTATTCTTGATATAGTAGCCTGAGCTGACTAAGACGCTGAATCATTCAAGATACGAATTCCTTTTCTTTTCTTCAAGCTACCCAGAATGTATACAAACAATGTTGTTATTTAATCTGGACTCTTGGAACCATTCACACATGTTCCAACTAAAATAAACAGCAAATAAAAGAACACAGCTAAGCAAATACTTAGAACTGTGACTTTAAATATTTATCTTAGTCAGTTTAAAATAATAAGTAGGGCACAACATAGTTCACCTTCAACAGACATTTTCCTTCAACAAAAATTTGTAAGAGAATGACATGTAAAAACAAACAATACACTGGTATATTTGTTTTGAGGGCAAACGGCTAGAGAGAATAAAACTTGTTGATTCTAACTGCACTGCTTGTTTGTAGGGATTTCTGAATTCCATAGAAATATATGTAAATGGAGCAAGTGAGTAATATTGGAAGAATCATGTTAAAACAACACATTACTGGGAACCTGCTGTATGGCTCAGGGAACTCTACTCAGTGCTCTGTGGTAACCTAAATGGGAAGGAAATCCAAAAAAAAGAGGGGATATATGTATACGTATAGCTGATTCACTTTGCTGTACGGTAGAAACTAACACATTGTAAAGCACCTATATGCCAATAAAAATTAATTGAAAAAAAAATTAAGTGACAGAGCCAGCAATAAAGCTAAAAAAAAAACAAAACCCCAACACATTACTGTGTGGAACAGCCAATGTACAGCATCCATTTCTGACCTTTTATAAAACTGTCAAATTTGTAGAGAAGTGCCTTAAGCCTCAGTCCCTTATTTTCTGGGGACTCGGGCATCCCAAAGCTTCTCTCACCTTCTTCTTGGGTCACTTGTTTCCCCACACTGACCATCACCTGGCTCGGTACTTCTTCCATTGGCACAGGGCATTTCTCTTGATTGTCATTCTGGCATCTCTCTCTCCAGTTCCTGTGGTCAGGCCAGATCTTGCTTAGATGTTAGATCCTGAATTAGAACCAAAGCAGACCTGGAGCAGGAGTGAGAGAGACATCACTGGGAGGTTGTGTTAAAGAGAAAACTAGCCAACTCCTTATCTCAAGGGCATGAAGTCCACCTCTTCAGGCTTTGGCTTCTTCGTCTCTAATAAAGGGACTGGACGAGGTCATGTGCTCAGATCCCATGATCTTTATCTTCTGCCTGCACATGAAGATACGTCCTGAACGTCCTAAGTAATAAATGCAAAATGATTCAGTCAGTGACTCCAGTCTATTCTGAGATCCAGTGTTCCAGGCTCGGGGATTCAGAGGAAAACAAAGCTCCTGCCTCCATGGAGTCCACAGTTTAGAGCAGGAGATATGCAAAGATTGGAACAGAGTGTGAGAAATCCTGCAAGAGAACTCTGCAGAGGCCCAGCTGAAGGGAGGAAGGAGGTGGGGAAAACATTCCAAAGATGGAGAGTACTCAGCTGCAAGGAAGAAGTGCATATACAGAGGGACCCACGTGAAATATTTCTTCTGTAAGGTTAAGCAGCTGGGAACAGCTTAGGAACTGAAGCCATCGTCTTACTCCATTCAGTTTCAATCAGTTTTGATCTGTGCCCTGTAGATTCGGGGGTTACTGTGAACCCACAGTGGATGACACTCAGTGAATCTGCAGGTTCCTGTCTCCCTGGACCCTTGCCTGGGTCTGTCTCCAGCCCCGCATCCATCACTCTTGTCCCCAGGTACGGAGAATGCATCGGGGAAGTCACAGAGTGCCACAATGGGTCCATTCAACCAGCAGGGCTCCTGCTGGCATTTAGCAAAACTGAAATCTGTTTTCCTTGAAGTGCATTGGCCTCCATGGCTCCTGCCTTCTGCTTCAGCTTTCTAGACCACCTCACTCCTCAGCTTTCCCCAGCAATTCGCCTCCTCTTGTGCCGAGAAAGCTGCAGAAGGAGCTCCCTCGCTTACTCTGTCTCATAGCATCTTTGTCCTGCTGCCTTCGGGGTATAACGGTCCACCTTCTTCCAGGCTCTATCCTTCTCACTCCATCTGGGCAGTTGCCTCAAGGACTTCTCTTCTTTCTAGAATCTCCAAACTCTTACTCCCCAGAGGTTCTTCCCTCTTGGTTTTGGATACCCTTCCAGACGAGATTGGGCGTGTTCAGGGTGGTACGTCCATAGACTCGGACACCCTTCCAGAAGTCTCCTCCAGGCTGAAGCGCTCATCCCTGGCCAGGCCCCTGGGGCTTCCATCTTCTCTTTTATTTCAGTGTCAGGCTCGTGCTAGTGGTCGGTGTTTGAACCCTCACTTTTTTTACCTCCTAGTCAGTTGCTTAAGTCATCAGATTCATCTTCTGTCTTTACCACGTTCATCAAACTGTGTCTCAGACGTCACATTACCATTTCTGACATCCTGTTCCAGCGATGGGTGTCTCCAGCCCCTACTACATGATACTTTTGGCCTCTTCCTCTTTTTTGAAATGTTGGATCCCTTTGCTTCTCTTATGAGATTAGAAATTTTTTTTCCTAGTCTCCTTTCCTGCATGTCTTTCCTCTGACCAACCTGTGGACATCCCCCAAGGTCATACTGGTCCTTTTTTTAAATTTTTTTTTTGGCCATGCCGTGTGGCTTGCAGGATCTCAGTTCCCCAACCAGGGATAGAACCCGTGCCCCCCTGCAGTGGAAGCGCAGACCTAACCACGGGACCGCCAGGGAAGCCCCCATACTGGTCCTTTATACTCTCCACTCCCTCCACCTCATGGTCTCACCCACTTCACGGTCTCAGCATCTGGCTCTGCGTGGACTTGAGGACACTTCCCTTCCGTTATTCTGGCATCACCTCAAACTCAGGAATAAAAGCAAACTTTCCATCTTCAAAGTCTCTGTATTTATATTAGAGGGATTTGGGATCTGGGAGGAAAGGAAGAAGTTCTAGCACAATCTTTTAAAATTTTTATTGTTGCGTATAAACGTGGAAATTGCGTGTGTGTGTGTGTTGGGTACATTTCCTAGGCCAACTCAAAATTAATTTTTATTGACACAGAGTTCTTCCTGAAAATTCTCTGTTAATCATATTATTTTCTCAAAACAACAGCTGTGTTTGTGTAAGAGAAGGGCTGATGTCCTGACTGCTCACTGGGAATTTCTGGTTATATAAGAAGAAAATCACAGGTCCTAAGTTTATCGATGTGTCAATTAAATCACTTCATTGTACTACAAGTATGAAATGCAGTGTAAATACATTTTAGTGTGCTTTTTTTTTTTTTTTCTTTTTTTCGCGGTACGCGAGCCTCTCACTGTTGTGGCCTCTCCCGTTGCGGAGCACAGGCTCCGGACGCGCAGGCTCAGCGGCCATGGCTCACGGGCCCAGCCGCTCCGCGCCATGTGGGATCCTCCCGGACCGGGGCACGAACCCGTGTCCCCTGCATCGGCAGGCGGACTCTCACCCACTGCGCCACCAGGGAAGCCCTAGTGTTCTTTTTTGAAATGAATAAATTTTATTTGAAATGTATAGAGGCAATGTAGAAAATACAATACTGTAGATACTTGAGCGTGAATGAAAGTCTGTATGGGAGACCTGCACTGTTGTTCCATCTGGGACATTTCCTACTGGAAGTCTGTTCAATCACCAGGCTCTTTCCTCCATGAAAGTAACATAAGCTCTCTAAGTGTTACAGAATGTTACAAAAGAAATAGACCTTTCCTGGGGAATGCAGAAACAGTATGTCTGAAGGCTCAGCTCCAACATAAAGTGTATTTGCTTTTGAAGAAGGCTAGAGTCCAGGAGTATTCTAGAAACTAAAAGTTCTCCTGTCTAACTTGGAGGCAACTACATATCCTTTTGATCTCTTCATCGGCCTGGTAAACTAAATAACACTTTGAGACCTTGTGATGAAAACATAGGATAAAACTTTGTATACGATTGAAGGACAGGAACATTTTGAATTGTTCAGTGCAAATTTCCCAGAAGAGAAAATGCTTCAAAACAAGTACATTCACTTATTCATTCATTCGACTAATAGCGAGTGGGTGTGAACCACCGTGGAGGGGATAGAGGGGCCTCCCTAGCCCATCCTGGAGATACTGTTGTGTGTAATTACTTATAAACAGAGACAGCAGTGTGCCCTTAAAAAGTTCAGAAAAAAAACGTGGGTGGGAAGGGGGTTAAAAAGGAAGAGGCTGCTTTCAGCCTGGGTGGAAGAGGTACTGGTATTTGATCTGGGTCCCACAGAATGGGTAAGGATAGGGGAGAAAAAGTCTAGGAGTATTTTATATAATAACTTATTTATTTGTAATAAAAACACTATAAAGGAAGGGAAAATAAATTGTATAGAAGAACTAAAATTTCAGGGAGGTGGAATGACCAGCCCTCATCACAGAGCTGACATCTGGCTTAGCCTGGATGCAGGGACTCTGCTCTTCTCATGACCCTGGCATGCTTTGGACAAAATAGAAGCAGCTTCCACAGTGATGGCCATGATTGCTGGACACTGGATCCAGGATCCCACCTGTGTGTATCAGCTGAGCATCACAGGGCAAAGAAGTAAGGCTGGGGAAGGGGGCTCTCTTGCGTGTCCCTGAATGTTGGACTGCTTTTTTTTTAACATCTTTATTGGAGTATAACTGCTTTACAATGGTGTGTTAGTTTCTGCTTTATAACAAAGTGAATCAGTTATACATATACATACGTTCCCATATCTCTTCCCTCTTGCGTCTCCCTCCCACCCTCCCTATCCCACCCCTCTAGGTGGTCACAAAGCACTGAGCTGATCTCCCTGTGCTATGCAGCTGCTTCCCACTAGCTATGTATTTTACGTTTGGTAGTGTATCTATGTGTTGGGCTGCTTTTTGCCACTGGTCTGGGCTCGAAGTGGGCAGGGAATTCTGTGGGCTGGAGACACAGGACTGCGGCAAGTTCATCTTTCTCCCTCTTCCTTAGAAACGACATCCTAGGAAACATCTCCCAGTCGGTAGCTTCCTAAAACAAATCACCCTCCGTGCAAAGGACACAGAAACACATCTGGGGAGCTGGGGCGAGGAAAGCCCGCTGGGGAAGGGGGTCCCAACCCCCCACCCGGTTAAATACACAGAAATGGAGAGAGACAGAACTCACGTGCACATCTGGTGGCTTTTAAACGTCACTTGTGTTCCTTGGGAGAGGCACAGGCAATGCAGCTCTTGATGTGATTTTTTTTTTTTTTTTTTTTTTTTTTTTTTTTGCGGTACGCGGGCCTCTCACTGTTGTGGCCTCTCCCGTTGCGGAGCACAGGCTCCGGATGCGCAGGCTCAGCGGCCATGGCTCACGGGCCCAGCCGCTCCACGGCATGTGGGATCTTCCCGGACCGGGGCACGAACCCGTGTCCCCTGCATCAGCAGGCGGACTCTCAACCACTGCGCCACCAGGGAAGGCCTCTTGATGTAATTAATGAGCCTCTGGCCGCACCTGGCAGAGAGAGACAGGCTGAGGAGGTGGAGGCGCCAGCAACTTTCCTTTTTCTCTATCAGACACTCAGCGCCGTGCTAGGGCGATGTGCCCTAGTTTCCACGGAGGCGATGAGCAGGCTTGGCGGGGTGGAAGAAAGCAAAGAGTCGACACAGACCAAGATCAGGGTCCACAGGCCAAGGAGACTTAGTTCCCAGAGGCTGGAAAACAGGAGGATGGGAGGTGCTGGGAGGGCTCCCACTGCCCGAAGGTAAAATAACTTGAAAACCAAGTCTCCTGGGTCCCTGCCAACCTCGTGCGCACATCCTTTTGTCACCGCAGATCACGTGAGCCACGCAAAATTGAAGGACGACCTGCCCATATTTAGAGCCGGTGACAGATTCTGAGGTTCTACTGAGGTCCTGCTGGCACAGCCCGGGCTTCTGCACCCATGCAGCGTGGGTGCACTTTCCGTCCCCGGCTCCCTCTTTCTTCCCTGCCGTTTGTCTGGGGTACCCTCACCCCAGCGCCTGAGACCCACAGGGGAGTTTAGGTCCTATCTCCTCTGATCTGCTTGCTCGTGTTTCCGCTCCAGGCACCGCAGTCTTGTTTGGAGGAAGAGCGAATGCGGGAGGGGCCGGGAGAAGTAAGGATGTAACTTCCCGATCATTAGGGAGCCGAAAGGGAGCTTGACATTCACAACATCTGGTTTTTTTCTTTTGTTTTACTTTTATGAATTTATTTCATAAACTCACATAAATTCACAAAGCAACATGTACAGGATGTTACTTGCCACTTTCTAGTAATAATAAAAACAAACACATAGACACTACGAAATGGCCTAAATGATTAAAATGTACACACTACTATATATAAAACAGATAACCAACAAGGACCTACCGTATAGCACAGGGAACTCTACTCAATATCTTGTAATAACCTATCATGAAAGAGAAAGTAAAAAAAGAATATATATTTATATATGTATATATATAACTGAATCACTTTGCTGTACACCTGAAACTAATACAACATTGTAAACTATTTCAATAAATTTTTTTAAAATAATTATAGTGAAATGAATCAACTTGAAAAAAAAAAGATATGGCCTAAATGGTCATCAGAAGACAGTCATTAAGGGCACATTAATACCACGGTTTATAGCTATTAAAGCTAGCTATGTATTATACAACGTGGAATACAGAAGGCTGTGTAACATGCATGAAATTAAAAACCAAGCTTCAGAAGAGCATGTACAGAATGACCCTCTGCTAGACCACAACCCCTTTATGTTTAACATCTTTGGAGTCACAGGCACTTCTGAGCACCTGACAAAATAGGACGTCTAAAATATAAAATCTCTCTCTCTCTCTTAAAAAAAAAAAAAGCTAGCTCTCAGGTTAATTCCTTACTAAAGCTCTCCAAAGCAGAAGCGGTCTTGCTGCCGTATTCAGGTGGCAAACCGCAGTCAAGCCTGAGTACCTTGTGCTATGACTTCAGCCTGCTTCACCCAGGATGGGTCCTTAAGTGACCCTCATTACCCTCGTCTGCTCCCAACTGACTGTCCCTTTAAGGGAGCAGAGCCTCATTCTAGGCACAATACTTAGAATTGTTGTCGTTGTTTTCTCCCAACAGCTCTTCAATTCCTTTCCTCTGCAGGACTTTCACATTTAGACTAAAGCAGTTCCCAAGCCCTCCCCGCAAGTTCAGGAGAGGCAAGCCCATTCTTTCTGGCTTCTGGGGTCACGGTGGAAGCTGAGACCTAGTGACCTGCCGATGACCACACAGTCTGGGCAGCCGGGACTGCGCTATCACCCCTGGCAGAAGCCAGCGCCTGGGCGCCCCTCTGCCTGGGCAGCTAGGGTTTCCACTGAATGGGCGGCGGGAAAGGGGAGAAGAGCCGGGCGGCTTCAGCCGAGCATGGGGTCCCAACACGGGCGGTCCCTGCTGGGGAAGAATGGGTCTTATTATGTGTGGAGGGGGCGGAGAGGTGTCAAGTGGAGAAAATGGTTGAAATCCAAGTGTCGGGGATGCTGGCAGCCCGGCGCCTGCTGTTAGACTGTCAGATGAACCCTGATAAACCCCGAGGCACTTTCCCCTCACCCAGCCTGTTCCCCTCCAGGCCCGGAAACTTTAGCATCACGTGGAGAGCGAAGGGTCGGGGAGGGGTGGGGGAGATAGTCTGCTGGGAACCCAGGGAGGGGGCTTTCTGCATCACCAGGGGGTCAGCGAGAGGCTGACTGTGCTCAGGTCAGGCTGACAACACTGGTCCGCTGACATAATGGGGTCTGCAGGGGAAGGTGCATGGTCAGAGGGGCCCTGCTGCTGGGCCCCATGCAGGGGCGAGGGGGAGAGGGAGGGGGGCAGCAGGAGGGTTCGAGTCCAGGAGGGCTGCCGTTAAACCGCAGTGGTGGTGACCAGAGGCTGGGGACGGAGGACAGTGAGAAGCCCGCCTAAAAAACACGCCGTGGGGCTTCCCTGGTGGCGCAGTGGTTGAGAGTCCGCCTGCCGATGCAGGGGACACGGGTTCGTGTCCCGGTCCGGGAAGATCCCATATGCCATGGAGCGGCTGGGCCCGTGAGCCATGGCCGCTGAGCCTGCGCGTCCGGAGCCTGTGCTCCGCAACGGGAGGCCACAGCAGTGAGAGGCCCGCGTACCGCAAAGAAAACAAAAACAAACAATAAAACACGCCGTGGCGCCTGGAGATTGGGGTGTCCTCCCTGCTGGGTGGAACCCAAACTTGTGTGCACAGCAATGTGAATGTACCTAATGCCACTGAGTTATACATTTGAAAAGTGGTCAAACATTGAAATACCATGTGATCCAGCAATTGCATTTCTGGGTATACATCTGAAGGACATGAAATTATGATTTCAAAGAGATATCTGCAGCCCCCCACCCCCCCGTGTTCATATTATTCACAAAAGCCAAGAGCCAAGGTATGGAAAGACCCTACATGTTTGTCTGTGCAGGAATGGATAAAGAAAATGTGGTACACACACACACACACACACACACACACACACACACACACACAGGAATACTAGTCAGCCTTGAACAAGGAGGAAATCTTGTATTTGCAACAACGTGGATGAACCTGGAGGGCATTATGCTGAGTGGAATAAGCCAGACAAAGAAAGACCCAAAAAAAGATTTCGTAGAAACAGAAAGTAGAAAAGTGGTTGCCAGGGCCTGGGGTGGCGGGCGCGCCAGGGGAGTATAGGGAAGGGTTGATATAGCGGTACAAACTTTCAGCTATAAGATGAATAAAGTCTGAGGGTCTCATGTATAACATGGTGCCTATAGCTGATAACACTATATCATATAATTGAAATTTGCTGAGAGAGTGTTTAAAAAATGGTCAAAACGGGAGTAGAACAGATATTTGTACTTTGAAGCATTATTTACAATAAACAAGAGACGCAAGCAACCCAAGTGTCCATCAGTGGATGACTGGATGAGCAAAATGTGGTCCATCCATATAGCAGAATAAGATTCAGCCTTTAAAAAGGGCATCCTGACACAGGCTACAACATGGATGAACCTGGAGGGCATTATGCTCAGTGAAATAAACCAGCCACAAAAAGACAAATACTGTTTGAGTCCACTTATACGAGCTATGGAAAATAGTCAAAATCATAGAAAGAGGAAGTAGCATGGTGGTTACCGGGGGGTGGGGGAGGGGGAGGGGGGGAGGGGGGATTGCTGTTTAATGGATACAGTTTCCCATTTGCCAGAGGAAAATGTTAGGACTTCACAACAATGTGAATGTACTGGGTGCCATGGAATTGTACACTTAAAAGAGATTAAGATGGTAAATTTCACGGTACTTTAAAAAATAGACTAGTTTTAGAGCCATTTTACGTTCACAGCAAAGTAAAGAGAAGGTACCCAGATGTCCCACAGACTCGCTGCCCCCCACGCCGCCGCCGCCTTGCCCATACATGAGCATCTTCCGCCGGAGGGGGATGTTTGTTACAATCGATGAACCCTCACGGACAAATCACTGTCACCCAAAGTGCTATATGGGTTTTGCCACAGTAAAAAAAAAAGTGGGGGAGAAAAGTGAGTGCAACATTGATAGAAAAGCCCGACGAAATGCTTAATGAGAGGAAATTATAGACAAAACTTTTAGGAACATGGATGCAAAACTCTTCAATGTTGGCTAAGAGAATCTAACTACGTTAAAAAAATAACATACAAAATATGGTTAAAGTGGTAGATTTTATGTTCTATGTACTTTACCACAATTTTTTTAAAACCCCCCGAGTCCTTTACTTTCCAACTGGAAGAACAAAACCCTCAGGGGCTCCAAAGTGAAGTGGGAAGACCAGCTGGGCATCAAGGCGAAGCCCATGACCATGGGAAATCCCAGGCAGGCACCAGGATGTTCTGGCTCCCAGTCAGCGGCACAGCTGGGTGACAGTGGGGCAGGGCCCAGAGGTTCACACGCTCCTAGGATGTCTGTGACTCATGGTTTAGCTTGGCCGATTGGCGGTGAACATCTGCGGGTGAGAGGGGACCCCAGGTCCCTCAAAGCGGGGGCCTTGATCCTCAAGAAGAGGGCTGTGTACCGACAAAAAGATTCTTGAGAGGCAGGAGGCAAAGAGAAAAAGTACAAATGGAATACAGAGCCAGAAATATATATTTTTTAATTTTCAAAAGAAATACCTAGCTTCTCTGTAGGATGGGTTAGGGTAACTCCTCTCTCTTCTCTTTTCTTTTCCTCCTCATCATTCTCCTCCTCCCCCCTTGCACCTCCTTCTTCTCCTCCTCTTATTCTCCATATGAATCCTTTACATCTGCTCCCATGTTCTTTCATAAGTCACCCAAGTGTTTATACATAAGCCATACAGCATATATATAAATTAGATATGTATATACGTATATTTAATTTCCGACCTGAAGGCGTGCTGGGATTGACACACTTGGGTGATCACGTGACTGATCACATGATCGGCTTCTTTGACCCAAGGCAGACACTGTGTCCGTCACCTCCCTTTCCCATCTACACACCCAAGACACTTGACCTCTCTCATGGCAAGAAGCTAAACCTGGAAGACAAAAACCATTTAAAATGACTAGTATTTGTCATAATTCAAAATCATCAAAATGGACCACCGTTCAGACCATTGCTTCAACAAGTTTACATCATTTTTTTCAAAGAAAGAGGAAGGTACTTGGTTGGTGTGGTTCTGTGAGTTGAGTAGTAGATACTCCAAAATTACTTCTACAATTATTGCAAATATAGTCAGCTTTCTCATCTATTATTTTAAGCTACCAACTGTTGAGAAGGACTTTGCTTTGTAGTTGGCAAGAGATAATGTGTGCGAGAGTGCTTTGTTCTTTCACTAGAAGACATTGCATTAGCCTCCTCGTTGGAAGAACTTTGAAAGGAACATTCCATGAAGCACGCTCTCCAAGGGGAGGGGGTGCGGCGGGGGGGAGAGAGAGAGAGAGAGAGAGAGAGAGAGAAAGAGAGATTTGAGAGAACACAGTGCAAAATGCCCCTCTGTGCTCCCACTGGGAGTCGGGCTGAAAGCCCTCTATTTTCAATGGCCAACAAAGCACAATTGTTATCTGATTGCAAATAATACACATTCACTGTTAAAAAAGAACACCTTGGAAAATGAGAAGACCACAAAGAATCAATTTCTTTTTGATTTTAAAAATCTTTTTGGGGTCCTTTTGGGGGGAAAATGTTTTCAAAAGAGACCTATTTCCAGGAGATTATCTACAAGGAATAAAACACCTCTTCTGACAGTTTAGGTAAGCCATGCCAGTAAGCAGCAGGAACATGTATTCTCTGAAGTGAGATTCAGGATATTCAGCCAAAATTGAGAAAAACATTGGTTCCCCATAGTCCTGTATTATTAGATTTTCTGCTTGTGACGAAGGCAGAAGGACCCCTGTCCCTCTCCAATGAATGTCTATCTGACCCTCAAGAAAGACAAGTGACAAGTGGAGAACATTCAGTGAGCAGTAAAGGATCTGGTCCTCCCTGGGCTGTGACTGACCACGTGGCCTTGGAAAGGTCCACGAACGCCTCTAAAGCATCAGTTTCCTCCCGTGTACAATGCGGAAGATCTTAGTGACTGCCTCCCAGTGGTTGAGAAGAATCAAGGGGCTGATGCATGGAGAGAATCTGGGGCTGTATCTGGCATATACTAAGTATTCAAAAATGATAGTTATGTATCCAATAAATAGCCAAGCCACTGAATTTCTCTACTAAGCAACCTGCCTTGAATCGTCACGCATGCCTCTAGGTAATTAGGATACCAGTTCCGAGCTAGCCTTTCTGAATACGACAACAAAGACTTGGGTTTATCCAAGGAGTGGCCAGCTCGCTCCCAAGTGATCTTTTTCTGTTTACTTGGCATCTGATGCTATGAGTCTGCCTGGTGCCATGAGACTCGCGGGATTTGGGGGAAGGTGCCAATCGTGGGGGTGGAGGAAACCTCATCTTGTTTCTATCTCTCTGCTCTGCTGGGAGTGAAAAGTGTGTGATTCCCTGGACTATACTCCAGAGAGAGAGTTCGAAGGTGCCTCTCCAAGGATGGGAATGAATACTGCACCCCTGCCCTGAATTCTGTGGCAGACACTTTATCCCCACACATTGTTCCAAAGGCTACTGCTGCTGGCGGGAAGAAACAAGATGCAGCGATAGGACTGAGCTGACCCTTTGTCCACTAATCTGCGAGGCTGAAACCAATCCGGTCTGACACGTACTGTAATTGACAGGAGTGGAATGGATAGGACCCCTGCCACCTGCGCCGTTGGGGCCGCCTGATCGCACTCTTTCTGTTGTATAAATGCCACGACACTGAACCCCTGTCTTGGTTTTGTTCTTAAAATTGGAGTTTTAGTGCCTCCATGGACCCCTACTTATTTCTCATACACAGCGCCAAGACGTCCTTTGTTGTATGGTGTCTTTGTCAGCTCTGGCCACCATAACAGAATACCACAGACTGGGTGGCTTCAACAATAGATATTTATTCTCACAGCTGTGGAGGCTGCAAGTCCAAGATCCAGGTGCCAGCCAATGTGGTCCCTGGTGAGGACCCACTTCCTGGCTTGCAGATGGCCCCCCTTCTTGCTGTGTCTTCATATGGAGGAGAGAAAAGGCGATCTTCCTGATGCCTCCCCTTATAAGGACACTAATCCTATTAAATCAGGGTTCCACCCTTATGACCTCACTTAACCTTAATTCCTTCTTTACTTCAAATACAGTCACATTGGAGGTGAGGGCTTCAACATATAAATTCTGTGCGGACACAATTCAGTCTATAGCGTGTGGTTATAACTCAATCTCTACATTCCTAGATCCATGTCATTCATGGAACTGGTGAGCTGACAGCATTCTAGGAAACTACCCATGGGAAGAAAGCCTTCGGGGAGGAATAAGGAGGCTTGTCCCTCATTCCCTGTCTTGTCCACCAAAGCTAGAAAACCTTTAGGCAGCTCCTGTGTACAGGGTCCACTAGGTTTCCTTAACCTTGGATGGAGACCACTAATATGGCAATAAATGTTTTAAGAGCCCTACAAGTTAGTATCACTATTAAGGTCTGACCCCATTAGTTAAGAGGGGAGGAAGGTACATTCTGCAGCGATCGGAGCTCTAAGCATGCCTCGGCCAAGAACAGCTTTTTGCTCACAGGAAATGGTCATCACGGTGACCTGGCTTCTCTCACAGAGACATGAACACAGTTCGGGCAGCTTCCACACACTTGGGGCCAACTCGTGCTTCTCCCCATTGTCAGGAAACGTGAAGGAAAATTATCATTAAGCATATAGTTCACAATTATATATGGCAAAGGAAGGAATGATGCTTTGGGGACAGTGAATTGAAATCGAGTAGAGGCAACTCTCAGTTTTTCATGGCAATGGAAATCACAGAGATAAGTCATGAAATCTACAAAATCCTCCCAGGCTCAAGGGAACTCTACTGAGGTTTCTTTTCTGCCCTAATATGTGTTTGGTCAAAACTGCTTCAAAATGCATAAAATGGACTGGTTTATGTTCCCCTGGAGGACCAGAGAAATGGCTCAAATGTGAGTGGCAGGTTGAATCCCTATAATTAGTGCTTGAATAGCCAAGAGGTGGCCAGATCTAATCGTCATCCTGGCTCCAAACCTCACAGCTCCCTTGAACACCAACCCACAAAACACCAACCCACAAAACAAAAAATTCTTACCATGGTCCAGCCTAGGAAGAGTAGAACGAGGTTGGTGGCCACCGTCACAAACACCATGGTCAGCAAGTTCAGGACGGACTGCCCAGCCCAGGCCGTGGCCTGGGGAGAGTCACCTGGTAGGATAGGATGAACCCAGTGGTAACCAATGACTAATACCCACCCTGGGGGCACCCACGGGATCACATCAGGCCAACCAGGGAAATTTTTGGTGAATTCAAAGCTTAACTTCTAACTGAGACATCTCTACTTCCGGGCCTTGGAACTTTAATGACCAGCGCCACCTGGTGTCCAGAGCCGATATTCCTCTTTTATAGTCAGCAAAACATACATAGTGAAGCAGGGAAAAATACTTGTCCCCTGGCCCAGAAAGTCAGGGGGCCTAAGCAGGGTGACACTGTGTTCTATTGTCCTAAATGTGCTGGTTTGATTGTGATTACTTTCCATTTCCCAAGGTACTGGAATCCTCTATCAGGGTGACAACGCGGTAACTACTTTCTCCCCATTGCTACCGCTGGTCCTCCAGAATCTGATTCAGGTGACTTCCTAGTAGACCCTACAGCTCTCCACGCACCTCTCTGTTTTCTGTGGAACTAAACAACCCCCCCCCCAGGACAGTGATTCTTGTCCTCATGGCTGATACATGGGAGGCAAATAATACACATGGAACGGACGAGAGAACATAGAGGGATTGAGAGTAGGGCTGATTTTAACTCTGATCTTTTTTTTTTTTTTCAAAACTATGTTTCTTGCATAGTGGAGAGAAGCAAGAGCCTGCTTGCTCTTGCTTTTTTGTCTCCTTTCTTTCCATCTGCCTCCAATTTCCCTCTACATCACCTTCCAACCTGGTCTGCACATAATCATGCATGGATTCTATCATCATTTCCCAAATAAAGGGACACATGCCAACATTCTTTTAGGTTTTATACATAAAAAACAATTATATGGTATCGAAGCGTGAGAAAGTTATTCCCCGTCCAATTGTCTTTCCATCTTTCTGATTCTGACAAGGAAAAAGACAAGGTCCCAGATCATGTTACTACTCCTTTAACACCTCTCAGATATCCTTGTTAGCAAAGAAATATCCTTGTTAGCAAAGGCAACCATCACAGGCAAAACCGTCAGCAGGCAACAATATCCATCTATAACTGAAAAGTTTTACTTCCAAACCAGCAAGACTAATGTGTTTTCAGTACCGATTTTAGTGTTCTTTGCAAAGTAAACTTACAAAGTTTACCAAGTCAGCTTAAGGTAAAATATTAAGTAAATCATTGTAAAGGCAGTACCACTTTATGGCAAGAAAAACAGGAAGGTGCTATATGGTATGGGAATGACTTAAGTTGGGGAAAACTTGGACAACCAGACATCTTTTCCTTCTTCTCGCTGCCTTTCTGCACATCTGCACCTGGCGTGCCTTTCCAGGACTTGCTTGGCCATTTCAGAAAAGGTTAGGAAACCGGTGAAAGGTCTGGCCAGAGGTGGGCATCACTCAGATGGATGCTTCTCCTATCAACACATTGTTTCTGCACTGCATCCTTGCATCGACAAGGCCGGCCTGCGGACCACAGTGAAAAATTCAACCCCTCTTTAGTTTTCCCTGGGGCTCCCACTTTACAGCGATACTCATGAGCCAGGCTCAGCTTTGTAGAATCTCATTCATCAGAATCACTTGAAGGCTAACAAGCCGGCCCCTCTGCCGGGGCCACATGTGGGCAGATCGGATGTCTGGTGGCTGCCGATGCCAGCAAGATTGACAAAGAAACATGTGATGACTAAAGGTCTCAGGAAAGGACCAGGGGTTTCCATTATCCTAGGCTTTCTGGGTAATGCAATCTGAAAATCAATTCTCATTAAAAACAAGTGATACTAAGACCTCTGACAGGTTACATCTTAAGTGATAATTAAAAGCATATTTCCTGACGCTTAGCTGCTATGAAATGCATCCCTATTTATGCCACAGAGGGGGTCTCAGGCTAAGACCCTGTGGACAGTCATTCGCTCCCCCAGGAAACCTCATAGTTCCTGGAGTGTCATTCATTATTTTAATCTGATTTTCTTTACTTAAGTGAAATAGAACCTGGCATTGGCATTCTCTCTCCAATTCCACCAACAGTCCTTAAAAAGCAATTAACATCGTCATAAACCAAGGAAGGAAGATGTATTTTGCACAAATACAGTCTTTAGTGCAACGTGTGGATGGACTTCATGAATCATCAAAAGCACCCCGCTAAGTTTTGTAAACCTTCCTCAATTAATGCCAGGAGACATGGTGGCTGAGACGTTAAACTCTATTTGAGGTGTCACAGTGGAGATCTCAATGTCGGGGGCCCAGAAGTGAGCGGTAGGGCTGACAGGGAGGCTCAGGCTTTCAGAAAAGTATGAGAATATTCACGACAGCCGATAATAGTAACTGATTTGCCCTTTTGGATATCAAGATGTCGAATTTTATCTCAAAAACTATTGGCAAACATGAAAATGTTCAGGATCTCTTTCTCCTGAGATTTGCAGATTATCAAAATATCTCATTAAGGCACAGGAATGAGCCACCAGGTCAAAAGAACAAAAATGTGTCCGTTATATGTTGTTTTACCTTCCCAGGGCCGCCATAACGAAGTACTACAAACTGGGTGGCTTAAAACAGCAGAAATCTATTGTCTCACATTTTCTGGAGTCTGGAGTCTGGAGTCTGAGATCAAGGTGTCAGAGGCCATGCTCTCTCTGAAAGCCGCAGGGGAGCATCCTTCCTCACCTCTTCCAGCCTCTGGCAGCCCAGGTTTCCTTGGTCTGTGGCAACATTACTCCAGTCTCTGCTTCTGTCTTCTCACTGTGTTTCCATCTTTTCACCTTCTCCTAAGGACACCCGATATACTGGATTAAGAGGCCCGCCCTATTCCAATATGACCTCATCTTTCGTTTTTTTTTAGACAAAGTTTGTTTTGCTAGTTACAGCAAAATTAATACATATTTCCTACTAAATATTTAAGAAGCATGGAAATCCATAAAAGCACTTGAACTTTTTTTTTTTTAAATTTACTTATTTTATTTATTTTTGGCTGCGTTGGGTCTTCGTTGCTGCGCTCGGGCTTTCTCTAGCTGCGGCGAGAGGGGGCTACTCTTCGTTGCGGTGTGCGGGTTTCTCATTGCGGTGGCTTCTCTTGTTGCGGAGCACGGGCTCTAGGCGCGCGGGCTTCAGTAGCTGTGGAGCACGGGCTCAGTAGTTGCAGCATGTGGGCTCAGTAGTTGTGGCTCGCGGGCTCTAGAGCACAGGCTCAGGAGTTTCTGTGCACGAGCTTAGTTGCTCTGCGGCATGTGAGATCTTCCCAGACCAGGGCTCAAACCCGTGTCCCCTTCACTGGGAGGCGGATTCTTAACCACTGCCCCACCAGGGAAGTCCCAGCACTTGAACTTTTGTGTTCTTCTTTTTACTTATGTTGGGAGCTGGCTGAGGGGCGGTGGGAGTGATCCAGGTCATTTGGAATCCTAGTCCCGAGGCCACGGAGGCAGAACATGCCTGGAAAGGAAGCTGTATTTGTCTTCAAGGTGTTCGTGTGTTTGTTTTTGTTTTGTTTTTATGTTTTGGCTGCACTGCATGGCATGTGGGATGTTAGTTCCCCGACTAGGGATCGAACCCGCGGCCCCTGCATTGGAAGCACAGAGTCTTGACCACTGGACCACCAGGGAAGTCCCCAAAGGTGTTTCTGTCAGACGCTCGTGAGTCCTGGAGGGTCCAGGGTGGAAAGAGGCCTCCTCCTGCTCTGACTCTGCTGTCACAGCTGCCATAACATCTCTTTCCACAGCTACAGGTCCCAAAGACTGTATTTGCTTCCTAGGGTTGCTGTAACAAAGTACCGTAAATGCTTGACTTGAAACAACAGAAATTTAATGTCTCACAGTTCTGGACGCTAAAAGTCTGAAACCAAGGGGCAATATGACCTCCTCTTAACTAATTACTTCTTCAAGGACCCTATTTCCATAGAAGGTCACATTCTGAGGGACTGGAAGTTAGGACCACAACCTCTATTTTTGGGAGACACCGTTCCACCCATAAGACACGTGGAAAGAGAGATTAGTCCCTAAATGATGTTTGGATAACTGGCGAACCTTTAGGGGAAAAACGAATTCCTTAATTTCTTACCCACTCCTTACACTAAAAGGCCAAAGGGATCTAAGTTTTAAATGTGAAAAGTCATTAGCACAAACACTTCTGTGCAGGCATGGTTTGAAGAGCTTTACACGTAACAAAACTGAATCCTCACAGCAACTCTGCTATTGTCTCTGTTTTACAGCAACAGAAACTGAAGCACAGACAAGTTAATTAATTTGCCGGAGGTCACACAGCTGGTAAGCACTGGAGCTGGTTCCAGAGTCCAGCTGGTTCCTGGAAGCTTGGTTCCAGAGTCTGTGCTCTTGACCAATTTTATATGATTTTGGGGGGGGGGGGCGCTGTGTTGGGTCTTCATTGCTGCGCGCAGGCTTTCTCTAGTTGTGGCGAGCCGGGGCTACTCTTCGTTGCGGTGCGCGGGCTTCTCAGCGGTGGTTTCTCTTGTTGTGGAGCACGGGCTCTAGGCATGCGGGCTTCAGTAGTTGTGGCTCGTGGGCTCTAGAGCGCAGGCTCAGTAGTTGTGGCGCATGGGCTTAGTTGCTCTGTGGCATGTGGGATCTTCCTGGACCAGGGCTCGAACCCGTGTCCTCTGCATTGGCAGGTGATTCTTAACCACTGTGCCACCAGAGAAGTCCCAATTTTACATGATTACTACAGTCTTGGAAGAGGGCAGTTCTAAAGTCCATTTCTTTAATGGTCGTATGTAGTGTTTAAAATTTTGTGATAGGGACTTCCCTGGCAGTCCAGTTAAGACCCTGTGCTTCCAATGCAGGGGGCACGGGTTGGGTCCCTGGTCAGGGAACTAAGATTCCACATGCCTTGTGGCTAAAATAAAATAAAATAAAATTTTGTAATAGATATGCATCACTTTAAAATTAATGGGAAAAGGGTTTTATCTTTCTCCTTTTCTTCTTTTCCTGCCCACATGCCCCTGCCCCTGCCCCTGCCCCTGCCAGGGCCGGATAGATGGTTAATCTGTTGGAGATTTGCAACTAAAGGAACCCAGAAGCTTCTAGGATGGAGTGTTTGCTGTAGAACTGCTCTCTTATATCTGGAATTCTCTGTCTTCCTTGGTGCCGAAACTGTTTCTGACTCGGCCAAATACAGATTTCTTTCACAGTTCTGAAGATGGCTGTGTGGGCTTTTCTAACCTTTCTTCTCCAGCATTAACCACTTACGGATCACCTGGAGAACTTGCTGAGCTGTAGCTCCTGGTGTTGGGAGGGGGATGAACCTGAGATCCTCCGTTTTCCAGCAGCCCCCAAGGGAGGCCTAGGCCATGTCCTTGGACCACACTGTGAGTTGTGAGGTCCAAACCTCTCCCTTCTCCATCAGCCCTACCTCCCATTTCTATTTCCCTCTGAAAATCGGGACTGCAGAACTTGAACTTGAAAAAGCAAAAAGGACCAAGGCTAAATCCTCTCCTAAGACTCTGTCTTCCCAACAAGCTCCTCTTGGGAGATGCCTGGGGAGAAAGAAAAATGAGAAAGGGAGTACAGAGCGTTCCTATTCAGCTTGTGGAAATGTGGGCCCGAGAAATAAAGCCCTCCGACACTTCCACATGGGAGACACCACTCAAAGCGAATTCGCCAAAAGCTGGGCTTCTGCCCATAGAAGCCAGATGGCCAAAAAATGACATGTCACCACACTGATAGTTTGGGTGCTTTGTCTGTTCATTCCCTTGGTCATTTTACTGGTTATTTGCTAAGTGGGGGTCCCTGTACCAGACACGCGTTTACTTTGTTATTAACAATAGAGAAATAATGTGGGGTCTTGAGCACAAAGTGTGTTAAATAAAGCATCTTATCCCTGTGCAAAACCAGCCATCACTGCCTCTTAGCAGATGAAGGAAACTCGCACATGATTTCCTGACGGTCACCTAAGCAAGGCAGCAGAGTCAGAGCCAGCACACAGCTCCAGGCTCTACTTTCTGCCAGTGCTTCGTAGCAGGGAAAGGAAGGGTACCAGCTTTTACGGATCCCCTGTACGCTGGGCAGTATGTCAGGCCCTTTATATAGGGGACATCATCAGAGCAGATAAGTGGCCAGAGTCAAGCTACTAACCCAATCTACTACTGTCAAAAGCAAACCGAAACCACAGTGAGGTATCACCTCATACATGTTAGGGTGGCTATTATCAAAACAACAACTGCAGCGAAAGACAGCAAGTATTGGTGAGGTTACGGAGAATTTGGCACCCTGGCACACTGTTAGTGGGAATGCAATGTAATGCAGTCTTTATGGAAAACGGTATGGAGGTTCCTCCAAAAATTGGAACTAGAACTACCGTATGACTCAGAATTCCAATTCTGGATGCATATCCACAGGAATTAAATTCCAGATCTCGGAGAGAGATAACACTCTCCTATGTTCACTGCAGCATCGTTCCAATAGCCAAGACATGGGAGTAACCTAAGTGTCCACTGATGAATGAATGAATAAAGAAAGTGTGATGTACACATACAACGGACTATTACTCAGCCTTCAATAAAGGAAATAAAGTCCTGTAACTGTGACAATACGGATGAACCTTGAGAACGTTATTCTAAGTGAAATGAGCCAGTCACAGAAGGACAAATACTGCATGATCCCACTTCTATGAGGAAATTAAAACAATGCTCCCTTCGGCAGCACATACACTAAAGCTGGAACGGTACAGAGAAGATTAGCATGGCCCCTGTGCAAGGATGACATGCAAATTCATGAAGCCTATTCCATATTTATAAAAAGCCCCTGTGCAAGGATGACATGCAAATTCATGAAGACTATTCCATATTTATAAAAAATAAACAGAAGCAGATTGTAGAATGGCTGTAGCCAACGGGTACACAAGACGAATAACTGCTAAGGCTGTGCTGTGCAACACTGTACACCGTTAACAATACGGTATTGTGCACGAAAAATCTGTTGAGGGTAGATCCCATGTTGCGTGTTCTTACAAAAAAAAAAGGATGTTTCTAGGAATGTGAGTTGTATGCATGAACCAGGACAGTGAGATTTCAGTGAAATCATGTGTTTACCACACTGCCATGCATAAAATATCCAATGTAAAGACACACGTAGAGGGACTTCCCTGGTGGCGCAGTGGCTAAGAATCCGCCTGCCAATGCAGGGGACATGGGTTCGAGCCCTGGACCGGGAAGATCCCACGTGCCACGGAGCAACTAAGCCCGTGCGCCACAACTCCTGAGCCTGCTCTCTGGAGCCCACGAGCCGCAACTACTGAGCCCTCATGTCACAACTACTGAAGCCTGTGCGCCTAAAGAAGCCACCGCAACGAGAAGCCCGTGCAGCACAACAAAGAGTAGACTCCACTCGCTGAAACTAGAGAAAGCCCGTGTGCAGCAACGAAGACCCAACGCAGCCAAAAATAAGAAGAGTCAGGTGCTGTGGGGGAAAAAATCATCTATATGGTCGCCAAAAAATTCCTGGTAAGTCAGGGGATTTGCAAATGGTACCATTGCCTAGGAGTTGATACTGAAAGCATTAAGCTATTTGACTTACACTATGTAAACAGATATTTACCCCGTGCTTATTACGTAAATACAAACGTGTTTTGGTCCTCAAGGAACTTACCCTCTAATTGGGAAGATAAGAAAAGCAGATATATAATTATTTCCTATTTTTCCAGCTGGGGGAGTTTGGACAAAAATATTCAAATTTCCTCTCCATTGTGGTAACTAGGATGGATGATGCAGTCAACCAGGACTGAGGGAGGAATGGTGAGATGGGGCCAACTTGGGGAAAAGGTCCCCCTGGCACGCTGAGAAGGGGATGCCTGCCCGTGACAGCGGCCTGACCGTCTTCATAGACGTCCCTTGCAGAGTCACCAGTAGGAGGACACCTCTCGGCCCAATTCAAGTTGTTTTTCTGATTCTGAGTAAACGCAGTTAGTGGCTTTTGTTCCCTGGATACTTGCTACTCCAATAAAATTGCTTATTTAAGTACGGTCTGAGCCCAATGTAGACTCCAACCCACACTCACCACGCTCCGTTTATGACAGGAGGGAATCCCTCCTCTCAGTGACATACACAAGCCCCAGATGGAGGGTGTTTTGCCACCTCCCGGAAACAAAAAGCTCTCCTTAAAATCAAGTTTAAATTACATTCCCGAATTCCTTTTTATTCTTTTGTAGAAAAGGCTAAAATCTTGAAGCTGCAGAAGTTCATCATTGCATGTCCCCCTGGTCATTAGCTCACTGCCCCCCCTCACTTTTTGTTTTCTCACTCTGCTCTCTGCAGCTACCCGGATCTCACGGACATGCAAACCCCTGCAGCTGAAACACTCAGCTCGCCCTGCAAAGGAAAGGAAAGCAGAGACAGTGTGTTCATTTAATACCTTCCAAGCAACTCCGTGTCTTCCTCCGGGATCACCCCCTTTCGCTCTTGAGCCTGCGCTTATGTACATGCCTGGCTCGAGCCGCAGTTAAACTTTCACACACAAAAATCAGAATAGCAATCCCCAAGGGCCCTTGATCCCTTTCCAGCCTGACTAGCATCATGCAGGGCAAACGGTCCAAGTTGGCTTGCCCAGAAAGTGGAAAGGTTGTGTTATGGAAACACTGCCTGGTGTCATGGCAACAGAGCAGATAGCATCCCCCACGCCTGCCTCCATGGATGTGTGTCTAAGACATGACGGCAAAGGACCAGCCACATTCAGAATCAATCTTATTTTAGGGAGGAATTAAGTCTCCATGTCCTTTGGATGATGAATGATTGCAACCCCAAGGGCCATATCTATAGAGACAGTCACAGGAAACAAACAAAAAAGACCCATGACTTGCTTCAGTTCATCCTTCATCAGAATATAATATATAGTTTTATTTTTACATAAGGAGGAGAATTTATGTCAGACATTCATCCTGTTCTTTGTACATGATCTTATTGAGTGTTCACCACCAGCCACCCATGCATACGCTATTTGCACAGTGTTGTAGGACACTCCATGAGGTTTATTCCTAAGAAAGCAACGGTCTCTGCCCTCAGGTGTCTATCCTCAAAAGTGCAAAAAATAAAATGAGGCTTCTCCTTGAACCTCAATCTTTGCTTTAAAAATAGGGAGGGAGTGAAATGGTTGCCTAGCATATTAGAATAAACATTTTCTCACCTTTTAATCAATCACATAGTTGTTAATTGTCAACTAAGGATGGAGAAAAAAAACATCTGTTATCTGGAATGGAAACCTTGTACAAACCTGGTACAAACAAATTGGCATGTGCTTTAGGCAAATACAGAGAAACTGTAGAATTAAACAGGTAGAACATAACTGGAAAAGTGGAACTTGACCTGAAAGCAGCACATTATATTCTAAACAAAGAAGAGCTGAATTTGATGATCCACTCTTGGATAAGTAATGTGATCATTCCATTCCTGTACAACTCGTTCTGGTTACAGTGCATCCCAGGCCCCCAGTCCTTCTCCTTCTTGCCTCCAGGGTGCCCACCCCTGCGAAGCACGGCTTGTGGTCTGTTTCTCACTTCTAATCAGGACGTATCCTCCAAGTCCCAACAAGAGCGGTTCTGCCCTGCCCCCTCTGCCAAGAACAGAAGACAGCTGGGAGCAGTGTTATTAAGCAAAGAGATGGGAGGAGAACAAATACATATTCTCTCCCCATTGGGCTTTCAGATTAAGAAAGATGCATAACCCTCCATCGGTAGAGAAAACTAAGCCTCAATAAGTCAATGGAAATTACCTGTGAAAGTTCATAAGTGTAACATTAGGTAGAGCTGGATGATTTTGTTGAAAGGACTTTTAAACTCCTTCTAAACAGATGAATGTCAAGGCTCACCATCACTGACTTCCCTAAGTCCAACCAGCATGAACTTGACCTGACAGTGACTTTATTCCCACCCACTCCCAGTTTTTGGAGCAAGTTGAAAGAGTCATTTCTTCCATCCTCTGGCCATCTGCTCTCCTCCCGCACAAAGGGAGTCAGTGAGGAGTGCCCCCGCCCCAGATTCCATTAATTCTGACCCTTCCCAGCTTCTTTATATTTTTACCACCCCAGAGTTACATGGCTAGTGCCTTTCATGCTTAATTCCAAGCAATCGTGAAACATCCAATTCTTTCTATCTTCAGAAATACAAAGCCAGGACGGCAGGAAGATCAGAAAAGCAAGAAGACAAATCTGACATTTATTTTCTTGTTTTTGAAGGACATCACAGCACTCAAATGAGATGTCAGATTTGTAAATAGGTCATGGGGCTGCAGTTTTCTTCCATGTTGGTATGTAACCCATGGAGACGAATTTTACACTGATGTAATGAATGTATAATCTAATCAAGAACAACTTATTGCATGCCTGCTCTGTGTTCAGCAGTGTAAGAGATGCCAAAGTGTTCGTGTCTAGTCGAGAGGTAAACATACACACAAGGAAGTCAACTCCTAATAGAAGCAAGTATACGAAGGGTTCTGCCAGTGATATAGAGAGTAAAAGTTCAGAGGAGGGAGAGGATATTGTGAAACAGAGCAGCCAGGAAAAGCATGGGAGGTGATGTGGCTGAACCTTGAAAGATGGCAGGATGGCAGAAGCCAGAAGGAGAGAGAAATGTCCAGTGCCCACTGTGAGAAGACAACCCTTCCCAGAGCAGCAGAAAGTTGGCATGGAGAGCCTATGAGTGTGGGTTTAGCATCTCCTGTTTCCTTTCCTCTTTGCTTCATTACCCAGGGAATTTTGTCTTAGGTGCTGCTGTGGGAATGCAATGCTGCATATGGGCTGGAGTGAAATTAGTGCCCTGGTTAGTGGAATGTCGGGATTATTCCCACTGGTGTTGGAGAGTACAATGAGTGACAGATGCAATCCAGCTTGGGAGGATTTAACCTTTGCAACAGAGAAAAGAGACACTGGCGTCAACTTTCTGTTTACTCAGAGCTTCAGCTTTTCTCCCCCCGCAGTGTGGGTCCTCACAGAAGGTTTTTGTGGGATCCCTGCAACTCCTGTGTTCAGTTAACAATAGGGGTTTCAGGAGTTTCCACACTGATCAGGGTTCCCTGGCAAAGAGAACAGTCCATTCTGGTGAGCTTAAGCAGAGGATTTGTTACCGGGCATTACGTGATTCCCAGGATCCTCAGTGGGACCGAAGAAATTGAAGAAGCTCTAGGCTGAGTTTCCAGGAACTCCTCCCAAAGTCACAGCACAGAAACGGGCCACCATGGAGCTGCCATGCAGTCATTGTCGGAAAGCCACATGCTGTTTCAGCTGGGACTCCATGAATTCGGTTGTGTCCATTCCAGCACAAGGCATGCCTTGCACCCTGCTACTCCCCCTAAGTCAGTTTGGTCCTTCTTTGTGATAAGATTTGCACCGAGAGAGATGAATCTATTTTTAATTTTATTCCCCATGAAGGGAGCACTTTTCAGATGGTACTTCCAGCTCTGTCCCTGACTGAGGATTGGCTAATTTGTGGTGGCCTCCCTAAGCTCAACTGATACCCACTCACTCTTTGTCACACTGGTTTTACGGGCTGTTGAAGTGGCCTTCTAGAAAGTTACAAAGACTTGAGCTTCAAGAAATTGAAGAAGCTCTAGGCTGAGTTTCCAGGAACTCCTCCCAAAGTCACAGCACAGAAACGGGCCACCATGGAGCTGCCTTTCCAATTCAAAGTAAGACTCACCGGCATCCATGCAGGGCCTACTGTGTGCCAGACCTTGTGCTTTTCGCGAGGCGTTTTCTCCTTTAAGCTTCCTAACAATGCAGAGAAATACATTTTCTAATCTGCACCTTAAAGATGAGAGGACGCAGGCTCTCCCAGGCTAAGGGATTTGACCAGAGCTGAGACTCCGGGGCTCAGAGACGCATGGCTTCACCGCCACAGTTCTTAATCACCCGGCCATCTATTTCCTACTGAAAACTCCTTTTAAAACTGTAAATTCAAAAAAATTCAAGCTAAACCCACACTCGTAGGCTTTGCGCATCAAAAAAGACCCATACACGGGTCCCCCCAGTGGGAAACATAGCTTCTCTTTCATTGGCTTAAAAAAAAAAACAACTAAGGCTTTATATTGGCGGCCAGTTCTGTATGGCAATCCGATTTTATTGAAACGATCCAGTCTCTTCCCACAGTTCTTTGGCTAAAAAACATGAACACCATCCTTTCCAGGCAACAAAAACTTGGTCTCTGCCTGAATATCCATCCTAGATTCACTCAGCATGGCTAACTGCTGGCCAGAGCCCATTTTCAGCTGTATAGCAATGCGTGACAATTAGATATATTATACACATTTATTTGTAGACAAAATTCAATAATTATGGTTGCAAAGACAATGGCACGTTTTAGAGAACTCTGTATGCGCACAGAGATTAGGGTCTTGTTCTACAAGATGTTATAGGAAGATGGTGAGATGCATGAAAAAGGCTCTTACTATTTGCTTTCAGGTATCATAGAACTGAGAAATAGGTTTCTTTAAATCTCATCATTTTATTATACCATTACAGTTTACCCTGTACTGTTCTATATCATACCTTTGCAAATGCATTTGATTCTACGCTATTCATATGGGCAAACATTTAGAAATGAATGAGATGGGCATCAAATATAAATATATTACAGTTCTTTATACATTATGATGTTTCTCCCAATTACTTCCATGGAAGAAGTAAATTATAATATTATTATTTTATTTACATTCAGAATAACTCTGATGATAAGCCATCCATTTTATTTTTGCAAAATGAGGAAATTATGGAGAGTTTAAGAAACATCCTCAGACAAATCGGTAGGACAGTTGGATAAAGTAGAAATCTAGAAAACATCCATATACCCAACCAAGGCCTTTTAAAAATAAAATGAAGTTAAAGAAAGTCAAATGTATTTCTGAAATAATTTTAGGCTTTTTTGGTAAATATTAGGTTTATCTCATTTGACTTCCATGTGCGGTAGGTAAAAGGAATAACAACATATTTTGTGTTAGAGGTTATTATATAAACTAAGAAAAAATACCCCCCAAATGGGTCATGCTTGGAATATCCAGGAGAAAAAAGTAATATGATTACAAGTTATCATTGAGGAAAATGCTCTGGAAACTGGGAACTTTCATCTTCTTTAGATACACATGAAAAGTGGTCAAAACCGACGAGATTCTCAAGCGTGTCTTTCTTCCTTTGGTTCCTTAAAATGTTCCACTAGAAGAGAAGGCAAAAGAAAAATCAGAATTCCACCACAATATTTTCAGATTCACCGAGGTAGGAAAAGTCATAAACAAGGACATAAAGAAGAAAGACCTGAACCTACCCTATAGCTGTGTAAAGTCCTTTTTCTTATTGTTATTAATCACAAGACCAAAACCTTTGAAGTGATCTCCCTTTCTCCCCTGGGGGGGCATTTGCATAACCTCCCCCATCTCTGAGCATCTCCCTGGGGCCTGATCAGTTTCAGTAAAAATATTCGAAGCATGTGGCATTGTAATCAAGTGAGCCCATAGTATGTACACCAATCCATAAAACAACAAATCTTTTTTGGGGGGGTCCCTTTTAAAAAGCAGAAGGACTGGGTGGACCTGGTCTTAATTAATCATTGTTATTTTTAAAGTGGCTTCTTCAGGGCACTTATGCAGACTTGAGGGATGCATAAGTCCCAGGATGTGTCTAAGACCGCTAGAGAAATTGACAAGAGCCTTTTTTTAAAAAATAATAAATTTATTTATTTATTTATTTTGGGCTGCATTGCGTCTTCATTGCGGCGCATGAGCTTTTCTCTAGTTGTGGCGAGCGGGGTTTACTCTTGATTGCAGTGCACGGGCTTCCCATTGTGGTGACTTCTCTTGTTGCTGAGCACCGGCTCTAGGTGCATGGGATTCAATAGTTGCAGCATGCAGGCTCAGTAGTTGTGGCTATCGGGCTCTAGAGCGCAGGCTCAGTAGTTGTGGCACATGGGCTTATCTGCTCCGCGGCATGTGGGATCTTCCTGGAACAGGGCTCGAACCCGTGTCCCCTGAATTGGCAGGGGGATTCTTAACCAGGGAAGTCCCAGAGCATTTTTCTAATGTGACCTCAAGTTGAATAATTTATGAACCAAACGGCCAGAACTCTACCAGTAAATCCCTCCATCATAATCTCCTCTCTTCCTTCAAGAGTCCACCTACAGAGCACGCTTGGGTCAAAGAATAGTTTTCACAGGAGGACATCAGCCCGCACCCCGAGGGCTCTTTGCGGTGGAGACACAGACTGCATCCTTTGGAAGCGTCCTAGGACCTCTGTATTCATTCTTCTGCTTCTGAATTCTTAACTCTGCTTTGTCGCTACAGAGAAAAGCCCTCCTGCTTCCCAACAGCTGCCCACCTTCTCCATGGACGGAGCTCACGGCCATCCCAACACTGCAACATCCCTGCAGCAAACCAGAGACTCTATAGCTCGTTTTACCAAAAATATGTTAATAGGATTTCTCTGTGAAGTTAACTAATAAATTATCTGTGCCTTTTCTTTGGATTACCTTTGTAGCTATGAAAAATAAAGTGGAGTATAGAGTTTATTTATCCATCTTCCACTTATCTGTCACCTATCTATCCATCCATCATATCCATCTATCTTCCTCCTCATCATTATCAACTGTCTATAGATCTATCTACGCGTCCGTAATCTACCCATCCATCTATCCATCCCCCAATCTACCAATCATCCCTCTATCCATCCCCCTAATCTATCAATCATCCCTCTATCCATCCCCCAATCTATCAATCATCCCTCTCTCACGCTCTCATCTTTTTGGTTAAATAAAATGAACACAGTCAATGAACGCTTCCAGTGATGCTACTGAGGCTGGAAACCTCACCCTCGCTTCCCCACACCCTCCCTTCTTCAACTTCAAAAATAAAATCACTTTTGGAAAGCACCCTAGATGAGTGCTTTTAGAAAACTCAGGCCATGTCTGCCCAATGAATGTCACAATTACCGTAAAGGCACTTCAGATAGATGGAGGTGAGGGGGTGGGTGGGAGAGCTTAGCAGAGGGCCGAGGGAGCGGCAACGTGTGTGAGGCCACACAGAATGGGGGTGGGCGGCCTGTTTGCCTGAATTCCTCCCGGAACACTTCTGAGGCGCCTTCCTGAGGAGCTACGACGAGGCATCAGCGTCCCAATGTTGATGTTAATGCAAGTGGACGCACCCTGGGGTGGTCTGGGGAGAGCTGTCACCCTGCATCTCATCAGCCTGATGGTCTAGTACAGGGAGGACCACTCCTCCCCAGCTTCCCTGCCCCCTGCCCCCACTGCCAGGTGGAGGGGTGGTCCTGGGCACCGAAGGGTGTGGTAAATCATAGCCCACCAAGGACAAGTCCAGTTCTTTGTGAATCTGAAATAATCAGATCCTAGTTTTTAATAATAATAAAAAAAAATTGTGATGAAACTTTCAAAAGGAAAAAAAGAAAAGAAAGTGGCAGGCTGTTTTGGTCAGAGATCACAAAAGAACAAGAGGCTGATAAGAGGGGAAGGGGACAGAGGGAGTCGGAAGAAAAGCGTGGAAAGAGCCAGGGCAGCTGAGGTCAAGGTCAGGGACCGGACAGAAGGCCCAGCCCAACATGTGGTTGGAGCTGCCAGGACACCCCTGTATGGAAATGTTCTCTTCTTCTTGCTAATGTGCCCTTGGAGCTCAAATCCAGGGAAGGGCCTGGAAACTTGAGCGCCATTCACAGAAGTGACATCAAATATTTCCCAAAGTGGCTTGATGACTTCCAGATGACAGCCCGGGCTCACGGGAGGAGGGAACCCCAACCCTTTTGCCCCGGTGGGCAGTCAGGTGAAATGAAGCATACAGGTCTAGGATGCATTCTCCAGGCAGCCACAAAATTTACTGAAACTTAGAAATGGTGTTCCATGGAATCTTAGCTTCTTTCCTTGATGTCTTCTGTCCACCTCCAGAAAGGCATCACCCAGGCTTTGTTACAAAACCCCCTCGCGTCAATTGCTTCCTCATGGCAAACTGAGCCTTGCAGCTGGGAGACTGGGACCTTTGTAGGCATTTTATATTCAAAGCGGTCTTTATTTTACTTTCTTTTTAATTGATAAGTCATTTCTGAGGAAATCTTGCTCTCTAGCTTTCGAGTCTCAACATTGGATTCAACCCAGTGAAAGGGCTGCGCACTGACAGATAAACAGATGGATGGCGCCATCTAGTGGATGATTGTCATGTGGCATCCTGAGTCCAAGGAAAAATTAAGCATAAGAGGAAGAAAGGACAGTGGATTTTCTCATGGCCGAAGATGACACTCACAGCTATATTGTTTCCGCTATTAATAGATTTCCCATTTCATTTCTTTGAAGTAGAGCTACATTCTTTGGATCATCTATAGATACATCCTCTCTCCATGCTACAAAGGTGAGCAGGTGAGCCGCTGAGAGACCTCTGACCTGCCTGATGCTGACTGATTTGATCCAGTCATTTACCACCTGGCACTAATTATTTTCTACTGCTGAGTAAAAGATGCGATTCATTACCAAACATGAAAGTGCCTGTGGGAGCTGGAAGAACGCAGCGATTTTCTAACCTAGATGGGAGTGGGCTGTGAGAAAGAGTTGAGGCTATTGTAATCAAAATCTTTTAGGGAAAGGACACTTCCAGACGTCAAAGACCCTCAATTTCATTCTCATCCATAAGTGATGTTCCCTCTTTTGGTTTCCCTTGAACTTTGACATCACAGGCACTCACATAACTCTGCTGCAAATTCTAGTGATTTTTCTCTTGTTTCAACCTTTTTCACAGCCTAGGCTTATTATTTATTTATTTTTTTTAGTTAAAAAATGTAAGACTTGGGCTTCCCTGGTGGCGCAGTGGTTGAGAGTCCGCCTGCCGATGCAGGGGACGCGGGTTCGTACCCCGGTCTGGGAAGATCCCACGTGCCGCGGAGCGGCTGGGCCCATGAGCCATGGCCGCTGAGCCTGCGCGTCCGGAGCCTGTGCTCCGCAACGGGAGAGGCCACGGCAGTGAGAGGCCCGCATACCGCAAAAAAAAAAAATTTAAGACTCTACAACACTGTGAATATACCTGACACTGCCAAACCGCACCCTTAAAAATGGTTAAAGTGGTAAATTTTATGTTATATTTTTTAAAGCACAATTTAAAAAAAGTGTATTATCTACTAGATTCTAGAAACTGAAAAATTATGAGAAATATCTTACGTGTCAACAACATTAAGATCTGGTTCTAAGCAGCAAAGTGAACCTACCTTTTCTCCATCTCACCTAGTTTTACACACTCTTGGGATTGGAAATATTTCAAACAACTCAATTCAACAGCCCTAGATTAGTGAGTAACAGGAATCCCTGAACTTGACCTTGTGGCGTGTTGGTCTACCTATGGGTGAGGTGGGCAGGGACGGTTTTCCAGAAGGAGCCTAAATGCCTTCTCATGTTGTCCCCTCAGATGTTCTGGAATGTTCTTCCTCTGACCTCATGGCTGCCTCCTCATTCAGGTCTTGGATGAAGTGTCATCTCCTTGGAGACCTTCCATGACCCCCTCATCTAGCACGGCTCACCCCTCACTCACCAGCCTGCATAAGTCTCCACCCCAGAACCCTGTTTTATTGTCCTCACGGCATTGTATCACAATTTGCAATTATCTTGATTATTTGTACGTGAAGGTTGTCTGCAGGCTGCTCGCACTGGAATGTAAGCTCCATAAGAGCTGAGCTCCTGTCTGTCTTCGTCCCACTGCATCCCCATTCCTTGGGACACAACCTGGACCCCACAGTTGCTGGTGGGGCTGCAGAAGGGCAAACCCCTATTTGAAGGGAATCTGACCTCCCCAAAATGCAAACGCATGTACTCTGTGATCCAGCAGCCCCACCTCTGGACATTTATTCTACAGATGCACTTGTATAATAACACGTGCACAAAAGTGCACTGTGACAGTGTTTGTGTTACAATAACAGAAGATTAGAAACAACCCATGCCCCGCAATAGAAAACAAGTTGAATAAACCATGGCACTTACGGTAATGGAATACTATACAGCTATAAAAAATATCAGGAAGACATCTATGCACAGATATGGAGAGATCCAGGTACAAAACAGTATATAAAGGGTTCTTCTTAACACAGGAACTCAGATTTATATATTTCTATTTGCTTATAAATTTTATTTTATTTTTTAACATCTTTATTGGAGTATAATTGCTTTACAATGGTATGTTAGTTTCTGCTTTATAACAAAGTGAATCAGCTGTACATATACATATATCCCCTGCTTATAAATTAAAAAAAAAGTAACAGTGCTTTTGTACAGGGAAACTTAGTTTATATCTTTTTAATCTAATTTTGGACTTTGAGTTGTGCAAATATATTATGTTTTAAAAAAAGAATAGTGCCTGGTGCTTGGCAGGTGCTCAGTTAGTTATGTTGAAAGAAAGAGTGGATTAATGAGTGAACGTATGAATTTGAGAAGACAGTTTGACTAGGTAAGTCGAGATTGCCCTCGTAACCAGCTGCTAGAGGAATGGAAACCTCACTCGAAGTGAAGGAACGAGGGTCACTCATCACTCAATGCTCTGAGGAGCGTCCCTGATGGAGGACCTGATGGCTATAGAAGTGGGTCCCAGTCTGCAAGGTCGGGGGAGGGGCTACCAGGCAGGCACCCGTTCATTACTCATTCATTCACTCAAGAAACACTTGCTGGGTGTGATTCCATGCAAGGTGCTGTGCTGAGCACCGTGGACACAAGGAGCGTAGGGAAGATGTGGCCCTGTCCCCAGGGAGCTCACAGCCTAAGGCAGACAGGACTCTCGGGGACCAGCTCCCCTCCTTTGCCTTTGAGCCATCCCAGCTCTCTTTCAGGTGAGTGTTCTGGGGACAAAATGGCAAAATCACGAGGAAATCAAAAACCGAGTGAAGGCTCTGCAGTTTCCATGTGAAGTTGTGGGTCTGGAGCAGAGGGACCTTGTTACCCTAGAACAGGGCTCACTAACTCACGGGGACCCAAGTCTCCCAAATCTCTCACTCTATTCCTTTGTGAGAAAAAGAAACTTCCAGGTGGTTGTCACAGACCAGAAGGAAACACCCCGACAGCAATGCTGGGACTCTAAGCGACAGTGAGGGAACAGAGTCTTGTGGTTTCCTTTGGGAGGGGGTAGTCCTGAGCATCCTGGGAGCCAGCAGTCCCCAAGGCCACGTGAACACCCAGTGTGGTTGACCTTGACTCGGCACTTTGTCCCCATGGTCTTCTGCTTTGGGCTAAGAAGGGATTTTTGAGGATAACAGTGCAATGGTCTTTCCAGACTTGGAAGCATGGAAACGTAGTTTGTTATGTTTATTATAAACTGATCAAGTTCCTAAGGTGATAAATGTGACAAATGACTTGATTTTGTGTCTTCCGAAAATAAGAGAAATCTGTGTGCCCAGATGAAAACCGACCTTCTATTCAGGAAGTGTGTTTGAGATTCATTTTGAGATCAGAGCAATAACCCCGACAAGATGGAAAGCCTTCCCTGTGATCTTGCCACTGAAGTTCATTTATAGAAGCAGACTCAGAATGAGCTTGGAAGCAAATAAATAAATAGACCCCTACTCTCCCACTCCCAAATGATTTGGGAGTGATGCAACAGAAGATCGGTACGGGGGAGAAAGAAAACCTAAAGAAATAAATTTTTGATACCATCTTGACTCCATATGAATTTATACCCTAACTCATTTCAAAAGTAGACTGAAGGGAACTATCTTACTTTTCCTTCCAGGCTGATGTGGCTTGGCAACATAGGTAGCAATGAACTCATTTAGCTTTTGAGACAACCCTCAGAAGTCTGTTGTTCGGGAAAGGAACTAGGGCCAGAGAGGTTAAGTGGTTGGCCCGAAGCCACACAGTTGGTGAGCAACAGCTCAGCAAGACTGACTCAACGTCTTTTGACTAAAGCCCATGCTCCGTGCATTACTTCTCCCTGCTTCTTTCGGGGGCTTTTGAGACAAAACATTAGAATTCCTGGGAGCAGAGGATGAGAAAGCAGAGGACCCTCCCTAAAGGTCTTATTGTTGGGTTAGTGGAAAACGGATTTATCCCTCAAACAGGTTCCCTCAACCTGGATTGTGGCGGGGTGGGGGGGGATGGCGGGCGGGGATAAAAGGCAGGATTGTGTGTGGTCCTGGAAGTTTATTAAACACCACTGCTAACTGACCTGACAGCAGGTCACTTCACACTCTTTTGCCAATGACAAGTGACCAGTTAGTGCCTGGTTGGTCATGTGGTGATTGAGGGTGACAGGATGACACAGAGACAAGAAGCTAATGACGTGTGGCCTTGTTAAGCAGAGCTGGCCACGCCTCGTTAGATTTAAAAGAGTTATGGAGACAGAATAATTATCAGAGGCAGTAAAACTGCTGTATTAAAAGATGAAAAAGCCAGTATCAAAGAGAAATAATTAACTGCTAAATAGGGCATCTGATGAGCTCCCTGAGAGGCTGCAGCGGGGGGCCTTCCACCATGTGGAGCCTCAGGCAACATTAATCATTTTAGACCAGACTTTTTTTTTTCAATTTTTTTTATTGTGGTAAAATACACATAACATGAAATTTACTACCTTAACCTTTTTTAAGTGTACAGCTCAGTGGCATTAAGTACTTTCATAGTGTACCGTCATCACTACTATCCTTCTCAAGAATGTTTTCATCTTGCAAAACTGAAACTCTGTCCCCGTAAGAGCACAACTCCCCACCTCCCTCCCCGCCCAGCCCCTGGCAACCACCATGCTACTTTCAGTCTCTGAAATTGACTATGCTAGGTACCGCAAAGAAATGGAATCATGCAGCATTTGTTTTTGTCTTTTTGTGGCTGTCTTATTTCACTTAGCATCATGTCCTCAAGAGTCATCCATGTTGTAGGATGTATCAGAATTTCTTTCCTTTCTAAGGCTGAATAATATTCCATTGTATAGATAGACATTTTGTTCATCCGTTTATCTGTTGAGGGACATCCGGGTTGCTTCCATCTTTTGCCTATTGCGAATAATGTGCACAAGTATCTGTTCAAGACCTTGCTTTCATATTCAATATCCTGCGATAAACCATAATGGAAAAGAACATAAAACTAGAATGTGTGTATATGTATAACTGAATCAGTTTGCTGTAAGGCAGAAATTAGCACAACATTGTAAATCAACTGTACTTCAATTAAAAAAATTAATGAGCATCAGGAAAGAAAAAGACCTTGCTTTCAATTCTTTTGGCTTTATATCTAGAAATAGAGTTGCAGGATCACATGGTAGTTCTATTTTTAATATTTTGAGGAACCACCAAACTCTTTTCCACAATGGCTGTAACCATTTTACATTTCCGCAATGGTGCACAAGGATTCCAATGTCTCCACATCCTTACCAATTCTTGTTCATTTCTGGTTTTTTGATAGTAGCCACCCTAATGGGTATGAAGGGGTTAGTTCATCCCATCTTAAGTGGGCTCCAAGCGTATAGTGGGATCTAAGTTAAGGAATCCACATAGAAAAAAAATCAAGGTCATCCTTCATAAACTATATTGATGGAAACTTCAATTCGGTTTAATTCATGTATTTATTGGTCACTTCCTAAACGACTAGGGGTGAGTGAAGTTGTTCATCTGTGTCAAGGAACGCTTGATCCCAGGAAAGAAACTGGTTTAGGAGGATCAGAACACGTCTGAGGAGTTTTGTTTATTACATGGGCATATCTCCTTACCCACTAAAGCATTTCATGAAACAGTAACGCCACCAGTTTAGGTTGGCCCTATCAAGCCCTGGTCACAGGTAGATACCTAGTGAAATGAATCCATTCACTTTTTTCTCTTCCTCTTCCCTTTCTCATTACCCAATCCTCTCTTTTACTCTCTGTGTTATTGCATCTGTCCAAATCTTTTGTGTGTCCTTGGTGCCACAGGTACTGACTGACCCTGGAGGTGCCCAAAGTTAAGGGGATTCTTCCCTCTTGCTGGGAGTCCATCCCCTTCACCCCTTCTTTCTCCAGCAACCAGTGTATCAGCAAGGCCAAGACTCAACCCTTGCCTCCAGCAGCCCCAGGTTCATCCCCTCACCCTGCATTTTCCACTCTCTTCCGGGCCAACTTCAGCCCGTCCTGTAAACCCTCTCCCCGTTTCCGGGAGAGCCTTTGTTATATTACTGCCCCAGTTTCAAATGTTTTCTCCACCTCCTGGGCTCCATCCAAGTATATCTTTAGAATTCTGTCTTTGACTGTTTCAGTGCCTCCAACTCAGCCCTCTTCCAACTTCCTGTAGATTTTTAAAAAATTTTATTGGAGTACAGTTGCTTTACAATGGTGTGTTAGTTTCTACTGTACAGCAAAGTGAATCAGCTATACATAGACATATATTCCCTCTTTTTAGAGTTTCCTTCCCATTTAGGTCACCACAGGGCATGGAGTAAAGTTCCCTGTGCTAAACAGTAGGTTCTCATCAGTTATCTATTTTATACATAGGATCAAAACTGTATATATGTCAATCCCAATCTCGTAATTCATCCCACCCTCCCACCCCTTGGTATCCATACATTTGAATGAGCACGTGCTTTAAGCCGGACTCTATTCCACATGTGGCTTCCTTGCCGTTTCAGAGATGCAAAGCCCACCTGCTCAATGAGACTGAACGCCCCATGGGGTCAGACACTCACATTTACTTCCTTGGTGTTTCCCCCAGTGTTGGTCATTCAAGAGGTGACCCGTAAATACCCGAATTAAATGGAATTGAAGTTTCCACCCATATCATTTCTACAGGAATATCTTGATTTTTTTCATATGGATTTGTTACTTTAGATGGCTGTATGCGCTTGGAGTCCGTTTAAATGGGTACACGGTTCAAAGTGACTATTGCAACTATGTTAACGTGATTCGTTTTGCAGGTAGTGGGGGAGAAAGGAGGAAACTTCCTGGCACACACTATAAATTGCATTATATTACACGGGTCAGATGTAATCAATCTCTGTATTTACTCAAGTTCTGCCAATATTTTTCCAGGAGACATTTTATACACTTAACCTCAGTCAAAATTCAAAACTGGTGAACAGGAAGGAGGAAAGGGGAAGGAAAAGGGGGTGTAAAGTTGCACTAAGGGGATCTGATTTGGTAGCTCAATTGTAGATCTAGAAAACAGGGTTTATCACATTTTTTTGTTTGTTTGCTTGGTAAAGAGAGAAAGAAAAAACCTATAACCATCTTCCCAAAAGACATGCAATTTTTTTTAACATTCTTTATTGGAGTATAATTGCTTTACAATGGAGTGTTAGTTTCTGCTGTATAACAAAGTGAATCAGCTATACATGTACATATATCCCCATATCCCCTCCCTCTTGTGCCTCCCTCCCACCCTCCCTATCCCAGTCCTCTAGGTGGTCACAAAGCACCGAGCTGATCTCCCTGTGCTATGCAGCTGCTTCCCACTAGCTATCTATTTTACATTTGGTAGTGTATATATGTTCATGCCTCTCTCTCACTTCGTCTCGGCTTACTCTTCTCCCTCCCTGTGTCCTCAAGTCCATTCTCTATGTCTGCATCTTTATTCCTAAGACATGCAATTTTAGAAAGATTGCAAGTTCCAGGATATTCACAGTCTTGTATAAATTCATTCTACAAAAGGATTTTCTTAAGACCAAGAAATGTAGCATGTTAACTTTGTACCGAACAGGTCACAAAGAGACGCTCAGGACGGGAGTACATAGACGTCTACAGACTGGTAGAAGTTCCGATCTACAAAGTTGACAGTTCAGAAATGTGAGTATTTTTTAAAACCTAGGCACTCACTAGTTCAAATGAAGACCTTAGTTTAACTCAAGTAATCTAGCTACTATCAGCTAAGAAAGTGGAAAAATAAAAAAGAAGTCCGATATTGTGAACAAGTCAAATCCTTTAAATTAATACCTAGAGCAGTGATTCTTACCCTTTTGAAATTATGGTTTCCCTTGAAGATGGGATGAAAACTTTGACATTTTCCCCAAGGTTAAAAAAGGTTACAGGTATAGACAGACACTTGATGTCTTTTAAACTCTATTTAGAGGATTCAAAACCATTTTATACCATCCAGAAGGGAAAGCTCCTTAGGTGGGGTCCATGCTCTCCAGGTTAAGAAATGCTAATCTAGAAAAATCCAGAAAGAAGGCAGCAAAGGAATCCATATTTCATTCTGTTGTTTAAAATATATCAGAAGTTGACTGCAAATCAGAAGAGGTAAGATTTCATGCAGAACAAAATGTATTTAATGTAATATATTTATTCTAGGACCTGTGTGCAGAATTTTCATCTTTGGGTGGATGAAATAATTTGATATTCAAAGCAGAATGAACGAATGAGTGTCTATCTCATAAACGTTGAAGAGAAAAGAAAGCAGCTCCAAATTTAACACTTTATGCTTAATGTTTTGGAAAAAGCAGCTTGAAAGTCAGGAACCACTGGTGCTAAAAAAAAATGGAACTTCAGAAAACGACCCTCTTCATCCCTTATTTCACTTTGACGAGACAAGTAAGGGAGGGTAAAATTTCTCAAATGGGAAAGGCACAAAAGATGACGATCTGGTAAATAAGGCTTTTTAAAAAATGTGGACCATTTTTCTAAAGTCTTTATTGAATTTGTTACAATACTGCTTCTGTTTTATGTTTTGGTTTTTTGGCCCTGAGGCATGTGGGATCTTAGCTCTCCGACCAGGGATCGAACCTGCACCCCCTGCATTGGAAGGTGAAGTCTTAACAGCTGGACTGCCAGTGTAGTCCCTATATAAAGCTTTTAAGAGCTATAGTTTATTGGTGACTCCCACACAGTTCTCCTTACAAATCTCCTCAGCCTACATATTTTCCCCTGTTGCAAATTATAATGTAATGGAAAAAGTATTTTATTCCATTGTGCACCTAAGTTGCCAATCGTAAATATGTTTAAACATTTGTCTTTCATCCTACTGTGAAACGAAACCAGAACTCAGGGCATGTTATCATCCTAGAGCCCCGTGCCTCTAATTCAAACTCTTCCTTTATACTGATGAGGAAAATAAGACAAAATTATTTGCTCAAGGTCACCCAGTGACTCAACGTCAGAGCTGGGATTCAAATCTAGAGCAGTCCCCACTTTCTGTCTTGTTTTCACAGCCACACTGGACCCGGTCCAGGGACAGTGCATTCTGGGTACTAAGTCTATGGTTTTCAAAAACTCCATTTCTTGCAAATCAAAACTTCAGCAAGGTAACACCTCACACAGGTCAGAATGGCCATCATCAAAAAGTCTACAAATAATAAATGCTGGAGAGGGCGTGGAGAAAAAGGGAGCCCTCCTACACTGTTGGTGGGAATGTAAATTGGTACGACCATTATGGAGAACAGTATGGAGGTTCCCTAAAAAACTTAAAATAGAACTACCATATGATCCAGCAACTACCATATGATCTGGGTATATGCCACTCCTGGGCATATATCCAGAGAAAACTATAATTTGAAAAGATACATGCACCCCAGTGTTCATTGCAGCTCTATTTACAATAGCCGAGACATGGAAGCAACCTAAATGCCCATCGACAGACGAATGGATAAAGAAGATGTGGCACATATATACAATGGAATATTACTCAGCCGTAAAAAAGCGTGAAATAATGCCATTTGCAGCAACATGGATAGACTTAGAGATTGTCATACAGGGTGAAGTAAGTCAGAAAGAGAAAAACCAATGTCAGATGATATCACTTATATGTGGAATCTAAAATATGATACAAACGAACTTATTTACAAAACAGAAATAGACTCACACACATAGAAAACTTAGAGCTACAAAAGGGGAAAATGGGGGAGGAATAAATTAGGAGTTTGAGATTAACAGATACAGACTACTATATATAAAATAGGTAAACAAGGTCCTGCTGTAGAGCACAGGAAACTATGCTCAATAACTTGTAATAACCTATAATGGAAAGGAATCCATATTTCAATAAAAATTGAAAAAAAAACTTTATTTTTTTTGTGCCTCCGTTTACCTGTATATAAAATGAGAGCCCAGACAAGGACCATGGTCACAGCATGAGGTGAATTCATAGGAAAATACTGTTGATGCTTCTTGGGAAACCACTTTTCACATGGTTGATGAGGAATCACTGACCAGCTTTCTTGGGTACCATTGTCACAGTTGGTGTGAAAGTCCAGTATGGAAGGAGAAATGCCCCCCATAAATCGAATTAAGCTTAGAAGCCAGAGGAAAAGGGGGAGGAATCTCATTTTCTCAATCATACCGGGCAGCTCCAAAATTTGTCTTTGAGACTCTTAGCCCCTTGAAAGGAGCCCTTGAAGCACTCAGGAGGGAGGAAAAGAAGTAAAGAGCAGGTTTAAGAAACAAGGAGGGGGGATGTATGGTGCCTCCACAATGTCATAAACTTCCTACATCCTGAGAAAACCGGACTGTGGTGGAAGGATGCCTTTCTCTCCTCCTGTTGCATAAGGCAGCACATTTATCGTGCCTGAGCTTTGAAATGTGTCACTGAGCGGTCAGTGCTGTGTGCAGGGCCTCAGCCGAGCGATGTGGCCGAACGCTGCCCAGTCGCAAAACAGAGTCCTAATTATTAAGGCAGCTGGGGGCTCAAGGTGAGAGGTGTGGCCACTTGGGCTCACAGTCATAGCAAAGGAAATGATGAGGATAGAAATTAGCCTGCACTATCGTTTGCTTGAGAATCACTTAAGAAATTATCGGCACAGTCAGTATCCTTTGTCCCGGCTGGCTTTTTATTTAGGATGGTGGAAAAATGGGTTGAGTGAAGAGATAACATCTGCACCTCCTGGGAGACAACAATATTGACTAAGACTAAGAAAGCAAATAGTATCAGATAACATACTAAAATAAAGCAGGGAAAGTCATTATGCTTTTACTTTATTGATCCAGTTCCTGGCTACATGGGGAAAAAAAACAACTTACATTGTTGAAGCTGGAGATCTCTAAGGCTACAACAACATGATGTTTGAAAAGCAGTGCGTTTATCTGCAGTAAGAAACAAGACATTGTATCGAACGGTCCAGGGATATGCTTAACACCCAACCGACAATGGAGAAGAGGGAAAACCATTTGCTTTTAATTGTTGGACATGCTTTCTGAATAGATAATCATTTCAAATACGTTTTTATATTAGCAGCATCCTTTAAATAGGTCTTGAGAATGGGGTCCAGGCCAGTCTTGTTCACTATTCTCTACCAAACTTATTAAATATTCACGAATAAATGAATGGTACCCAGTAAGAGAATATTTAAATGTTAACATATTAACTTTGATAATTGCACTAATTTATAAGTCATGACCGCAGAACAGGGAAACATGAAGAATTGCAAGGAGGATTAATAATTTCCTGTATATACACACAGACACACACATATATGTATATGTGTGTAAATACACACTCACACATTGTATATATTGCAGCAAATGAATTTTTATTTGACAGCCTTCTAGTTGCACAGACAGCATTTGCAAAGGGCTGTATCGGCCAGTAAAAGACCTTTGATAAAGTCACGGTTTCCTTTGTGGTTTTTAAGATCAGGTCTGTATACACTCTTTCACAGGTCGAGAGTCACTTACTCCTCCTTCTTCACAAGGACCTTCCCAGTCAATCAAATAACTAACGAGCATTTATTAAATTATGCATTCACTTCTGTGCTATACCCTGAGCTATATGCGATTCAAAGAGTTTACGATATTGTTCCTGCTACAAAGAAACATAGCTGAGGAGGGGGAGAGAGTGGTCTTTTCAGGAGTTTATACCTTCGGGTCTTTGGTTCTTTCCTATCATGAAACAGCCCAATACCACATGAGTCATAAAGACAAGAATTGTGCTAGGAGCCTAGAATTAGCTGAAGTCTGGAGCTGCAAGCGGGTGGCATAGGACTTGGACACTTGGAGAAGAGGGAGACATGGATGCAGGGCCGGGAGCGATGTGTGCCAAATGATCGTAAGCATTTCTAAGGTTTTAATCAATCACTGCTCTAGATTTTATCCCAGGACCGGCCCAGAATATCAGAGATCATCTAATTGGACTCTGCCCAATAAATTTAGCCTCAACTGCAGAAAACAGATTTCCTCAACTGTGCTTGATGGTAGGCTCCTGTCCAACCTAGAAGCAGTCGTCCAGAAAACGTTACTGAAAAAAAAAACTTTATTAGAAAAGACTAGTGTCTTTTCAACAAACGGCGTCAAACAACTGGACACCCACATGCAGAAAAAAAAAAAAAAAAGAATCTAGACACACACCTTACACCTTTCACAAAAAATGAACACAAAAAGGAAACAACAACAACCAAAAATCCAAACCAGAAAAAATAGGCGTTTACAACAATCATGAATATTGTACTTTCTTGTTTGGCAAGCATACATCTGGAATGAGTGTGAGTATAAACCTTCTTTAGTGGTGAAGGATCTTACTGAGCGAAGATGACCTCTTCCGCGATACGTTATAAGAAAGCATATAATGACTCCAGAGGAAAAGTTTGATCATAGACGCGCTTACAGAAGCGTATGCCTCATAGGTCTCAGGAAGGATAAAACTCCAGACAGGCTGATCTTCCTGAGGAGTGAGACTGCTCTTTATTGTTTGAGAAACACTGCGAGGAAAAGACGAGCCTATTTGGAAGGTTCAGAGGAGTGATGGTATTCACTCAGACTTCTACAGCCTCGCGTGCTTGCACCTGGATGGCAGATGCGGACAAGAAGCAAACGGGGGGGGGGGGAGGGAGGGAGGGAAGGTGGTAACTGCGAAGCAGAGATCAGAGAGCCAGTTCTCCTTGCAAGCAAGGAGAACAGATCTTCCAAGTGTCCCGTCCACCCTCGTGAGGTTAAATACACTTTCCCTGAGTTACTTAGGCTCAGGACAATGGATTTGTTTTTTAAAAGAAAGAAGTTATGTATCAGTGACTTCTTGAAAATTTTTACTTACTGAAGCCATTCCTCCAATGCAATTTAAATACCCCTTGATTTTCCATTTTCCTAATGATCAATGATGCTGAGCCTTTTCATGTACCTGTTGGCCATGTGTATGTCTTCTTTGGGAGAAGGTCTGTTCAGTTCCTCTGCCTAATTTTCAAATCATATTCTTTGTTTTCTTGCTGAGTTGTATGAGTTCTTTATATACTTATGTTCATCTGGAATATTGGTCTGTAGTTTTCTTGTGTTTTGTCTGGCTTTGATATCAAGGTAATGCAGACCTCATAAAATGAGTTTGGGAAATGTTCCATTCGCTTTCATTTTGGGGAAGAGTTTGAGAAAGATTGGCATGAATTCTACTTAAGATATTTGGAAGAATGAAGCCATCTGGTCCTGGGCTTTTCTTTGTTGGGAGGTTTTTGATTACTGATTCAGTCTCTTCATTCTTTATTGGTCTATTCAGATTTTCTATTTCTTAATAATTCATTCTTGGTAGGTTATATATTTTTAGAAATGTATCCATTTCTTCTAAGTTACCCAGTTTGTTGGCATATAATTTTTTATATTAGTCTCTTATGATTTGTTTTATTTCTATGATATCAGTTGTAATGTTTCTTTTTTCCTTTATGCTTTTATTTATTTGAATCTTCTCCTTTCTTCTTAGTTGGTTTAGCTAAAGGTTTGTCAATCTTGTTTGTCTTTACCAAAAAACCCCCACAAATCTCATTGATTTTTTAAACTTTTAAAATTCTGTCTCATTATTTCAACTCTACTCTTTATTATTTACTTCCTTCTGCTAATTTGGGGCTTGGTTTGTTCTTTTTCTATTGCCTTGGGGTACAAGGTTAGGTTGTTTATTTGACATCTTTCTTATTTTTAATGTAGGCATTTATTGCTTTAAATTCCCTCAGTCCTGCTTTTGCTGCATCCTATGAATGTTAGTGTGTTTATTTTCATTTTTGTTTGTTTCAAAATATTTTTGTACTTACAGTTTCTATTTGGCAGCTCAAATAAATTTCTCTAATTGCCAGGTTTAACAGGTTTAACTGGTTCACCTTCTCTGAAGTCCTTACATCGCCACTAAATCTAAGACTCTATGGCAAACAAACATGCAAACGAGCCACAGACCATTAGCGGCCAAAAGCTACCAACAGGAGGCCTGGGGTGCTGCTAGTGGGGCAGCAGAGACCCAGTTTAGGAAGCAATACGCCAGTGGCCAGTCCAAAGCACAGCTCTTCTAGGTAGGACCGCACCTCCAAGCAGTGGGCAAGTGGCCTGGAGAAAGAAGATGGGGACCTTGGCACACCTCTGGGTCCCTCCCCTCTACTGCTCCACTCACTGCCTCATACCAGAATGTGACCCCCTGTGGACTCCAATGATACTGACTTGCCCCCCTGGCCCCAGGACTCTGACTGTAAGATGTGGGATTCTTATTCCCATATGGCATCACGTTCATGAATACAAGTATTAGGCTTCCTCCATCTACACCTTACAGCTAGATGGACACTGGCTGCACAGTCTGACCCTCTGCACCCCGGTCCTAGTATATCTGGCAGGTACAGGTGGACCCACAGCTTCCCGTTTTCCATCCTTTTTTCCCTTGTGGAGAGAAGTGAATGTCTTCTGCCCACCACAGAGTATCAGATTCCACGTTTACTGGAATGTGAGGCACAGGGCACCTTGCCAGCTGCCCTGGAGCATTAAATCAAGAGGCGACGTGACTTGTGCCATCAGGGAAGTTGTAATCTAGTGAGACCCAAACAGTGCAGTTGGATGATGAAGAAGCACACTGTTGCTCAAGCTAGAAGCCCGACGCTAAGTGCAGGGAAGAGGAGGGTCCTGCCCACAGGGAGTTGACAATACAATGAACCAAGGGTAAATCATAAATAAGGTCAGTGGAAACTAACACAACATTGTTAATCTACTGTGCGCCAATATAGAATAAAAACATTTTTTAATAAAATAAATAAGGCCAATGGGTAACGTCTCAGTCAAAGGAAATACTGATTCGAGCTAAACAGAAGCCTGTCTTGGTCTAACACGAGCAAAACTGGTATCACACTCTGGAACTGTATTACTTCATTGAATAGAGGGCTCAGAACTGGAGGGCCGTTCTCACCTCAGGGCTGGGCAGCCCAATGAATACCCGCATGGATGGTCCCAAGGTGATAGTCAACAGGAAGTTCCTATGGGTGCAAACCAGCTCTGCACCTGCCCTCAGGCCTACAGCCCAACTGCTCTCTTGGCTTTCTGCTTTGCAGTCTAGGGCCAGTGGGGTAGTGGCCAGGGGCAGGGGGAAGGGAAATTGGGTGTGGTGCTTTGACATCTTTCAGGATGGATAAAATGATTACTTATAATACAAATCAATCACATAGGGAGAGAGAGTCTCATGCCTCAAGGAATCTCTTTTTTTTTTTCCCATTTTCTTTTCCAACTTTCCTTTGCTATCACAACTTTCACATCAATTTTTTCAAGCCTTTAATAAAGTCTTCAGAGTAACAAGCAGGTCAAAGACTTGAGGAAACATATGCCAGTCCCACTTAGCACGTTTCCCTCCCCGCCATCCGCGTCCAACCCAACCATCTGCTGCTCTGTCAGCCCGAGTATTTATAGCCTCTTGCTTTTGCCTCATTACCAGGCCCTGCTTTCAGGGCTGTGGAATCCAGCTTTCTCTCCCCTACCCCGAAGAAATAGAAGAAATGAGAGTTAACTTCTAATCATTGCATCAATAACATTTCCTTCCATTTCAGACATTAAGACAAAGTTAACCTTGCAAAGACTTGACTGAGGTCTGATCAATAATTTGCCATATATTCAGCCTCTAAAGAACAAAAATCACTTCCCGACTTTTCTCATCCTCTCAGATGGACTCAATAATCGTAATTCAGTAGAAGAGTGTATATTAAGCCATAGGCATTCAGTCCCTTTTTTAAAAAAAATAGCTGGCTTTTATTCACAATTTGGGACATCATATCATTGACCTAGAAAATCACAGGACTAAGAACAAGAGATGTGAACGCTCGCAACAACAAGTGTCATCAGATCTATTCATCCTGGTCAAACTGGAAAGCTCTCCTCTCTAAAGAGGAAATCATCCCCCACGGATTGGGACTGACCCAGAGACCGGGAGTCTGTGGTCCTTTGTAGTTCACGTCGCAAACCAGCTGGTGGACTCAAAATCCTTGACGAGGAGAAGCTTCTGGTTTAACCCCTTCCGTTGCTGGAATCCTGCAAGTCCAAGCAGGTTCTCACCACCCACACGTTCTTCATCGTTTGATCCCAAGGAAACTTGCCAAGTAGCCCCCCCTACACTGTCCACACTGATGCCATCCCACCGTCTCCCTAATCCTAATGAAAACCTGACCAAGAGCTCCCTACCCCTTGGGAACATGTTTGCAAACAGCCCAAGTCTGAGTGGGACTCAGAATAAAGTCTCAGACCACTTTTCTGTGTTTGGGTTTAAAGTACCAGGTTTCCCAAGGAAGTAAACCAGAACTCTCTACTTACACATCGTGGTACTGGAGGTGCCCACAGGTAGGAGAGCTTGTAAGGGGACCCCAGACGGTCCAAAAGCACCCCATTGTTGCAGCTTCAAGGTGGGATCATAGGGAAGGCTGTGAAGAGGGGGCGTAGCCAGGAGGAGGGTCTTTGAGGTTGGCTGTTTTGCAAAATACCCCCCACTGCCATCCACCTGAGCGGGAGACTGGTGTGCAGGAGAAGGAACCACTCAGATCCCATGGCCCAGACACGTCATGTGCATGGGACAATGGCAGCCAGGAGGTGTGTCAGGGTGACCCCTGAGCCCCAAGAGCCCCAATGCCTGTGCTTAGGGTGTGCAGACACAGATTACTGAAAGGGATCTGGGACATCCTTCTCCAGTTCGGTCACTTATTCAGACAGGGAACAGGCTCTGTGAAGTGAAGGAACACACTATCATGCACATGGCAGTGGGAACTCCTAGAAGGCTGCAGGGGGGAATCTCCAAATGTTTGGGTGACCTGGGACCCTACAAAGAGAGTGTCCACCTTACTGAGTGCAAATCGATACAGCCTTTTAGCACAGCTGGCAACATATTGCATTGCCAGTGCTTTAAAATGTTCCTTCCCTCTATCCCAGCCATTCCACTCTGTGGATGGTGCACTAATCAAAAAAACCAAAAACCAAAACCCCAAAAAACCACGGTTATTTATGACTTTTTTTTAAAGGAAATAATCGAAACTTCCTATTACAGGGAGAATCATTCAACAAATTATGGTAAGTCATGACACATTGAAAGGAATAAACATTTTCTACATAATTTTTAGTGACATGGAGATAAAAAATATGATATTAAACGAACAAAGTGGCACTTTTCTGGCATACAAAGCACGATGCCAATTATGGACTTAGAAAGGAAGGCTGGAAGGAAACCGAGCACAAATATTCCAACGTTCCATCAACTATGCTTTGTAGCAATTATAAGGGAGGTTTTTTCTGTTATATTTTGAACTTTCTATTATTTTTAAGAAATGTCTACACTATCTATAAATTACATTTAAAACTGGAAAACAGCATGTTTAAACCCACTCTGACCATATCATCACTATAAAGTTAATAGACTAGGCAGGATGTGTGGAACCCCTGATATCCCCAAGCTTAGCTCAGTGACCTGGAGCCGCTCAAATCACCTGCTACCTCATGACATTGGACTTGAACCACTGGTGTGAACAACCAAGGTAGCTTCACAAAGCCTCCGCAGGAAAAATGCTTAGGAATCCCATTAGCCATTGATATCATTTAAATGATAATATTACTGAAGTATGAACAGCATCAACTTCTTACTCCTGTGGTCCTTAAAACCAAAATAAATGTATAAATTAGCTGCAAAGAAAATAAAACAAAACAGAAAACCTAGTTAAAATTCCAGCTCTGAAAAAAAAAAAAAAAAAATTCCAGCTCTGCCACTTCTAGTTGGTGACCGTCTGCACATTACTAATTTCCCAATTTCAGTTTCTTGCTTGGTCAAGGGATGTTAATAATAATATTGATTGATGTGTTGTGTTGTGGGTATTTTTTTTTTGAGGGTCAAATGATATAATGAAGGTTGACTTGCTAAATATTTGATGTAGTAATTTTTTGCTAAATGTTTGGTGTAGCAATTGTTTCTTGTTGTTCTAGGGAATATCAAACACGGGAACACCGGGGAGAAAGGCTTTCTCAGTACTTTCGTCTTTTCTCTGAGCTGTGAGTCATTCATGGCACTGAGACGCTTGGCTGGATAAAGTCCTCTCCTTATTCAAACTATTGTTCTATTTTTGGCCAAAAATGAAATTCTGGGTCCTGAGAAAAACTCTGTTGACCCAATGTGTATATGTTCTACTTTGGCACGGTTTGGAATCTAGAGTTTTAGCTTCTTTTCTCTGGATACAGAAGTTCCCACTGAGTAAATTGTCGTTACTCAAGTATCGTTTGGAAAGGAAATTGGAGAAATGGGGAAGTCAAGGGAGCGAACTTTGCTTAAAACATAGGGGAGGGCTTCCCTGGTGGCGCAGTGGTTGAGAGTCCGCCTGCCGATGCAGGGGACACAGGTTCGTGCCCCGGTCCGGGAAGATCCCACATGCTGCGGAGCGGCTGGGCCCGTGAACCATGGCCGCTGAGCCTGCGCGTCTGGCGCGTAGGGGAGCTTCCTCACAGAGCTGAGAACATAATTATGTCCAAGCTGTGAACTCTGGAGAATACTGTTACTTTGTTGGGTTCCCTGAGTTCAGACAGCCTGTCTGTCCCTTTATGCCCCAAGCACAGGCCTCCAGCCAATTTACTTAGGGTCCCGCTCAGCACCACCAAGTGTGCTGAGCTTATGTTTGTTTTGTTTTTTGATTGAAGTATAGTCGACTTACAGTGTTGTGCTAATTTCTGCCTACAGAAAAGTGACTCAGTTATACACATAGATACATTCTTTTCTTTATACTCTTTTCCAAAGGGGAGGAGGGAGGGAGAGGGATGGACTTGGAGTCTGGGGTTAGGAGATGCACACTGTTACATTTAGAATGGATAAACATCAAGGTCCTACTGTAAAGGAACTGTATCCAATCTCTTGAGCTTATGTTTTGTACGAAGTCCTTTGCTCAGTTTTATGAAAGACAAAATCAAATGGAGCTCACAGGTCAGAAGGAGTTTTCCAACATTTTTAGGAAGAAAAACCCGCGTAAACACAACCGAAAAAGATAAGACCATTGGAAAAGTCGAGGAAGGCATGTGAGTTAAAGACATGAGAAATAGGAGGAAAACAGAAAAAGCTAGAAAATGGGAATAATGCATCGCCTCCTAGACTCTGGGTTTTTTAAAGTGTTTTTCACACGAATTCCTCCGTTCAATAGCTACACAAACTTGTGAGTTAAGCCAAGCAGGACTTACTCTGTCCATTATCCCATCACTGAGGTGTAGAGAGAGAAAATCACTGCACCCAGGTTACCGCATACACGTACTCACACTCACACAAAATGCTGTCAGAACCTCACCTGGAAGTCAGGCGTCTCAGCTCCTAGTCTCTCCACTAGAGCAAGGTGCCGGCTTGGAAGGAGAGAGAGAAAAAGAGTTTCTGAACATCGTCGGGGCCATGCATGAGCCCCTGTAAGTTTTATAATCTATGGCTGAACAGGACATAAAGGTCCGTGCTATAAGCCATTATAGCACTTACTTATTAGCTATAAGTAAGGTTTCTTACTTGGCTTCTCAAAATCCTTAGGCCTAAGAGAAGCACGTGCCCATTTATATACTAAAGCTTCTTGTGCTGCGTCTCCTCTATATTAACGTCTTGCAATGTTCCCAATGATTTGCTTTAAAGCCACACCGATCAGCAGTTTCACGGTGAGTGTATTCATTTATTTGCTCAACAAATCTGTATTGGGTTCCTAACACATGTCAGACAACGTGTTCTCTGCTGGGTATATGATAAGGAAACAGGACGGATGTCCATCCCATTGTGATTTAACGGGGTGGAGAGTGTTGTCATGCAGGGAAACTCCAAAGGAGGCTGGTGTCGGAGGCTCTTCCTAAGCCAGTTTCCCTGTCCTGTTGGCCCTGGGTCCCCACTGTGACTGCTGTCCCCCACCCCGCGCTCTGGAGAATTCTGCAACACAGCAACTCCCCACCTCCCACCTTCCTCAGGAAGAACTTGCAGTAGATTTCTAATGGGCTAACACCTCTGCCCTTTGTATTTGTTTTTGTTTGTTTGTTTGTTTGTTTGTTTGTTTGTTTTGCGGTACGCGGGCCTCTCACTGTTGTGGCCTCTCCCGTTGCGGAGCACAGGCTCCGGACGCACAGGCTCAGCGGCCATGGCTCACGGGCCCAGCCGCTCCACGGCAAGTGGGATCTTCCCGGACCAGGGCACGAACCCGTGTCCCCTGCATCGGCAGGTGGACTCTCAACCACTGCGCCACCAGGGAAGCCCTCTGCCCTTTGTATTTGGACAGCCCAGTGGCTCTGCAACAGGAAATGAACAGATAGTAACCCGTCCTCTTTCCCACATCTGGATTCAGGAGCTCAGTTTTGTGCCATCTTGTGCTCTCCTGCTGTGTGCTTCTAAGGGATTAACTAACCCCCCCCATCACTGAAAAGTTGTCCCACGAGGGAGTCTAGCCCAAGCACCTCAAAGTTGTCTTCTCGTACTGTCTGCCCAGTCCCAAGCGGGTATCATGATGCTACCATTTTATTGTGCCTCTGCCTTTTTTCTATCCACAGAGGAATGTGGACGTATAGGGGCAGAGAAAAGTCAGGCGTTGGGGATTTGGGATGCTTTAGGCACGTGTTTCCACAGTTAAATGCCGACTCTCATTTGCTAGGTTGAGCCCATTAGTAAGGACCTAAAGAAGGAGGAATGCATTGGATGACCCATTGAGTGTATCAGGGTCATGGAGGCAAAAGACTGTCTCCTCTCCCCGGCCCCTCTAGATATCCAGTGTTGTGTACGGCAAGGGTCACAACCTGAGAACCTAAGGTAAATCCTTTTGATATTCAGAGTGAAAGAGTCTCCAGGGAAGAACTTGCCATTAAGGACGAGAGCTGGGACATGCGAGAGCTGAGTTTGGTTCCAGGATGGTTGTTTAGGGTTAGAAGTGAGAATAAATGGATTCGTGTTACTGGCCACTGAAGCCCTCATTCACTCAAAAACTGTAATAAATATCTTCCAGGTATCAAGTGTCATCTGCTATGGTCTGAATGTTTGTGACCGACACTCCCTCAAACTCGTATGTTGAAATCTTTTTTTTTTTTTGCGGTACACGGGCTTCTCACTGTTGTGGCCTCTCCCGTTGTGGAGCACAGGCTCTGGACGCGCAGGCTCAGCGGCCATGGCTCACCGGCCCATCCCGGACCGGGGCATGAGCCCGTGTCTCCTGCATCGGCAGGCAGACTCTCAACCACTGCGCCACGAGGGAAGCCCATGTGTTGAAATCTTAACCCCCAAGGTGATGGTATTAAGAGGTGATGAGGTCATGAGGATGGAGCCCCCATGATGGGATTAGTGTCTTTATAAAGAGGCCCCAGAGAGCCCCTCACCCCTTCTGCCATGTGAGGACACAATGAGAAGACGCCTTCCATGAACCAGGAAGCAGGTCCCCCTCCGAATCTGCCTGTGTCTTGATCTTGGACTTGCAGCCTCCAGAACTGTGAGAAATAAATGTTTGTTGTTTATAAGCCACCCAGTCAATGGTATTTTTGTTATAGCAGCTCTGCACAGATTAAGACACTATGAGAAGTGCGAGGAATGTGAAGAATAATAAGATATAAACCTCCCCGCAGGGCCTTGCAATCCAGCTGGATTCTAGGGAAATGGGTCTGTGATGAAAAAACAAGTACACAGTGAAAGAACTCCTTCAATAACATTGCTATAAAGCTACTTAAGATATTGTAAGCACCAGACCTTCTTGTGGGAGCAAATGTGTGGGAAGAAATAAAGGATGCCTTTGGACCCAATCAGAGCATGGAGAAACAGTGACCTGGACAGAGGGGGAGCTGGCTGGGACCCCAGACTTGTCAGAAGCAAATTCACTCCTTCCAGGCAGTATCAGGGGGATGGAGAGCAGGAAGGGGAAAGTGTGATTAGGCAAAGGACCTCGCTGTGAGCAAATGTGAGACCTTCCTCTTGGGATTTCTCGAACTACTGTGGGAGAAATGTAGAGGGTTTTTGTGATCCTGCATTTTTCTTGCCTGGTGGTGTTTCAGGAAACCTCTTGTGCACAGAGAGCAGGTTGACTTCTTTCCCTTTCTTGGAAATCTGATAGCAAACTAGAAAGGGCATGAGTGAAAAAAAAATGACTGTTTTAATCAAATAAATCCTAAAACGAAGTTATCTTCACTCATTGAATGATATAAAAACTGTCACTATACTTGATGTAGGTAACTGTTAATGGTAAGCCATCCCCATCCATTTGAGGTCACTTGGAGGATGAAAGAAAATAGATTTCTTGGTTTGTTAACATTAGGTTTGGTTGCACATAACAGAAACCACAAAATAACAGTTGTTTCAGCAAGGTAGAAGTTTGCTCCTCTGTCACAGAACTCTGCAGATGGGCAGCCCCAGGCTGCCAAGGTGGTCTTTGGGGACTCATGCTCTGATCTTTCCACTCTGACATTTTCAGTGCATGCATGGCTTTCATTTCCAAGGCCACCTCATGGTCCAAAATAGCTGCTGGAGCTCCAGCTATCACCCTCAAAGAAGAAAAGAGAAAGATGTACAGCAGAAACATCAAAAGGACTCTTCCCAGGAGTCTATGCCCTTCAAGAAAACTTCCCACTCCATGTTTTCACTTACATCTTATTGACCACAGCTTAGTCACATGGCCACTTTCAACTGCAAAAGAGGCCAAGAAATGCAATGTTCAGTGCCTGTGTATGTGATGTTTAGAGCTTTGTTCTTTTTTTAAAATTTATTTAATTAATTAATTTATTTTTGGCTGCGTTGGGTCCTTACTGCTGTGCACGGGCTTTCTCTAGTTGCAGCGAGTGGGGGCTCCTCTTCGTTGTGGTGCACAGGCTTCCCATTGCAGTGGCTTCTCTTGTTGCAGAGCACAGGCTCTAGGCGTGCGGGCTTCAGTAGTTGTGGCACGCGGGCTCCAGAGCACAGGCTCAGGAGTTGTGGCACACGGGCTTAGTTGCTCCGTGGCACGTGGCATCCTCCCGGACCAGGGCTCGAACCCGTGTCCCCTGCATTGGCAGGCGGATTCTTAACCACTGCACCACCAAGGAAGCCCTAGAGGTTTGTTCTTTGAGGCGGGAGAAGATGGGTCTCGGTAATAACTGGCAGTCTTTGCTCCCTTGTCCTTCTATCTTCAGAGCTGTGTTGCCCCCTGAATTCTCAATCCCCCCTCCCTCCTCCTGCCCCACCCACAGTGCCCGACTCCCTAATTATCCCTAGAAATCGTACCCTACAAAAGTCGGTTCTCACAATAGAGCACACAGCGGGCTCTAGACACTCAGATTGGATCAAAATTTAACAAGAACTTCTAGAACATGTACCAGTGCCAAGCGCTATGCTAAGTGCCTCCATGTACCTTGTTCTCAAGGGTATGGCCTACAAATTGTGAGACAACACAATTCATCCAACATTATAGGACTCCGGAAAGGCTGCGTGTTTTTCCTTGGCTCCCGGGACCCACTCGAGAAGGAATATTTGCTCGTATTCCCCTGCTCCTGAGTCTTTGTCTCTTTCCTCTCCCTTTGTCCTCCTTAGGAGCAGAGGAAAAGAGAACTGAAACCTGCTCTTAAAATGTTAACCGAGGCCCTGGTACCTGGGCGGTAAGCAGAGCCCACGGCAATATTGCAAAGAGACCAAGTGAGTCTTTTTCTCTTGGGGTTTCCATCTCTTTCCTGCTTCAGTGCAAATTCACTCTGAGGGCTGCCCAATCGGTAGAATCTGTGTTGTGTTAGCAAAACTGGCCCTTTCTCTCCAGTCTCCTAGTTCCTGGTCCTTCACCTGCTGAAATGTGCAGGTAAGGGACCGGGGATGCCAACTCAACAAAAGGAAGAGGTGTACACAAAGGTATTTCCTATTGTACATTAAGTGTGTCTGTGAACTTTTCAGCTTTTCCTCTCCCTGGGATCCACCCTGGTTGTTAGAAATTTAATTCTACTTGGATTACTATCATGACAACATTTCCCTGCTTTAAATTTCAAGCTTTGAGCAAAATACGGTTGCTGACACTTTTTCTATAACTTCCCTAAAATGCCATCTTTCTGCAAATGAATCAACTCTTTTGGCTGTCTTTTCAAAATTTTGAATCCCCCAAGAGAATACTTAGTCATAATTATTTGGTGGGTCCTTGTTATACTAAGCAACAGTAATGCATACCTACGTCAGGAAAAAGAATATAAAAGAAAAGGGAGCGTGAGAGAGTCAAAGAAGAGAAACAGGCAATTGTGGGGTCATCTGCGTAGATGCAGGTTTGTTGTTAAGACGTCTGCATATTAAACTAAGCCTTTTCCAAAAAGAAAACAGGCGTGTATAAACCTCTTTAACTATTGTAGGGCGCGCACTGCCGACACTAATCACACTTCAAACGATCTACACACTAAACGTTTAGAGGTTATATGAAATCATGATTGAAAATAAAATGAATAATGGCACTGAGGCTGCAGAGAAGGGTTTTCTTGCGCCCACAGGTCAAGGACCTTACAGCCAAAATGCTACTTCAAAACGTTTCTGTGTTGAATTTCTCTCTAAGAATTGTCACCCCTCCATCCCTACCTCACCGACATGATAAAACCTGAGATGATTTGAGAGCTTGCCCTGAGCAGATCTGATGTCAGCCATTCAGTCCTGCGGATCCACGGGTCCCTCTGTCACAAAGCCAACCCTGCCTTCCACAGAGAGTGAGGAACTGGCAAAGTGGATGAAACCCAGACCTGGGGTGTCGGGGAGTTTGAGTTCTAACACCAGCAAGTCACCTACGTCTTTACGCCCAAGGTCTCTATAGATGAGGAAACGGGGCGGGGTGTGTGTGTGTGTGATCATCTCTCAGGTCCTTTCTGGCTCCAAGATTCTGCTTTTCCCTCCTACCTGAAATTCTGCAGGGACAAGGTCACGTCTTTGCCTTAAGGTTCCCTCCCTTGCCTCTAGTTTAAATGTAAATGCCCAAGAGAGGGTGGCATCTTAATGCATTTTCAGTAGTTTACATTTCGGTGTGAATTATTTTTAGAATTGTGATGAAATAAAGCTGTGAAATCTTCATTTCAGGCTTGTCACCGATAACGCAGATAACTTGGCAAAGGACTGCTGATTTTTTTCATCTTTTGCGAAGTGAGGGCTCTCCTTCAAATGCTTGCTTGCATGGTGTGCAGAAAGCACTGTAGCACAATTGCTGCAGAAACACGGAAGGGTAATGACCAAGGCTTCCGTGGTCTCTCTGATTTTGGTCTCGGTTCATGTGTAGATTGATTTCAAAGTAAGCCTGTGACGACTAAACTCTTCCACTGAGCCCCGCTTAGGAAACAGCCAAAGGAACAGCTGTTTTGCTGGGGTTTTTTGTGTCACAAGTTGCTACATACTGTACTTTTTAGATGGAAAATCCCCACATTTGAGGGCTTATGTTTTCTGTAGTATCTCGAAACTTCGCTTGAGAAAGAGCCTTCAGAATTTTTCTGTGGTCCTCTCAAGTTTCAAAATAATGCTACTTCGAATGTATTCTGCAGGGTTTCCATCAGTCAAGGGCACAGAGTTCTGAAAACCTAGTGCTGTGAGGGCAGACAGAACCGTTGGCCGCCTGCCAATAGATTTGTGCCGTTTTCCTCTTTAACTCACAGCCCTGGAAATTCTGACGGTGGCAGTAGCTCAATGGTTTTCTAAGTATCTGCCCCTTTGCCTGTTTGAAATGTTTCTCTCTGGCTGGTGAAGCTTTAGAAACTTGCAATTTCTTGCTTCCCTGGTTTGTAATAATTAAGACATTTCTGCTGAGTTTAAATCAGCTCAAGAAACAAAAAACACAGAGTCCTAGAAGAGGAGGTCTGAAAAGGACATCTTGCCTCTCTTGCAGCGTGATATAGGGAAATAAGTACTTGGCTTGGGAATTAAATTTAAATGACTTTGGGCGAATCACATCACCTCTTTGAGCCTCAGTTTTGTCATTTGTAAGACGGCGATGCAAGTAACAATCTTGCAGGTTTGTTTTTAAGTTTAGAGATAAATGTGTGAAGTGCAAAAAAATAGCATTTTGTAAATTGTCCCTCCAGTGTTGGATATTTTAGTTGTTTGGGGGAGATTTCATTCTTATAAGTAATATTTAGACTAAACATCTTGTGGCTGAGAGATTCTTCGGTCCGAAGATAGCAGGGTCACCTGGGGTCTCGTGTGCCCTGTGCGCACAGAACTTCGCCTTCTCTGTAACCGGCAGGGTCTCTTCCTTTTGGTTACAAGGTGCAAGGATGTGGGAGAGGGAATAGTTAACCTATTAGGAGATAAGCCCAGTTGCATTAAAGGCTTAAGTCCAGAGTCCTTACATGTAACAGGCAACCATCCTGCCATGGCGTTTGTTCAATGGCTGGAGTCGATTACATAAAAAAAAAAACACCTCTGCCCCTGATGTCCTCTGTCACAGAACTGGGACATTATTTGAACAGCAATAGCATCCCACCAGCTGCTATCTCATACTTGTCTGTGTCTTTTCATTGATCTCACTGTCCCTCTCTGTTGTGTGTCTTGCTTGTTCAACCTTTTCTCTGTGTATTTTTCCATATCTACTTTGTCTCCACGAGTATATTTTTCTAACTCCTTTTGTTCTATTGCTGATCCAAAATATAAAATTAAAACCCTTTCTAAAGATTAGTTTCTCTAGTGAAAGATGGCAGGTGAATGTCACGCATGCATCTTTATTCTCTCCTAAAACTTCATACAGCAACCCAAAGGAGGTTATCAAAGGAACAGTCATCATGAAATGTAAACTCACATAGATAAGGAAAAGAAAAGAGAGGCAATGGGGGTGGGCGGGGATTTGCAAGCGGGAAATGGAAGGTATCTCTTTGGTAGAAAGAAGTACAGATCTAAGAAAGGTAAATTCCAAGCCTGCATTAATAGAAGACAAGAAGCAGGACCCTGGGGGGCTCAGGAATTTGCTGCACTGATAACCCTTAGAATAGTGTTGGAAGTGGTGTTGAAAACAAGAGGATTAGGTGAAAGTCTGTGCAAGAAGCAGTTGGGTCCTTGAGCTGTTCCTACTTCCTCCCCACCTGACAGAAGACTGGAAAGTGGGGGCTGTGCGCAACAGACCCCATCTACGTACAGAGAGCATCCGATCTGCCTTTTAATGCTCTAGCCTTAACTATGCGCGGATCACAAAGGATCGCCAGACATCTGTGGAAGCTTTCATTGTGAAAGAGAGAGACTGCAATAGGCTTAATGCTCATCCCCCCAGATTCATATGTTGGAACCTAACCCCCAATATGATGGTATTTGGAGGTGGGGCCTTTGGGAGGCAATGAGGTCATGAGGGTTGTGCCCCCATGAATAAGATCAATGCCCTTATAAAAGGACCCCAGAGAGCTCCCTCACCCCTTCTTCTGTTTGAGGATGAAGTCTATTCAGTGAGAAGGTGGTCATTCATGAATCAAGAAGAGGTTCATGCCAGACACCAAATCTGTGGCACCTTGACCTTGGACTTCTAGCCTCCAGAACTATGAGAAATACATGTGTGTTGTTTATAAACCACCTAGTCTATGGTATTTTTGTTATAGCATCCCTAACAGACTAAGACAGAGACCAAAACATACAGAGAACAGAAACTTGAAGGTGACCATATAGGGAGAACAAAATTTTAAGAAACATTTATTAATATATGCAGAGGAATAAAAGACTACCACATCTTTGGAAGCAGCCCTTGGAAATCACAATGACTGCAACAAACAACTCCATAGAAATGTTGGAAGATAAAATTGATAAAATGCACAAAGCAATAGAAAGTAGGAATGAAAAGATAAGACAATTGAAGATGGGTCTGGGGTATCCAAACACACAACTAATAGGAAGGAAAAAAATCATCAAAGGAAAAATTCGGAGCTTCCAGAACATAAGGGAATAAGTTGCCAGATTGAAAGGCACCATTGAGTCCTTAGCACAATAGGTGAAAATGGACCCACACAATCACCCCTCACTGTGAAGTCTCAGAACCCAGGGACAATAGAAAGAAGATTTTGTGAGAATCTTTCAGAGGAAGAAAACGGTTTCCTATAGCAACATGGATCAGAATGGCATGGACCTCACAAAACAACACTAGAAACTGAAATTAGAGAAGTAGCTTCAAATTTCAGAAAGGGAATGAATTTCCATCTAATTGTTTATGCGCAGAGAAGCAATCATTTGTATATGAAGGCAGATTAAAAATGTTTCAGGTCAAGCAGACCTGTCACTTACCCTTTTGAAGAGCATTACAGAGACAGGCAAACAGGGGATCCAGTGAGAGGTGAAGGGGACACACAGGGTGAAGGGGGCGGAGGGTCCATGATTACAGCTGTGTGGGGAGCCTGGAGGTCACCAATCCTCATGGGAGCAAACCAACCCAACCAAAAAACCATCCCCATCGTACTACAGGGAAAACAAAAAAGTGTGCAGGAAAGGAAAAATAATCATAGCTTACCACCTGTCTCAGGAATGAATGGCATTCACATGGTCACAATAAGCTAAACTCCAACGTTAAACAACATTATGCTATAACCGCATTAGGCAGATGAGAGACTAGAAGTGTGTGTGTGTGTGTGTGTGTGTGTGTGTGTGTGTGTGTGAGAGAGAGAGAGAGAGAGAGAGAGAGAGAGGGAAAATAACTGAAATACTGAACTTCTAGAGTGAGAAACCAATAAAACGGAAGTCGAGAAGCAGCAGTACAAGGATTTTACTGGAAATGCAAAATTAATTCCAAGAGAAACAGTTGAAAGTCATTGTTTCTGTGAATCAGGAGACTCTTTAAATTATTTACATGTATAACTTTAATAAAAATAAAAAGGAAAGGGAAAAAGCAGCCAGGGGAGAAATATTAATTACAGTATTTCTCAAGTAAACATTCTTTTTTTTAAAAAATAAGCAAAAACTCTTCTTTAAAAATTAAGTTGCACTTTCCTTACGTGACATGAATTTCTTTCCCTTGTAAAAGAATGGTTGTCAATAGAAAAAAGATATTCCTAGTCTTAAAAATCACACAACTAAATCTAAGTTTAATAAGTAGGATGCTAATAGCTACAGCATCTTTGTTGAGGTAGCATATACATACAATAAAATGCACCCATTTAAACTTCATTTCAATTTGCATCTGTGCAACTTCTACTGCAATCAATATACAGATAGTGGGGCATTTCCATCATGCCTAAAAGTTCCCTGTGCCCCATCTCAGACGACTCCTACCTGAAGCTCCAGGTAACCACTGCCCACTTTCTGTCACTTTAGATTAGATTCGTCTCTTCTAGGGTTTCACAGACACAAAATGAAATACACGTAGTACATACTCTTGTGTCTGGCGTTCTTTCAGACGCGTGTAACGTGCATTAATGTTTTGTGCATCAGTGGCCCTTTCTTATTATTACTGAAGAGTATCCCACGGTATGAATACACCATAATTTGTTTATCTAAGATAGAAGCATTTTTGCAAAACTTGGGACGGTTCATTTTTTTTTGATTCCTCAAGTCTCTAGGTGACAAGCTCTTTCTTCCCGTCAGCAAACTCTCTCCTTGGTCACTTATCAAAAAGGGAACAGGGATCTGACAGTGGAGTGAGATTCTTCTGGGTAACCCAGCTCCGTTGCTTAGCAACAAACAGAATAACTGTATTAGTTTAGTGGATTCTGAACAAAAAGGTAATCATCTTTTATCCCCTGATAGATAGAGGACGATGTGATTTCAAGTAAAGTGGGGGAAAAAATAAAAACCATGTGAATGGAAAGAAAACACATCTAGTAAATAAATGCATCATAATAACTCTTATACCCACACTGCTGAGCCCCATCAAGTGTTCTGTAGGAAACCAAGGAACCCTCATTTATATTAACTATCATGGTATAGGCACTGGTGTGCAAAATCTTTTAAAAGGCACAAACAAATGATGCAAGAGACAATTACAACTGGTGACCAAAATAAAGAGAAACACATTAACCTGAATTGGCATTAATACTTCAAAGATTCCATATGAAGTGAATGAGATATTTTGTCCTATATGTATGCCTCTTCCAAAAAGAAGGAAAAAATTCCTTTGGACTTTTTCTTCTACGCGCCAGAGTGGGTAACTGCTTTCCATAGGAAAGGTGCTGACTTAACATTTGTTCACCTGGTTCCTTAATCTCAAAAAGAATGGCATTCATTTTGCAGGTGATGTTACTAACAGAAGTTTTTTTTAACTTCCTCTGGAGTTTTGCCAACTTGACACCATTACTTCCTTCTCATTATCTGCCCACCCCCCACCCCCATGATAAAATCTGGCAGAAATAGCTCTGCTGAGAGTCACGGGTTTAATGAGCAGAATATCCCCCAGCCATTTAATGCAAAGTGTTTAATAATCAATCAGAGATCAGTTTCACTTAATTTTACAGGGTTGAGAGGGAGACAAAAACCCTTCACCATCATTTTTGAGCCATCCCTGGAGTGGTTCCCCACTTGTCTCCTGACGACAGATTTCTTGGTTTAAATCATGCCCCAAGGGAATGGATACAAAACTGGTCGTGCAGTTTTCTGTCAGTGCCTGGGCATCTGGTAAAAGACAGCTTTGCAGTTTCCTTTATTTTAGGGGTGAAGTTGGCCACCAAATAATTGGGTTCATATCCCCTCTTTTCTTAGATGGCAAGGACAAGTTCTATAAACGTGCTTCATTGGAGCCTTCAAAGGAAAGGAGCTAGGGGAAACATATCTTCCAGAGCTGTTATCTTTTTATTTTCAGCCCAATTTAAAATATTCTGGTCTTTTCTGACTTTGAATTGTACGAGACATCCACTTGTGTTTCGAATTGTATGTTCTGGGAGAGCACGCCGAGGCAGATAAACAGGAAGGCAGGCCCTGCCAAAGAGAAAGACCTTGCAAAACACATCCTGGGGCCCCATACCATTAATGAAAATCTCCCAGCCACACGGCTCTAGACAGAGCTGCCGCCGCTCTAGGGCTGAGGCAGAATCGCTTCTGAGTCACTAAGTGCCCACGGTGTTTTACTCCCTGTTGTGACATTTTGTGGCTCTGTTTTCTGCTCTGGGGAGATTTATCAGTTAAAAGAAGAGACTGGATGGAAAAAATCTGGCTTTGCCCATTAACAGATTCTGGTCCACAATTGCCCTGTTTACAGACATTTACTGAAATGGATTCTCCTTGTGGTTAAAAGACTGAGACTCTGAAAGAACGTGTCTGTATCTCTATATTTTAAAATATACAAAACAAGAGCCAGATTTCAGACTGGTTCTTTGTTTTTTTTATTGAAGTACAGTTGATTTACAAAGTTAATTTCTGATGTGCAGTAAATTGACTCGGTTACACATATATACATTCTTTTTTATATTCCTTTCCATTATGGTTTATCCCAGGACATTGAATATAGCTCCCTGTGCTGTACAGTAAGACTGGTTCATTTTTAACTTAGTGCTCTCAAGGGGTAGATGATGGTGAGGAAAAAATATCAGAACAGTGTTCTCTAAAATTCAGATTTGGGGTCAGCAGTAGCTGAGTTCCATTTCATCTACTCATCTTCATCTTGCTGAGTTTTGTTTCCTTTTTTAAAAAAATATTATTGGAGTATAGTTGACTTAAAATGTTGTGACAGTTTCTGCTGTACAGCAAAGTGAATCAGTCATATAATACATATACATATATCCACACTTTTAAAACTTCTTTTCCCGTATAGGCCATTACAGAGAATTGAGTAGAGTTCCCTGTGCTATAGAGTAGGTCCTTACTAGTTATCTACTTTATATATAGTAGTGTGTATATGTCAATCCCAATCTCCCAGTGTATCCCTCCTTGTCATTATCCCCCCCAGTAACCATAAGTTTGTTTTCTACATTTGTGACTCTATTTCTGTTTTGTAAATAAGCTCATTTGTACATTTTTTTTAGATTCCACATATAAGCGATATCGTACGATGTTTGTTTTTCTCTGTCTGACTTACTTCACTCAATATGAGAACTGAATTTTGTTTTCTTTTTCCTCCTCTGCTGTGAGCTTCTGGCTAGATGGCAAGAAACTAACAGTGATGAGAAAAAGTAAAACACTCTCTCCGTGCAGTACTAATGAAATGGAAACCACAAAAGAGCTGCCCAGTAGACTTTCTGAGACGTAAGCCCATTATAACATAGAGCAAAACGATGCAGTTACAGTTGTTTTTAGATTTATTTTGTGTTGAGGTAACACTGAGTTTAATGTGTGCACCATTTTATTTCTACTTCTGTCTACCGCACAGTGTGGAGCAGGATAACTCTGTGTTCTTGGGGGGTGTCCTGTGCACTGAGGGTGTTAGCAGCATCCCTGGTCCCCACCCACCAGATGCCACTAGCACTCTCAAAGCTGTGAAAATGAAAAATATCTCCAAACATTGCCAAAAAGTCCTGTGAGAAGGGACTTGGGAAGCTGAGCCTTGTGGAGGGAGTAGGGTGGTGCTGGACAGAGAGATCACTGGACAGGGGAGCCCGAAAACCAGCTCGCCCAGGCTGTGATCCTCGTGAGCTGTGGGTACCATGGAAAATCCACTTCATCTGTCCCACCATCGTGGGTGGTCCTGTGTCCAACCAATTGAGGCTCCCTTCTGGCTTTCATCTGTGTATGAGTCAGGGTCCCTGAGAGAGACAGCACCAATAGGGCACCTATGTCTATGTCTACCGCTCTAGCTCTACCTTTATATCTACTTATATATTTATTATTTATCTATATTTATCTATATCTATGTACTCCTCATCTAGATAGATAAAAATATAGGTATAACTACAGATACGGCTAGATATAGAAATAGATAGTTGAGGGCTTCCCTGGTGGCGCAGTGGTTAAGAATCCACCTGCCAATGCAGGGGACACAGGTTCGAGCCCTAGTCGGGGAAGATCCGACATGCCGCGGAGCAACTAAGCCCGTGCGCCACAACTACTGAAGCCCACGCGCCTAGAGCCCGTGTTCCGCAACAAGAGAAGCCACCGCAATGAGAAGCCCGCGCACCGCAACGAAGAGCGGCCCCCAGTTGTCGCAACTAGAGAAAGCCCGCAAGCAGCAAAGAAGACTCAATGCAGCCAAAAATAAATAAATAAATAAATTTAGGAAAAATAGAAAAGAAATAGATGGCTGAGATTTGTAGAAATTGATACAGTTGAGAAGATTTACTACAAGGAACCTGCTCACGCAGTTACCGAGATGACCCCCACCTGCCATCTGTGAGCTGGAGACCCTGACAGCGAGGGGGTGTGGTTCAGTCCAAGTCCGAAGGCCTGAGAGTCAGGAGTACCCATGTCTCAGGGCAGGTGAGGATGGGTATTGCAGCTCCTGCAAGAGAACAAACCTTCTTGCACCACTTTGTTCTCTTCAGGCCCTCCGTGGATTAGATGTGCCCCGCCTAGGGGAGGGGGTTTTCTTTACTGAGTCCACCCATTCAAACGCTCATCTCTTCAGGAAACACCCTACAGACACACCCAGAAATCTGGGCATCCCTTCACCCAGTCAAGTGGATGTGTAAAACCAACCATCACAACTTCCTATTGTTAAGGTATAATGGCCTTGGGCTACAGCATTCTGCTTCCAGGAGCCGGAAAGAGGAAAGGCAGTCCAATCCCGTGGATTTTCAACACTGATAGTCTACAATCCCAGTGTGGGTTGGAGTCGAGAGGGAAAGACTAGGGCACATCACTAATTATTAGAGAAATGCGAATCAAAACTACAAATCAAAACTACCTCACACCGGTCAGAATGGCCGTCATCAAAAAAATCTACAAACAATAAATGCTGGAGAGGGTGCGGAGAAAAGGGAACTGTTGGTGGGAATGTAAATTGGTACAACCACTATGGAGAACAGTACAGAGGTTCCTTAAAAAACTAAAAACAGAGCTACCATATGACCCAGCAATCCCACTCCTGGGCATATACCCAGAGAAAACCATAATTCAAAAAGATACATGCACCCCAATGTTCATTGCAGCTCTATTTACAATAGCCAATACATGGAAACAACCTAAATGTCCATCGACAGAGGAATGGATAAAGAAGATGTGGTATATATATATATACAAATATTACTCAGCCATAAAAAAGGAAACAATAATGCCTTTTGAAGCAACAAGGTTGCACCTAGAGATTGTCATACTAAATGAAGAAAGTCAGACAGAGAAAGACAAGTATCATATGATATATGTGCAATCTAAAAAAATGGTACAAATGAACTTATTTACAAAACAGAAGTAGAGTCACAGATGTAAAAAGGAAAAGTTATGGTTACGGGGGGTGGGTAATGAGAAGGAGGGATAAATTGGGAGATTGGGATTGACATATACACAGTACTATATATAAAATAGATAACTAATAATAGGACCTACTGTGTAGCACAGGGAACTCTACTCAATACTCTGTGATGGCCTATACGGGAAAAGAAGCTAAAAAAAGAGTGGATATATGTATATGTATAACTGATTCATGTTGCTGAACACCTGAAACTAACAAAACATTGTAAATCAATTATACTCCAATAAAAATTAAAAAAAAAAAAGAATAGGGCAGACGTGGGTAAGTGAGCCAATGAGCAATGCTCTGTGTACCAGAGTCTCCTGCCCTCTCTGCTCCTTCCCTAAACTTCACCTCCCTTCCTTCTTTTGTTCATGAAGTCATGAGGCACCCAGCCATGGGTTGAGGGAGGGAGACTATGAGCCTCTGTGGAGCACCAGTGTGGTTTTTAAGTTTCATGTAGTCAGTATGATCCAGAGATCCAAAAAATGTACTCAACATATTGGGACACACACACACACACAAACACACGCACTTCCAGGAACCAGTCCACACAAAGTAATTAGTCCGCAAAGCCAAAGAATTTCTCCTTGTCAGTGTCTGTTAGGGGCAGCGACACTCATTTCACTCGGCTGCACTCTAGCATCAGATTCTGGGAGAGGAATGTCCAGCAGGCATATCATCTCTCCTGTAAAGATTTTATTCCGATAGCATCTGAGAGCAAAAAAAAAAAAAAAAAGGCCAATTATATCACCAGTGAAAATGGCCTAACCCAGAGGCAGAGGGACTTCTTTCAAATACGAATCAGTGAAAAATTAAACAGGGAGGTCGTGCTTTGACTACAGGATCTGCAAAACTAAGGAGCTCGTGTCCCCTTTTCCAAGAGGAGGACGGCTAATGCCCCTTGGATCCAGCGCAGCCGCCCCAGTGGCCGGAACTAACAACGTTTGCACAAGCGATGAGCTGCTAATTAAGGGCGCATCTGATCGTGCAGGAGGTGTAGCAAGTGGGCTCCTATCAGCGAACCTTGATCTATTTTGCACACCTGCGTGCAATTTATAAATCAACCGTACTGGTCCTGCCAAGGGGAAGTCTCCAAAAAAAGATGTGTGCTTCGTATTCCTGGAAATGATTTTATTTGGGGGAAAGCGGAGC